>NC_051847.1:144267096-144275546 GCF_002237135.1 Teleopsis dalmanni | reverse complement strand
GTAAGCCAAATTTCAATAAATTAACTAAAATTTTTATCCTTGTCTTTTCTTTGTTATTTGAATCCGTCTTTAATTTTTTTCATTTAAATTTATGCAAATAAATTCTTAATACTTCTGTGTGTAGGGTATTTAAGTTTTGACAAAATCAATGCAAAAATTTTTTTTTATTTTTATTTATATAACACAATAAAAAATAATACATTTTATATTAATATTTATTTATTTAATCCTAAAATGATGTAAATATTTTTAGAATTTTTAATTAAATAAATTGTTTGTAAACAAAATTTTACTATCTCTTGCTTTGTCCAAAAAATTTCGCTTTAGCATCAAATTAAGTATTATTTTTACACGATTTTGGTGGCGTCATGATAAGCGAATTATGACAAAAACATATGCAGATACGCGTATAAAAAATAGAGCACGAAATTTATGCAAGGAACTTTATGACTTTTGTATATAAAATTTTTTATTTAATGATAATAAGATAATAAAAACAGTTTATGTTTGTTTATTTTACTTTGAATTAAAAATAATTTATCATTTCAATATATCACTTGTGGTTAATGAGAAAAATTAAGCCAATCAACTTTGATATTTCTGTAGTTCAAATGAATTGAAAAAAAAGTAAAGTATGTCATTGTGATACAAAACAAGGTCAACCCATTCCCACCGCTTTAAAAAGATATACATAGTACATAGCACATAGCACCCCCGTCGTTATCAAAATAAAAAATTTACGCATTACTAATATGTAAACTTGGAACGCAGTTATTGTTTGGAATTGTTTACAGTGTCAATTTCTTTCAACTGTTTTCTTTATGTATCGTATTTATATGTACCGCATACCTTATTTGTTTTGGAATCACCTGATTATTTGCTTACCGATTTGGGAGTTGACAATAACACTGACAAATTAGGCGCAAGTATATGAATAATAGCAAAGACATTGTAACAAAAGCTAGTAACACATGAAGTAATTAGGAGAAAATATTTCGGTATCGACTAATGGGTTTTTACACAGTTAAATTAATTGATAGAATAATTGAAGACCACTACTTGGGTGGTGAAATTTCGAAATAGATAAAACTAGATAAATCTAACCTTAATTCATTCACCAATATTTTTTTATTATAACATAGAATAAATCATTGTCGTTATAATAATTTGATATGCCAAAGAAAAGATACAGTTTTATTAAGTCATATAAGATGGTTTGATAACATTTTGCATATGACTGATGATGATACATTGAAAAAAATCCTACAATATAGGTATTTAAAATGCTGTAGAAGAAGACCTAAGAACGATTAATGTTAGACTATAAGTATTTAAAACATCAAAATACAACTTAGACCAAAAAGTAGCATTTGTCCTGTAGAAATAGACCTATGAATAGCTAATGTTAGAATACAAGTATTTAAAACATCAAAATATAAGTTATACCAATAAGTTGGATTAGTTCTATAGCAGTATACCTAAGAACAATGTACTGAACATGCATAAGAGAATATGCATAAGAGTGTAAGTTTTGATGAAAACTTTATCCCGCCACGGAATATGAGAATAATACAAAACTTAGATTATAGATTATTAGATTATACATATTATACATATTTTAATATATTCATAAGTTTTAGAACTTATGGCTGTTTGATGAAGAATATCTATTTCACATTAGAATTAATAGAAAGACAAAATAGATAGACAAATTAAATTGACAAAAATAAATATAAATAAAAGTAAAACCAATAGAAAAGTAAAATTTTCCCAATTTCGGAAATACATGTATATATGCATAATATTTATTGATATTATAATACAAAGTATATATATATTTTTATTTTCTTTTCAAGTTAAATAATTGATTAGTGTATTGGTTTTATGAAGTAATCAGTCATAAAAAAAATAATCTGTAAACCGAAATAATTCAACTTTCATTCAAAGTGGAATACCAATAATTTTTGAAATTTTTGAAAATATTTCAATAAATTTCCAAATACAAGAAATATATATATTGCTAGCAATAAAAGTTAATAAATAAAAATTAAAAGTTGTTGAATGAATTATTGTTCAACATTTTATAAACTATATCGAATTGTTTCAATAACTGAAACAATACCTACGCCAGTCTTAAAAATTTTTTTTCATATTTTTGTATTAAATTGAAAGGTTTTGATTGTCAAAAAATCATTATGATTTTTATGATTATTTCATTATAACATTATTTTCATGCAGCCAATCAATCAATAATTTGTGTAAAATATTATTAAATATATAAATCCGTTTTGCTGTATTGGGGCTAATTTGAAGTTATTGCATATCAGTGCAGAGTAAAGGGATATAATAAGCTTAAGTGTTATTATACTACTTAAAGTACTAAATAGATTTAAAAACAATTTAATTGATTATTTTAATTGATAAGTTAAAGATATGCTTAAAATCAGAAAAGTCAAAAACTAAATCTCAATAAAAGTATTATAGAACATTTTCTTCATGAAATATATTCTAACAATTTAGATCATGTTATTTGTGTGTAAGTTTTCATGATTCCGTAAGTAAAGCAGAATGTACTTAGTAGTTCTTCTTCTTCTTATTTCTTAATTTTATAGCCTTTGTTATACTAATGCTTCCATAACCAATGCGTTTAAAATTGTAATATCTAATGCGATAAGTCCGTTATCTGAAATTGCCGACTATATTTTAAGTTAATCTTTATTCAGCCTGTCAGTACAACTAATAATGATAAATATTAGATCCATAACGTCCTACAAAATTATTTAAAATTTTTTTATTTAAAAAAAATGAGACCCTGTAAAGAATCCTGGGTGCTGATTTCATCAAATAAAAAATTTGGCGTAAATTAAGTTGAAACTATTGTAAATACTTCCTTTTTCTAAAGATGATAGGATTCATACAGCTTTTAATACAATGAAACAATGAAAAGTCATTAGTATCGACAATAAAGTTAATAATGAAGAATAAGCTATAATTATTAGGGTATTACAAAATATAAAAACTAAATAGTAATTCGTATGGGATATAACACAGATTATCATAGCGTTTTTAAAATATTTTTTTATGTAAACTTTTATGGATTAATAAAGCTTTTAGTTTGGCATAGATAAAATATGTTTAAATCAATATGAAGCTCTTCCAAAATATTTTCCTAACATCTTAATTATTATCTTTATAAAACAAATGAGTCAAACATTTTGTTTTGCTTAATTGGCATTGAAAAACCTTATCCATCAAATTAGCACCATGATGGTAGATCAGTAAATAACAACTTTACCACTTCTTCTAACTTTCCTAATGTAGTACACCTTCTGATAATTCTAATAAATACATTAAGCAATTAATAATTTAGAAAAAGATCGGTAAATATATACAATAATACTATGAAAGTAATACATAATTAAGTACATCTAACTTAGTAAAAAAAGATATCTATTATTTTATAAAGAGGATTTCGAAAAATAGTGAACAATAACAATTTTTTATATTAATTTAATTAATTGAATTTTTGGCTGACCATACAGCTGTTTTGAGTATTGCCAAATACTATTCAATAGTGGTATTTGAAATGTTTTTATTGCAAGTACCAGGAATCGAAGTTGTGTCCTGCCAAATTTGAAGCTCAGAGTCAGCGCTCCTTAACCAACTTACCCAAAGCCGGACTTGACTTTTATGTTCGCACATTTTTCTATAATTCTGTTAATTAGCTTCGAAAGTTTTATAAACAAATTCACTTGCTGTGTTTATATTAGAACGACATCATAAATCAGCTGTAGAATAATTGAATTAATTAATTATATTTTTATTTTTGTTAAATTTCTTATTCTGTTTATGAAATATTGATATGTAAAATTTCCCTAAGGTTACTTTTACATAAATAATGATCATACAATACTGTGTTATAAAATTATAAACACAGGATATACATATATATATATATATAAATATAGAAGGCGTCAATTGACAGAAAAAAGTTTATCCGAAAAAAACTTTAATTCTTGAAGTGCTCAAAATCGCAAAAACGACTTAACTCAATAGTTTGTTATATACAATTTTAAAGTCCATCAGACCTTAGTTTCTCTTATTCGATGCTTGAACTTAATTTTTTTAATAGTAAATGAAGTTAAAAAATATATTTTTGTATTTGTTATTTTAATTCTCATTTATTCTTTATGTATACAGAAAACAAAAGAGTATGCAGGGAAACGATGATTGCACCATGGATCATATAAGATACATAATCTTGTGATGCATTAGTTTGGGAAATCCCACAGTCACAGTTTTATTAATCAATTGGAAAAACTGCTCCATGAAACGTGGGCAATTAGTTTGGCTGATATCTCATAGATACTTATGTCAGGCAAGTTCTGTAAAGCAAGTATAACATTTTTATCGACAAAAACTGAATATACAAAAAATGCATAATTCAAATGTAGGCTTAAACTGAAAGAAGTATGCAGAAGACACAAACCAGGATCTGACTTATTGGAATCAAAAAAAAGTATTCTATCTCGAAAAACTGCCGGAAAAAATTTGTTACGGGTACACATTTTCGGGTACATTGCGCCGAATTTTTTCGTTAATGCGTATTTATTATACCAGTATTATTACTAGCACTCTTACTTTTCTTATAAAAAAAAATTATTCTTAATTTATTATTAAGAATAACAATTTTGAGTTCTTAAAAGAAATATTAAAATACACAATGTGTAATTAATTCAAGGTCTTAATAATTTATGATGTGAGGAACTTCTGTTATATACGAGTATACTTATATTTTGCTTGAAGTGGTATAATAGTATCTTAGAATTAATTTATAGACAGACTAATCGAAAACGTGGTATGCGTTTTATAAATTTATTGTTCTTTCACAATTGATTTATAACTAATGATTGTACAATTGTACGAGTTTACTATATTTATTTTTGCTGGTCACATTAATTAACTACTTTGCCCTTAATTAAATTTTATTTCTTAGTGAATTTTGTTGTTTTTTTCTGTTGTTTTTTTTTGGTTTTGTCTTTTATTAGTACTTTTGTTCTGGTTGTTGGAATAAATTAACGTTTAGTTCGTTCCTCGTAACGCGCAAATTGTTTTACTTTTATTTCTGCAGAGGCTAAAGCACCAATCAATGCCATAAAAAATATATCGCGTGCTATAAAAACGTGTCTCATTTATTTATTATTATTGTTATTATTTTCTGTTTACTTTCACGTTTGAGCATTCCTGCATTCGAGAAAATGTATTGCAATGTATCGTAATGTATCGTAATTTTTTGCTGTTCAGTCAGAGTGGCGGGCAGGCTCTTGTTGTATTTTATTTTTTGTGGTTCATTAGTTCAATTGACTTTCTTGGCCTCTTTTCATTTCAGAGCTGGGTTTGTTGGTTATGCAAATATTTGCAAGTGAATGCATACAATTTTATTAATTAAGAAATTCTTATCGTTTCAGAGTAAGAAATTCTAATACGATATGAAAAGTTAATTGAATTGGCTTGCTTCAGTTGGTTAAAACTGGCTGACAACAGGGGTGACACAGGTCTAAAGGGAAGTATCTCTGTGTGCAGATATGAATGCAATTTTAAATGAAATTAAATTATTCTTTAAGTTAAAATAAATTTGCTTTGGAATTTTATGCAACATGATATGCACACACGAAAGATAAAAGGCAATATTTATTCTTCACTATTTGTTATGTACCTCATACTTATACCTTATACTGCTTCTCTATATAAGATAAAATGAAATAAATTAAATATTTTTCATTTATATTGTATAAAAAGTATAAATAACATGATGTTTGTAGTGCATTTCTATGTTATAGGTTTATATTATCTAGATAAGTTATTAAATGAATAGAGAAAGAATTGAATTTAAAACAAGTAAAAAATATTTACATAATAATTATTTTATTTTATTACACATTTTTTTAACACCGAAAATAATTTTTCCAACAAAAAAAACTTTCTTTTGCAGTTAACATATTTAAGCAATTTAAATTTGCTTAGATTTAATTACTTTCACACATTATGTATAGTACCTTATTATATACCTCCTTCAGTTGCATGATATATTTTACAGAAATAAAAACAGCAGTAAAAAATTACTTTCAGTTTATGACAATAATAAAATTTTTATAAATTATATTAAATAAAATTTACGATCGAAATATAATAAAATTAAAGTTGGTGAGAAAATGTACATTTTCAAGAACAATAAAATTTTTTGCCGAATTTTAATGTTTTTACTCAACAGTTAAGCAAATCTTATCAAGGTATATAAAACATATAGGTATATACACTTTAAAAAAAGATATATGAGCAAAAACGTAAAAAGAGTACAGAACGGTAGAGAGTATTGTAAAATAGTTGTTATTAAAAATAAAAAATTACGAAAGTGTTAAGAAGAACTTAATTATATCAATCATATTATCAATAATGTATCAATAATCTTAAAATGGGCATGATTAAATATACATACTCTATTCAAAAGAGCGGTTAACAATTTTTGAGAAGTTCTTGCAAATGTTCATTTATTAATACAAACTAATACATATTATTTAGTGAGTTTTGTATAATTTAGTATTAATTCGATGGGTGCGGCTTATATGTTTTATGTCTTAAATTTAGTTAAAACATTTAAGAAAAATTGCTCAATAACTTTTAGTTGATTTTTATAAATGTTTTAAACAATTTTTTGAGAAAACCTGATTTAATTGAAATGTTTCTTTTTTAGGTTTTGTTGAATTTTTATTTATCAGTATACAGTCAGTGATCATAAAAACAATTGATATGAAAGAAATTTTTATTTTTTTTTACAAAAAATCGCAATTTCTTTCTGAACAATTTTCTACATCCAAGAAAATTTGTGCGTTTTTCTCAAAAAAATCTGAAGTAATTTATTTAGTAATTAATTGTTTTTAATGTCTATTGTAAGAAAATTGTGCATGACAGATAAAAAAAAGAGAGGTTCTATCACAAAATATTTTTTTAGATACATTTTGTTTTGGTTTTGTTAATTTTTGCTTTAACAATACACTCTGTAATCATGAAAACACTTTATTTGAAAAAAAATGTTTAATTTTTATTGATAAAAACTCAATTTTTTTCTAAATACTTATCCACGTCCAAACAAATTTATGCGTTTCTGTCAAACAAAATGATTCGAAGTCGTTTATTTTTAATATCAATTAAAGGAAAACGGTGCATAATAGATAACAATTGGAGATTCCATCAAAAAATATTTTTGCAAGGCAAATTATATAAAAGACAGAGAGTTTTTGTTTGGATGAAGTTTTTGTTAATTTCCTGTACAACAACTGATACTAAAAATTGACATCCTCTCTCAATACAATTTGAGTTACACTTTGTATTAGAACATATACCATTTAAACAAGAAGATAAATATTGACTTCAATAATAAATTTGGTAAAATATTTTATGACAATATATATCTCAGAAATCAAACATTGCCATCATGTTCTACTCTTTTTTAATAGTTCTTTTAAGAACTGTGATGCATTTATTTCCGATTAAATTCGGAATTTCGAGTTAAATTCAATTTTATAAAGTCAGGAATAAGTTATAGTATATGTCAAGGTATAAAAATATTGTAGAATATAGTATCTGTCAAGGTATAGTTAAGAATATTGTATAAAAAAGCATACATAACTAAATATATTAAAATAAAATTTTTAGTTACTGAGTCTTAGTTATCCTGCCGCTGAAAATGCTGGATATAGAATATCAACTACTCATAATATGAACAATTTTTAAAAAAGTATCAATTTGTTATTATTATTATTTATAAAGGTACCAAATCATATATCATGTCAAATGAACATAATTAACTACCTATGTTATAGAAAATATTTGGGCATTCTCATTAATTACAAATTTTACAATATAGATTTTATCAACTTCATAGTAACTGAAATATTAATTAATTAAAATGTCAGTTTTTAAAATGTATCTCAAGTGTACTTGCCAAGATATACGAAAAAGAATGATTAAGTCAAATTCTTAGATTGTAGTGTGACTAGAACATTAATGAGTCAATAAACAATATCACCTGTAATATAACAATAAATTCGGCCCATCATACATGTACTTTATATTAATATTATATTTTTATTGTCATTTCAGTAATCTATATTGATAAGCGTGACTAAAACAACATAATTATATAAAAACGATATATAGATATTAAATTTTAAAATGGTTAAATATTCCCACATACATACACATACATTGAGATATTAATATATGAATTTTTCTTAAAATATATTGTGCAATGAGGTAATAGAGTATATCTGAATGAGAAAATTCCCAATTCTTACTGTTTTATTTACGTATTTAGTCTTTTAAAATAGTTTTTTTTTATAAACAAGTTGTTGCAAAAAAAGTGCTTAGGAACAAGACACTACCTCTGTAGT
>NC_051847.1:144252088-144266996 GCF_002237135.1 Teleopsis dalmanni | reverse complement strand
AAATAAAAAAATTTTAAATAATTTTGTAGGACGTTATGGATCTAATATTTATCATTATTAGTTGTACTGACAGGCTGAATAAAGATTAACTTAAAATATAGTCGGCAATTTCAGATAACGGACTTATCGCATTAGATATTACAATTTTAAACGCATTGGTTATGGAAGCATTAGTATAACAAAGGCTATAAAATTAAGAAATAAGAAGAAGAAGAACTACTAAGTACATTCTGCTTTACTTACGGAATCATGAAAACTTACACACAAATAACATGATCTAAATTGTTAGAATATATTTCATGAAGAAAATGTTCTATAATACTTTTATTGAGATTTAGTTTTTGACTTTTCTGATTTTAAGCATATCTTTAACTTATCAATTAAAATAATCAATTAAATTGTTTTTAAATCTATTTAGTACTTTAAGTAGTATAATAACACTTAAGCTTATTATATCCCTTTACTCTGCACTGATATGCAATAACTTCAAATTAGCCCCAATACAGCAAAACGGATTTATATATTTAATAATATTTTACACAAATTATTGATTGATTGGCTGCATGAAAATAATGTTATAATGAAATAATCATAAAAATCATAATGATTTTTTGACAATCAAAACCTTTCAATTTAATACAAAAATATGAAAAAAAATTTTTAAGACTGGCGTAGGTATTGTTTCAGTTATTGAAAC
Organism: Teleopsis dalmanni; assembly: GCF_002237135.1. Classification (NCBI taxonomy): domain Eukaryota; kingdom Metazoa; phylum Arthropoda; class Insecta; order Diptera; family Diopsidae; genus Teleopsis; species Teleopsis dalmanni. The sequence continues at coordinate 144,266,299 of NC_051847.1, read as the reverse complement.
AATTCGATATAGTTTATAAAATGTTGAACAATAATTCATTCAACAACTTTTAATTTTTATTTATTAACTTTTATTGCTAGCAATATATATATTTCTTGTATTTGGAAATTTATTGAAATATTTTCAAAAATTTCAAAAATTATTGGTATTCCACTTTGAATGAAAGTTGAATTATTTCGGTTTACAGATTATTTTTTTTATGACTGATTACTTCATAAAACCAATACACTAATCAATTATTTAACTTGAAAAGAAAATAAAAATATATATATACTTTGTATTATAATATCAATAAATATTATGCATATATACATGTATTTCCGAAATTGGGAAAATTTTACTTTTCTATTGGTTTTACTTTTATTTATATTTATTTTTGTCAATTTAATTTGTCTATCTATTTTGTCTTTCTATTAATTCTAATGTGAAATAGATATTCTTCATCAAACAGCCATAAGTTCTAAAACTTATGAATATATTAAAATATGTATAATATGTATAATCTAATAATCTATAATCTAAGTTTTGTATTATTCTCATATTCCGTGGCGGGATAAAGTTTTCATCAAAACTTACACTCTTATGCATATTCTCTTATGCATGTTCAGTACATTGTTCTTAGGTATACTGCTATAGAACTAATCCAACTTATTGGTATAACTTATATTTTGATGTTTTAAATACTTGTATTCTAACATTAGCTATTCATAGGTCTATTTCTACAGGACAAATGCTACTTTTTGGTCTAAGTTGTATTTTGATGTTTTAAATACTTATAGTCTAACATTAATCGTTCTTAGGTCTTCTTCTACAGCATTTTAAATACCTATATTGTAGGATTTTTTTCAATGTATCATCATCAGTCATATGCAAAATGTTATCAAACCATCTTATATGACTTAATAAAACTGTATCTTTTCTTTGGCATATCAAATTATTATAACGACAATGATTTATTCTATGTTATAATAAAAAAATATTGGTGAATGAATTAAGGTTAGATTTATCTAGTTTTATCTATTTCGAAATTTCACCACCCAAGTAGTGGTCTTCAATTATTCTATCAATTAATTTAACTGTGTAAAAACCCATTAGTCGATACCGAAATATTTTCTCCTAATTACTTCATGTGTTACTAGCTTTTGTTACAATGTCTTTGCTATTATTCATATACTTGCGCCTAATTTGTCAGTGTTATTGTCAACTCCCAAATCGGTAAGCAAATAATCAGGTGATTCCAAAACAAATAAGGTATGCGGTACATATAAATACGATACATAAAGAAAACAGTTGAAAGAAATTGACACTGTAAACAATTCCAAACAATAACTGCGTTCCAAGTTTACATATTAGTAATGCGTAAATTTTTTATTTTGATAACGACGGGGGTGCTATGTGCTATGTACTATGTATATCTTTTTAAAGCGGTGGGAATGGGTTGACCTTGTTTTGTATCACAATGACATACTTTACTTTTTTTTCAATTCATTTGAACTACAGAAATATCAAAGTTGATTGGCTTAATTTTTCTCATTAACCACAAGTGATATATTGAAATGATAAATTATTTTTAATTCAAAGTAAAATAAACAAACATAAACTGTTTTTATTATCTTATTATCATTAAATAAAAAATTTTATATACAAAAGTCATAAAGTTCCTTGCATAAATTTCGTGCTCTATTTTTTATACGCGTATCTGCATATGTTTTTGTCATAATTCGCTTATCATGACGCCACCAAAATCGTGTAAAAATAATACTTAATTTGATGCTAAAGCGAAATTTTTTGGACAAAGCAAGAGATAGTAAAATTTTGTTTACAAACAATTTATTTAATTAAAAATTCTAAAAATATTTACATCATTTTAGGATTAAATAAATAAATATTAATATAAAATGTATTATTTTTTATTGTGTTATATAAATAAAAATAAAAAAAAATTTTTGCATTGATTTTGTCAAAACTTAAATACCCTACACACAGAAGTATTAAGAATTTATTTGCATAAATTTAAATGAAAAAAATTAAAGACGGATTCAAATAACAAAGAAAAGACAAGGATAAAAATTTTAGTTAATTTATTGAAATTTGGCTTACCATACAACGCTGTTTCGAGTATTGCCAAATGCTTATCATCAGTGGTCTTAGGATGATAAATAGTTGGCAATACTTGAAACAGCGTTGTATGGTCAGCCAAATTTCAATAAATTAAATAAATTTTTGTCCTTATCTTTTTTTTGCTATTGGAATCCGTCTAACTTTTAAATAGTTTCTTTTCGTCATAAAGACGCGTCAGCTTTGGCAAGAAAAAATTAACATTAAAAAAATTAAAATTAATAGTGATTATAAAGGTATTTTTATACACAAATGAGTCCAGTAATGAATATATGTTAAGTGACAGTGGTGTAAAGCAATTTCAAAAAATTAAAAACTATGTTGAATTTAAACTATAAGATTTTAACTATATCCCAATCATAATTTATAGAATTTACTTTATTTTACAAGTACGGCATTGTCATCATATATTTGTTCAATGTGTCTTACTTGTCTAGATTTAGTTTTAGATTTTAAAACGGGTTAGGAATTTGTCACCACGTTACTGCATCCTTTGAGGGTTATTGTGACATAGCCACTTTAATTCCATAGACGAGAAGCAGTTAAGAACGTCATTATGTCCTTTGGAGAGATATTGCCTAATTCCGCTATAAATGGATAGGCAGTGGATAAGTACCGAAGTCTGAGTCTGGCAAAACTATCATAATGATACAAAATGTGTTCTGCTGTTACTTCTTCTTCGCAACAAAGTCTGCAGCTATCATCTCTAGTAATACTTACGTTTGATAGATGCTTTTTAACTTCGCAATGCCCAGTGAGAAACTCTGTAACAAGTCGGATGCCACTTTTTATAGCATAAGTAGCTCCCTAGTTCTGAATTTTGATCGATACGGCATGAATTCTTTAGCTTGTCTGCAGGTAATTGTATTGTCCGAATTAGTCTGAGCTTCGCCTTCCAGCCACACATTAATTTTAAGTTTGAAAAAGCTTACTGGTCTAGTAGAACGAACTGTATGTTGTTCTGGTATTTCATTAGACATCTTTGTATTTTTTAATTACATTAATATTAACTTTAATTCTAGTATACATCACAATAAATAAATTTGTCTACCATAATTTTATATTAAAAATTGAAAAAAGGTTTACTCAATTTTATTATCAGTCTTACAAATCCGTTAGTTTTCCTGAAAGGTTTATGTTGATTTTAACAAGCAACCTTTATTATTCAAAAGTTTTTATATATTTTTATATATTTTCGTTCTTTTATATATTAAGACATTTTTATTTTAAACATTTTCTGCTAGTTTACAGAATAAAGGTTTGCTAAATCCCCATTACAATTACAGCTTTTGAATGCAGGTATATCACAAATATCCAACATATTCGATTTAAGATAAATATTCCGGATGTAAGAAAAATCGAAAATATCAGTAGGTAGTTCATATCAGGATCCAATTACATGACAACAGTTCGTGATTAATAACGTATGAGTAATTGTAACTAAAGTCTTAGTTTTCAGATTATAATTGAATTAATGCGGTTATAGTTATTAAATGAATGGAACACTGCACCCACGATAGATCTTTCAAACAAGAGAGAATATTCGGCGGTTTAAATAAAAGTCAAAATGTTTCCCTTTGAGTATTTTTAAATATTAGATAGGAATAAAAACTTGTATTTTACTATTCTATTCCTGGACCATATCAAAACCAGACAGTTACGAATAATATAAATAATATAACTGCCCATCACATTTGTTTCCAGCAGATTCAATATTTCACTTGCTTTGATTGACTTATCTATTTGTAATGATTATGACCCTATCTCATTTTTAAAAGTTGCAAAGAATTTTAAAAGTTTGTAAAGTTGAGATTCTTCAATAAATTTTCTAAATAGTAGAATATCATACTATACATTTCTACTTATTCATCAACCCATCAATATGCAAGTGTTTCTCCTTATTCGACAATTATTTTTGCCAAAAAGAAAAGGTTAGATGATATCGTATATAAATGGTTCCAATTAATGATGGTTCCAATTAAAAAATTTTTGAATTAATTTATATAAGGTCTATTTAATACTAGTACAATAAACTTTTTGAATGCATAAAATATTTCAAAGGTATAATTGTTTTAAAATCTATAAAGAGTGTTTTGGAACAACGGCAATGGTGTTAGACTTTAATATATTCAAATATTCTACTATTGCAAGTTTCGCTGGTTGCAGAACTCGAATTATGTAGCGTCAGGAAGGATACAGCATTTATTGTGATATATATACTGGTGTGATTCAATGAAATATTTTACACAATACGTACCAATACATATTTATTTGTATGTACTAATAAATCGAAAGCCCCTTCAATCAGGGGCTTATATATATATGTATATATATTTTTTTCTTCATTATATTTTTTACTTTGAATTTTTAGTAAATATATTTAAAAAGTTTTAACATTTTGTAGAGTTTGAAGAACTAAATAATATTAAATCATTTTATAATTTTCTTGAAATACTTATCAGGATTTTATCTATTATGATATATATATAAGATATAAATATCTTTTATATATATATATATATTTTATTTAAAAGTCAAATATTATTTCTTTAATGCATTGAAAAATTAAATTTATGAAACAATTATAATGTAATAATAAATTTATAATAACAGTAAATTTATAAAAAAATATAATTTAAATAATTATTTACATCAATTATATACTAGTTTGTATATGCTTTTTATAATATTTTGCTTGTTTTTATTTTTTTTTTTTATAAAATTTTAATTTTTTTATTTATTTACTATTTAGGTGCATTTTTAATATAGAATTCTTGCATTGCATCAGATAAAGTTAATTTAAAACTAAATAAGAAGCTTAGCAACATTCAAACTCTTAATCCAAACATATAAAATGTATCTTGATATCAAAAAAACAAAGCAAAAAATATATTATAAAGAGCTTCTACTGATAGAGAGCAGCACGATAAACAAACATGAACACTAAAGGGACACAATCTCACCCAGAATGTAATAAAACAATCATAAACATTGGAGAAAACAACAACAAAACACTAAATTGTGCTCCAGTAGAAAGAATCTGTAAAAATGATTCTTAATTTAGTTTAGTTGAACGTGGTGTATAAAAGCGAACTGAGCCACTTTTTTATGAAAATTTAATATAGCGGATAGATAGCAAATTCTATAGAAAATATTAATATGAAATATAAAAAATAAAAAGAAATCGTGTAAAGAAGCTGATATGATAGAAAAATTAATAAATAATTATTTTCTGTGTAAAATGTGAACTTTTTGTGAATATTGCAATAATTAAGTCCATTAAAAAGTATATCATGCGTTTTTATGATATCTGTATTTTTTGAATTTTATTGCAAATAGAGTTAATATTTTTGTAGCGAAGGAGTTGAAATAATTAGTACATTTTTTAATCAATTAAAACAATTACTATGATGTTATAATAGGAAAATTCCAAGTTCAATCGCGAAAACCTTAGAAATGATTATTTTAATTAGAACTTAAAAAAGTAAAAAAAATAAACAAAGTATATTGTTACAAAATAGTAATTGTCAAAACAACAAAAAGTTTTTATAATAATTTTCGATTATTAATCATTTTAAATTATAAACTTCTTTATGCATTATAACTTCATGGCATCTTTTCACACAAATTGTGTCCAATATTGAGATATAAACCGACAATGATTTCGTTTTAGCGTCTAAAAAGTTCAACAAATAATGACAGGATATAAAAATAATATCTAAACTTTGAAATTTATTATTTTATTCAAAGTTATACAGTTTCATTGATTAAAATACAAATTAATATTAATGTAAAGATCTATAAAAGTACATAAACTCTTCTAAAAGAAGCACTCTTTCAAGCCCATTCTAGTTTTATAGAAATATTAAAAGAGTGAAATAATTTAATATGCTTATAAATATATACATATATAAATATTACAAAAACTATCACAGTTTTATCATATTGATGGTATTTTGTTGTGTTATTCCCTTTTTTGAATTACGGAATGCATAATTATTATTATAAATATCATAAAGTTTTGTCCTTATAACTGTCATTAGTCATGGTAGATTAACTGTTTTCTGTTTAGGATATGATTTCTATCTTTTACATATTATCAAAAAATTAACCAATAACTTGCTTGTTTCATCAAATTTGTAAATATACTTCAAAGCATTTTCCTTTGTTTATATAGTAAAAATTCTATACTGTCTATACTGTTTTGTATATACTGACTCTATTTAAACGTTTTATTTTGTACTAGACTGTTATGACCGGTACAGTTCTTTTATTTATGTATTATGATACGTACAATCAGAAAAATAATTTGGTTAATTTAACCAAATTTTAACTAAATCTCAGATGAAAATATTCTTACTCGCCACGTCTTGCTTATCATATAGTCTTTATCACATGAGCTAAAATTTCTATAACAAAATAATTAAGTTAATTTGACTAGTATGTGGTTAGAACATATTTTTCCATTAAAAGCCTAACTATAAGTTATAAAAAAAAATAGAGTTAACACAATTTTTTAAGTCGCGGGTTATGGAATTCCCCAATAATTAATAATAATAATAATGTTGTGGCATCCCAATTTCATTGTTTTTATTTCTTCAGCATATTTAAAACATTGACATGTTAACTAGTCTATAGCTTCCTGTCTTACAAAATCGATTAGTCAAAAAATCTCTAAACTTTCTTATTATTTTTTTAACAAAGATGAAAGATGAAATGATTTTCTCTATCTATAATTATATATTAATTTATAAAATGTTGTACGGTTTTATAAATTTAGTATAAGTTTCGTTGTAAGCATCTACACTATTTCTACTCTATTACTCTACACTTGGCACTACATTGTCATCATCACCACTATAATCAAAGATTTTTTGCTATCTCTATTTAGTTTCTATAATCCTGTCGCTATTGTAATCTTCATTTAGAAGGCTTAATATCTTCTGTAAACTAAACTCCATTCATAATTATTTAGAAAAGATTGACTATAATCACACTGTTGAAGCCAAAAACTAATGTACATTAAAGTACATGAAATAAAAACCCCCTAACGAGTTCCATTGTGATCTTTATTTGGAAGGTTAAATTTATTTCCGAATAAAGACGATGATTTTCTTAAATATTTGAGAAAAAAAATTACTGACGTAAAGATTCATTGAACTGCAGATAACCAATACTTTTGTTTAATATATGGCCAATTAAAGTATATTTATTTTTTAAATCTGTTGTATATCTGTTGTTTATAAACTGTTGTAAAATTTATAAACTGTTAAATCTTATAATATTATAATGATTAAAAGTATTTATATTATAACTTTAATAAAAAAGGTTTTTAAAAAGTAGTGAACTACAACAACAAACATTAATTTTTACATTATTTTAATTAATTGAATTTTTGGGTGATCATACAGCTATTTCGAGTATTGCCAAATACCCATCATCAGTGGACTTGGAAATAATTATTTTTATTTAATTATTCGTAAATAATTTTTTGAGGCTGCAAGTATCACGAATCGAACACGCGTCCTGCCAAATTTGAAACTCAGAGTCAGCGCTCCTTAACCAACTGACTTAAAGCCGTACTTGTATATTCGAACTTGGACATTTTTGTTAATTTGCTGTGAAAGTTATATTGACAAATTTACTGATGTTTATATTAGAACGAATTCATAAACCAGCTATAGAATAATTGAATTAATTAATTATATTTTTATTTTTAATTTTTAAATTTCAATACTATTCTGTTTGTATTTTAATTTTATAATTATTTTTTTGGTAACTAAGATAATTAAATAAAGTCAGCTATAGTTTTTATTTTGTTAGTTAAGATGAACTAAAAATATTATTTATTATAAAATGAAAAGTGAGAAAATAGCTAATAAAATAGTAAAACATTCGTTGCACTAAAGTAATAATTTTCCCACCTGTTTTCTTATATTAACACATTTATTTACTTAGCATTTATTCTCTGTTCTTTCTTTTCATTATATAAAGCGTTTATTTAATATGATTTACACAATTAAAATCTTAATATGAAATAAATTCATACAGCGTCAGTTATTCTGTTGAAGGCATTTCTGCAGCTATCTTCTATATGAATCGTCAGAAATGTTTGTAACTGCCAGACATGCATCTAAATTGAGCAAGTGTTTCATCATTTATTTATATTTTTTTAAAACCTTGTTATTTTTCTACTAATTTAAATATTTTATCATTTTACATAAGTTCTTTCATTAATTTTCCGCTTTTTTCAACGTCAAGTCTTGTGATAATATTTCGAAATTTATGATGTTTCCAACTCACCTGTTTAGAACGCTGATATCAATCGTCTTATGCTTATCACAATTTATCTAAACAAAAATTAAAAAAAAATCAGCATGGCAAACCGCATTTGAAGATAAAAACTTGACTACCTTAAATCAACCAGACTTATAAAGTATTTTAATACTTTGATAATTAAATATTATTTTGCGTAGAAAATAATTAAATTTTGCAAACACAGCGGCAAAATTTTAATAAAATTTAATCAATTTTCTTTTTTTTTTCATAAATGTTTATATTAGTATTTTAGTGTACATTTAGTCAACAAATATAGCAAATAATTTGCTATGCATTTTAATTGAGCTATTTTTAAACGTTTTATTAATTTAGGCTGCATTAATATTTTAAAAATAATTTAATTTTAATTAATTTATCAGTTACTTTATTATATCTAAAGCATACCATGTTATTCCATTTATTGTTATTAACTTTAATTTTATTTGTTTTAGTTTAATTTCACAATATTTGAACAACATTTCTAAGTTTGCAATGCCCCCGATATTCTGGAACTCTTTTTGTTCTCAATTACTCACACTTTTATTCACTTTTATTTACGAAATACTTAACTAAACATTTTTAAGCTTCTTAAGACTATTCAAATAGTTAAGAAAATATATTTTTATTTGTTTTTATAAATTTTAATTACAATAAGTATTTATTTACCAAGAAGTGTTATATCAGTAGTTGTCAAAACGCAATCCTTTACCTTGACACACTTATGTTTGACTTAAAAAAATATAAAAACAAATTTATTATCGAAAAGCATTTATCAACATTATTAAACAAGTTAATTGGAAAGTTTTTTCAAACATAGAAATACATAAAACTTAACTGCAACTATTTAGCTATTTGATATCATGACGTCATATGTAGTGGTATCTTAGTCTTTAAAGAAAGTAATTATAATTATAACTCCCAATACTAATCTTAACGATTATATTGAGCTTGATAATGAAATTTGTACATCAAGCTTTCCTACAGATGACAATATTATTGAGTACTATAGCTCTGAATTACTGAATCCGATTCTAAGCGCAACGGAAAGTGATGATGAGGGTTCGATGGATGTAATTATTTATTAGCCTTCCAAGAATAAAGTTGAAGACTCGTTAAAAATTTTGAATTCTTATTTGCAAACGAATGATGCTACAACTGATGATCATTATAAGAGTGTGAATAAAGTGGTATCTGCTTTTACTAAAAATAATAAAAAAATTAAATTTAATTAAATTAATCCTAATTTCTGAATATTTTACTTCACTATAATTTCTGTGCCTTATTCGATTGTAAATAAATAAATATCTTAAAATGCAATTCTAGTTTCTTTCAAAAATAAAAAAATAATAAAAAAATTTTCTAACTCGGAGTCTGCATAAGTCGAACCTTTCCTTTGGAAAATTGTATTTCGATTTATGGAAGTTTGACTGTATATTGAGCATTATTACGTGATCTGTTAGAATATTATTATTAGAAGTATACATATTAGAAGATGATTTGGATCAGTAATATAGTAAACGCTACAGTAACTCCATTTCGACGTTATTAATTGCATAAATTATAGTCTATTTTTATGTTTTCTCATAATACTATATAAAGTTCTTATATTGCCTCTTTGCACAGGATTATTTCTTAAAAGTTACAATTCTTCTTGTTTACTATTGAAGCGACTTCTTTCACCAGAAGTTATTGGTGTTGTCTTATACATGCTTTTCGCTTTTTATAAAAAATAATAACCAATTACTGATAAATTTGATCGCAACTATCCCTGACAATCATCAACGGATTGGTTCTATTAATGCGTACTTACGTACTTATTTAAATAGTGACAATAGCCCAATAACGGGTTTCAATATTCTAACGTAGAACTCCTCTTCAGGTGTTTGTAAACTGTAGACATTTTTTTTAGTGCTGCTTATCGAGTGCGGTTAGTGTTCTCTCAACTTCTCCAAGTCAATTAAATTTATTTCTTAGTGATTTGCTTACAACATGTCGTCAGTTTGTTTTTGACTGGATTATATCATTAAAAAAGGCACTTCAGTTTATAACAATTTTTGAATCATTTCTAAGTAAAAATATTTATTACAATTAATCTATTAATACAATTAAAAAATAATTGTATTAGAGCTGGCAAATATCGGTTTATGTATTTTATAATTTTTTGTTAGCAATAAATCTAGATTGCATCCAGATATACCAATCGAAAACGCCACAAACATATTTTTAATGTGGTATATACTACTAGTACTAGGCCAGAAAAAGGCCTCTCCCCTTCTTATATTAGGGAGTCATTAACGGCTGACATTCTGGCTTTTATTCGGAACGCGGAATGTCTTCTGTTCGATTGGAGTGTGTTGCAGAACAAAAGATCAACCATGATCGTAGTGCTCCGCTCCATTGGGAGTTGATACCCTGTTTACTTCTATTCTATTTTATAGTAGAATTTATTTTCATAATTATCAAATATCTTACATTCCCTACAATACTGTCACCTCATCATCACTCTTACCTCATATCCGAAAAATTTTTGTTATTTTTAAATTTAAAGTGAATTTCGATTCATTTTTTGTCTAAGTTTAATTAAGGAAGAAGTCGTTAAAAATACATTTTACATTAGTTAATTACTTGTTAAAGCATCAGTCACCCAAAAAGTACACATCGGCTTTACAATTTTTCATTATTTTAAAAAGCTTAAAGAAAGATGAGATTTTTAAAACGCACGTCCGGCATTTAAACAAATTTCATTTTTTGGGGCTCGTCATGTTAACAATTTTTTTAATGGCGATTTTATTGATGTATTATATAGTATATATATTTTATTTCTTATTTTCACGTATACGTAAACCAAATTTGTATCTGACTGATTGTTTTGTTTGCTTCTCTGTTATATTAAGCATCTCAACATTATTCATATTGCAGATGAGATTTTCGTTATCGCTTCATTATTCACAGATCAGACGTGAGCCGCACTTGTTAAAATTTTGTGTAAATTGCTAAAATCAGTTTTTTTTTGCGTTTGACTGATGTGATGTCTGTAGTTTCAACGTCATTATTATCATTAATGTATATATTTATATTTGTTTATATTTTTTATTATGCCCTATGAATTATTGAATTGTTGAAGATTTATTCAAAATTTAGCAATGTGTTGCTACGTTATCAACGCGAAATCTATTTCAATCAATTTATTTAATTTATTTGGTAGCCATCAATCAATTTGCATTAAAATGAAACAACTTAATTTTTGGGTGTTGAACGAAGCACACTTATTTGCTTTCTGTATACATTTTTTATATATTTAGTTTTTATATACATATGGCATTAAAGTTTAAGTAGTTTGTGACTTCAAGAATTTGAGGAATATATTGTAGAAGTGATGTTCTGAAAAACATGTGAAACGTAAAACAGGCTGAGATACGATGTTACCAGAGATAAGACAAATATTTAATGATCAAATACTGCAACCTTTGTAATAGTGAAGAAGCAGTTATGTACAGTTATGCAGTTATGCCATCATGTTAATGAATGTTATTGCTTGTAATTTCGCTAAAATATTAAAAGTTAACATAAAATATACACTGAACTTTCATATTTAGCCCTTAAAACAATTCTAAGTTTTTTGTTTTTAACTTTGATATGAAAAATATACTCAAAATCTATTACGGAATTGTGAATTTATTTCCCTTGGTTATAATTGAATATTAAATAATATATTAAAAAGTGAAATGAGTATAAAATTAAAGTAAATCAATATTCTATTTTCAATCAATATATAATTTTTACGTAAAATAAATTTTGAAGAAACACTTAATATTTATCATTTTAAACTTAACTAAGAATAATAGACTGAACTACTAGGTCTTTCGTCCTGTAAATATTTTTTACTGTGACAACTAATGTAATAACATGTCATTTACTATTACTTATACATAATTCACCTTTTATACAGGTTTATATATATCAATAGTCTATTTAGAATAAATAATTTAATTACATTTAATTACAATTCATTTACATTTAAATCAATAGCATTTCTGCCCAATTAACAATATAGATCATAATTTTTAGTATATTATTTTATTGTTTTTTGTTATTTTTATTATTTTTTTTTATTTTTATTATTTTATTAATTATTCTTTATTATTAATTTTATTATTTATTATTATTTTTATTATTTTTATTATTTATTATTATTTTTTATTAAAGACTTTGAATTATTTATGCGTTGGACTTAGATATGGTTGCCCATATTTCTCCATAAAAGTATAAATATACTCCATAAATACATGTACAATAGCCCTAAATCTAAGACAATCCTAGAGAAGACTTTTCCTTGACATCAAATGTCTCAGTAAATATTTCAAATTACATTAGGACCAAACGAACATCTCTGGACGTTCCCAGGATTATGTGTTTTACATAATTTTATATCAAATGAATGGAATATAAATTTATTTTATTTTTAAAGTTAAATAATTTTAGTTTTATGATTGGTTTTTTCATTTAAAGTTGTTCTAGTTAATTATTATTTACTTTATTTCTGGTACAAATAATTTGTTGCAATTATTTTTATTTTTGATGAAATCTTTTCCTTTATAATTTCGATTACTATTGATTAAGCTAATCAAAAATTGATAATATTGATTTCAGCCATAATTTTAAACAATTGATAATCGTATATAAGCTCATAATCTAATTTTAAGAAGGTAATTTTATATAAACTGGAATTTCAACTCGTTTTTTCCAAATTCATTGTACTACCATTATGTTTTTAATTTCATTAGCTTTATATTTAAAAACCCTTATATATAAAGTTATCTTTGGGCATATACTAGTATATTAGTATATATTTAATTTTCCGGTAATGAACAATACACCTAAAACTAACTTTGTGCCTGTACAATTTTTATTGGTCATTTGATTATTATTTATTGGAGCTTATCAAATTTATTTTCGTAAAACAAAATTTTTTTTTATAAAAGTTACGTTTTACCAAATTGCGTTTTTTAAGATAATTTATAAGTTTTATACAAACAGAGTTATTAGGGTTTAAAATGGAATAAATATGTATATGGAACCATTATGTTGTTTGTGACTGTGCATCTTTCTTATATTCATCCAATTTTCAAAAACTCTCAACGAGAGGTATTTTGATATTTATTTGAAGCGTAGTCCTTTCCTCGTCTAGGGTCGAGTGCTAGCAGTATAGGTCTATCTTAGTTGCAGCATGATAATGGTTCCATTAAGAAAATAACGCCTCTTTCATTTCAATTCTGTTTGATGTTAATAATCATTATATACGTATGTTTTTATTTGTGAATAGAATCACAGATCGTAGTTTGTTGAAGATGATTAATACATTTACATATGTATAAATGGAGTTTATAAACTTAAGTTAAAATCAATAGACTATAACTAGATTATCAATATCGCAAAAATTTTACTTAATAGTAGTATTGCAATTTGACAAAACATTTGAAATCAACTTTACAGTAATAAATAATAATTATGTTCCTAGATTAGCTATATACAATTTAAATATCGTTTTTGTAAGTACATTTTTCTTTCCCATTTATTAAGTAAGCTAATACTAAGCAATTAAGCAATTTTAAAAATGATTTGCTGACTACTTTATAATATTTGATATTAATTATAAGTGTACCTTCTGCTCAAAAAGGTACTTTCTGCTCAAAAAGTATTCGGATTTTGTAAATAAAACACACAAATTTAAATTTTATTCCAAATTTATTTTATCTGCTTCAAAATATGCTCTTT
>NC_051847.1:144245470-144251988 GCF_002237135.1 Teleopsis dalmanni | reverse complement strand
AATGACCAATATTTTAGCAGTCATTTTAGTTTACAACAAAATGTTATAACAGCATTATTTATGTTGAGAATTTTTCATATTAAATATTATATTAATACTTCTATCTATACGCAAATAAAAATATATAATAATTTTTAATTATATACATAATTTTATATGTTTTACATATTTTTTTAATGTGCTTATGCTACACCAAAATCAATAAGTTAAAGCGAAATTATAGTTTTGGCATAAAGTTCAATTATTTCTGCTTTATCTGCAACAAAGTGTTTAAAAATAATTATATTTGATTTTTAATCAAATTTAATAAAAACAAATGACTACATACATTTTTAAACAAACTTAAAAATGTACAAATTTTAAGCAAAAATATACAATTTAATTCCTAACTAATTGCAATGGCATTGAATTAAAGTCGCTCCAATTGTCGAATTATTGCAGCGTCCACAGTAACAAATATTTTGTTACGTGCAATTATCACTTATACTTAAATTCGTTGACGTTGTTGTTGGTGTTGCTGTTGTTGTTGTTGTGTCTGACGCTGGTGTATTTGTTGTAGATTCATTTATATTGGTATGCAAATTAGAATTGGTATTTGATTCGCTGTTTCTATTTGAGGTTACACCGCTTAAATTTGCATTTGTTGTTGTGTTTGTTGCATTGGATCTTGGATCATTATCATGTTTCCAACGATTTAATGCTGCTTCACGTTCAATGGCATCGAAATACCAAACAGTTATGGCATAACGTGTACGATGTGCAGGTTGTACTTCATGTGGATTACGATGATCTGACCAGAAAAATATGAGTCTATCGAACTTTGGTTCGATATCTGCTATTGTTTGTCCTCGCTCAGGAAATATTCTGCAATTAAAAATTATTTTAAATTTATGAAATTATAAAAAAATTATTCAAGATTTTACCTCAGTATTCCACCGCTACGATTTGTATCCCAATTTACATTTAAATAGTAAATAGCTGTTATAATACGCCCATCTTTATGAGGATTGTCTACGTGTCTAACGTAGTGTGAGCCTGAGCCAGGATAACAAGCAACCATAGCCTAAAAGAATATTCAAATTAATTCAATATTTTGATATAAAACTAACTATTATTGTGATACATAATATACGTACATTTGTTAACCTATTCTTTCATATCTTTTTTTTATATACTGAAGATGTTTACTATCTAATTGCAAGAGAATTTTAATTTTTTTCCTGTATCTGATGATCAGCAAACAAAAAGAAATAAATCTAAAAACGTCTCGATAATAGATATTGCGGCTTGTGATTTAAAGAACACTTGTTACTATTGAGTTTACTATTGTGAGAATTGTGTTTTATTATTATTATTTTTATTGTTGTGACTTTTTGTAAGTTGAGAGGTAAGGTAGACCAGAGCCTGTATAAAGGATTTAACTTTTAAAAGGATGTACCATTTTAGAGGGACAGATTGAATATAAAACATAAGAATTGGGATATGATTTTCTATTAGATAAATAATGCAATAAGAAAAAGGGGAGATGGAAAAAAAAAAATATTGTCTATATATCCAAAAACTAACATATATTTGAAAGTCAAAAACCCTGTCTCTGTTTGAAATCACATAAGTGTGTACAGAAAGGGACATAATAGGCGATAGAGCTTGAAATTTATGCAAGAGTGGAAGAAGCAATCCGTGGCAAGTAACGTTTAGCAAGTGGTTACATATGATATAAGGAAAGAAGCGTTGTAAAAGTTAATACAGAGATATCAAATATAACTTATATTAACTTTAGAGAATCTCAACAGTGCACACAGGAACATCGAATTCACACACGAACGAGAAAACAACGGCTGCCTACCATTCTTAGACCTACTTACACAACACAAAAACGGCATTTTCGAATTTAGCATCTATAGAAAACTAACGAGTACAAAACGTGTCATAACCAACAATTCAAATCATTCATTCCAACACAAAATGGCTGCCATTCATCACATGATACATAGAATGCTCACATTACCCCTTACACAAGCAGCCATCAATGAAGAAACCTCATACATTAAGGAAATAGCGGACATCAACGGATACCCTCAGAACACCATCGATAGAATCATAAAAAAGAAACGAAGGCAGCTACATTCCAGGAACGTGACGACGCTGACAGCAGAAAAACCAAAACAAAGAAGAGTCGCCGTAGTATACAACAACGCCGTCTCCAAAGGTCTAAAATCCAAGTTAAAAAAGTTCAATATCGACTTAGTTCACTCCAGTAGGCCACACCAACTCGAAAGCCTATTACCATCGAATGTGACCCAATGTGGCTCCTGCAACAAAATACATCGGACAAACAAAAAGACCCTTATCAGTAAGACTTGAAGAACACTTAAAGGAAGCAAGAGAAGCACCGAAGAAAATAAACCCCCACATAAAATCAAATGTCGCCAGACATGTAGTAAAGGAAAATCATCACATCAACAGGGATAACGACCAAATAATCAAAAATGTAAGGGATAGCTGGAAATTAGAAACAGCAGAGAGCATCGAAATACATAAACATCAGGCCACAACTTTACTCAATGGCGATAAGGGAAAAGTATCAGCATGACTTTTTAGATACATCCAAAAACACCAACAACCAGTCGATCTAATTACCTGTATGTAACAATAAAACAAAACCAGTCCAAACCCCGCCACCATTTCTTACTTGTCACCCCCAAGCACAATAACCCTATCAAAATTAGTATTAAGAAATAACATGTAAATAGTATAAATAGTTTGTAAGATTGCTATATTTTTTTAATATTAGGAATTCTCCTAATGAAGGCAAAAGCGAATTTGCCGAAACACGTGTAGGGATACACAACATAAAACTTTCGAAATAGAAGTTAATATATTCTAAAAAACAAAAATAACCGCATTTTTTATTAAGAGTCCGAGACCGTATTAACTTCATGAGTCGGAGCTATTAGTAGTTAATTGAACTTAGATTAGTATACGACGTAAACAACATCATAGGAGATATAACTTGCAATCTAAACTCATATCAAGAATGGAAGGAATAATTAACAATAAGTAACCGTTGAAAGTACCAATTGGAGATGCGGTTAAAATTAAAATACAATGCATACAAAAAAAATACTGCATTGGTATATAGTATTAATAGCCAGGTTTCGTCGTTATTTGCTTTTTCACGACATATATTTGGTTTTGTGGTACTTTGTTTTAAAATTGTTTTTTCATTATTCAACTATAAAAAACAAACTGGTTAAAAAAACAAACAACAAAAAAATAACAAGAATAAAAATTTTAATAAAATAATAATAAGCGGGCTTTAATGCCAAATTAAGTGAAACCTTTATTGTACATTATTTACAATAACAGCTCTTTCTTATAAAATTTTTCAATATTTCCATCCATATTTGTAATCAATTAATATAACACTTTTTAGTCCTTGTTTAAGTGCAGTTAGCAAGCATTTTGTTATTAATTATTATGTTGAGGCTAGTTGAGTCAGTGCACTTGAGCACTTTTACTCTTTATTAATTGCGATGTTTCTTCAGAACCCCTCTCTACGCCTTGACTGGATTATTGTATTTAATTTAACCGTAAAAATATTTACACAATCTTTATCTAGTATTCAAACTATTACAATTTTATAAGCTTATTAATAAATATAAATAAAACTAAAAAATTACTACAGTGCACAAGTATCAATATTTAAATATGGAACTGAATTTTAAATATTTATTTCAAAACAAATTTACCACTTTTCGAATTTTTTTAAAAATCATTTAGCAAATTAACACATTTGTAATATAGATTTATGTTAAGCATAATTTTTTTTTTATCAATTACTGGTCAGTTTTTTATTTTTTTATATTTATACTTTATCTATTTTTTTAAGAGCCTCTTAGGATCCTTCATGGCGAACACCATAACACAGGTAAGCTGCTCGTAAGATTTCGGAAATTAATAATAACTTCAAATGTTCTCAAACCGCACAAGTTGGATGTAACTGTGCTCTCTATAAATAACCGCAAATAATACATTGATAACGAGGTGGCAACAGAATGATGAGACAGCGCTAATTCGACTTATGGAAAGTCAGCACTTAAACCAAACAACCATTTTTCGAACAACATTAACATAAACAATTTTCGAATTTTTTTTCGCGTGTGTTAACAAATTTTTTGTCATAATTCACAACTCTATTCACACACAGTTTATTGTGACAAAAAAACTAAATTTCTGTATTTAGCAAACACTTAATTATTAACAGCATATTCAAGTATACATATAGTATATATAAAATATAATATTAATGTTTTTAACATTTGCGATAGTTTATATTTTTGAGATTCAGACATAAAAAGTAGGTTAGACTCAACTCCAATTCTATTTAATCGATAGGTCCATATAGGGTTTTCACCTACCATGGTGTACGTGACATTACAAATTTATCTTATCACATTTTTTATTTGCAAAACTGTTTTTATCCGTCCATTACGTTCATAATCATAACATTATGCTTTTTTATAACGTACTACATTTTTATAGTAGCTTAAATTAACATTAAGATATGTTATCTTTATTATTTTTTATATATTATTTTTTAAAAGATTATTGTTTAATACAATAAAATTACGATTTATTAAATATATATTATTTATACATATTTTTTGTGTATAAAATTTTTTGAATTTATTTATCGGCGCGTTTTTTTATAATGATTTTTATATATTTTTGAATCCAGCTATAGGACCCTCTTTGAATAATAATTTAACGTTTAATATTTTTATTATATTCTATATTTTTTATGTATTATGTATGACCTGCTCTTATATTTAATTTAAATGTGTTAAATTTGTAATTAACATTATTAAAATTTTAAAATTCAAATATTTGGTATAATTGCTATAGTTTCTGTAAATTATTCTTCAATTATTTGATTAATTAAAAATAATTATATTCCAATATATTTCACTAATGATGTCATTTTTACAATTTAAATAAAATTTTGATTATACTGATGCTAAAATTTTTTTATTAGTATTGACTCAGAAACGTCTTAGAATTTTGTCAAATTTTTAGAGTTTTTTTTTTTATTTTTATACCATTCACAAATGCTGTAAAGACGACAACTTGTTAAGGTATTTAATTTAAGATTTAAATTTTTTTCTTGACTTTTATTTTTTGTTTTGTTCATTGAGAAGACGAATAATTTAATATTCTTAAGCTCTTAACTGTTACGCAATTTAAAGGATCTTAAACAAATTTCCGAATTGTTGACTAAGGATTTAATTGAAGTCGCGTAATACGGAACGTCATCAAAAAATAACTATAATTTTCTAATTTATCTTAAGTCATGAATTTTTTTATGTATTGGTTGCACTGCCAATAATATACATGTTAGATATCTACAGTTGTGATGCTTGGTTCGATTATATCGAGTGAATGAGTTAGTAGTACTTTGATGTATTAAGCGAAAAAGGTTACATGGAATTGAATTAAAAACCAAATGAAATGCAACAAGCATTCAAAATATAAAATAAGCTTTTTGGCGACGTTACTACGTCAAATTACTACAAGTTCATCTATGTTAATTGTTTTTGTAACTGACAAGAGCGCATAAATTTTGAATTCGGAATCCTTTAAAGAAAAGGATCCTTTTACAAATATATCTATTGACTCACCAAAATTTTAATCAGGTGAACTGAAAGTTTTGTATTTGGCTACATAATAACATTAAATTATGGTATTTTCATATATCAAATTTTAATATAAGTTCGTTATGAAATTATAGAAGAAATGATTCATATTGTATCTTCTACTCTGCCCAACCACAAATTCACTCTATCAATACAAATTGTTAAAATACTTATCATAAGAGAATGAACATAAATTATTCATTTCAAACTTTAATAATAATGAGTATTTAATAAATCTTTGTAAATAGTATTAAAGCCTTGATTAAGCCAAGACTAACTGATTGTTTATTAAAAAATTTACGTTGAAAAATTAATATACATTCACATATTTAGCTCTGATTTCTCAGCATAAAATTTCTTGTTAATTTTATTTGAGAACTTTAATGTGAGTCATTTTTAAATTTACACTATAATAAAACATTAAAATATATAAATAAAACAAAAAAATAATATATAGAAAATATTCTTAAATAGCTTCTATTTAAATAATTTACTTAATAATTATTAAAGAATATAGAAAAATTACTGTAATATATCTTCAATGTACTAGAGTTTCATAATTATCAGAATAGTGCACTGTATATTATTTGATTCATTGATTTTTAAAGTATTAACCGAGACCAAGACTATATTAAGTGTTAACCTCCTAAGATGGTATTTTTAATTATATATTATTAATTTTTTTTCTTTTTTATTCAATTTTTAAAATAGTTAACTAAAATTCTCAATAAAAGTCTGTATTTAAATACTAGTAGAACATTGGAGATTGGCTTGCTTTAAAAAACACGAAATTTACTTCAATATATAATTTTAAATTATAAT
>NC_051847.1:144173661-144245370 GCF_002237135.1 Teleopsis dalmanni | reverse complement strand
GGCCGACTACTTTGTCACAACAATTAAATGCCAAGCGTAAAGATGTACAGTCAGCTCCGTATGTATTTTCATACTACGAGTATATTGTCATTTATAGTATTATATATATACATATCAATACACATATGTACAGCAATTATTTACTGTTAAAACTTTCTTAAACTGTTGCAAGGTTGTATGCATAATAGCACTTTTTTATACTAACTATTGCTAAATTGATTATCTCGTTTCATCAGTCAAGATAGTTTACAGTATAAATATATATGTACTCATGCTGACGCTGACTACATACCTTGTGCTTATATATTTTTTATATTTCACAAACGGTGACTATACTAAATAAGTTACGAAGCTCAGTTCCGATAATAATTTCAAACATAGTTGGCCCCTATGGCCCCTACAATGACACTTCAAAAGCTTTGAATTCAATGTCAAATAATGTTAAAAATTATAAATAAATTTCAGTTCGGAACGTCGTACTCGTGCATTACAAAATATTTATTGATTTTTAATTATAAATTTCGCTGGCGCCTATTTCGCTTTGTAATTTATGTTGAATTTGTTTATGAAACATAATTTATATATTACAACAAAAAACAAATAAATATTCGTAAAATGTTTTGACTAAAACAATTTTTATGACATCTCTTAGGTAAATTATTTTTACTAATAATCTAATAGCTCGGCTAGTTAATGCTTTGGTAATAATTGTATTAATCATTTTCAATTTGTAATTTTAACTAAATTATAAAATAAATGTGTTTATGATTTTTACATACTTAGTGTAGTAAAGAAATCTTAAGTTTGATAAATGATTAGTTAGTCCAAAAGTGAACAAATTGTTATTAACGCACCTAGAACTAAAATTTTATTGTTATTAATCCATTCAGATAATTATTATTAACCCATATAGAAGTAGAACCAATTAACTTAGGTAGGCAGACATACTCAAAAATTAATAGTTCTAATCGGTGATGTCTTCTATGTATACCAACACCAAAATTATTTATCCCGTTTCGATTGATAAATCTGGGATGAGTTTTTTTAATCGATATTTACTTTGAGTACAATTTTCATTTTAGTTTGGTAAATCTCGAGCGAAATTTACAACACTTTAGATTAATTTAGATGACTAGATATTTTCACAGAAAAGCAAAATTAGCAGAAATTAACAGCTGTTTTATATGATTCAACAAATAAAGTGCGATGTGATTCGATATATATATTTATGAAAATTATAAATATTAAATTACTCAAAAAAATATTCGATTAGCAACAAAATTTGACAGATTGAGAGTAAATCTAGATTGAATCTAAATTTAATCCAGATCTACCAATCAAAAACGCCATTATTCTCAGTACATTTATACTAAGATTATTAAATCTAACAAGAAGTCAGCAACATTTGTTGAGGGATACTTCTTCAAGAAATCTAATTTATTATCAAAAAGTAATATCAAAAAGCTAATAAAATTTTTAATTTAAATAAATAACTTTTAATCTGAAGCGCCTAATCTCACAATATAATATTCTAAATCAATAAAAAAAAGAAGCATCTAAAAACAAGACCTTAAAAAAATGGAGCGGACACACAAACTTATGTTGTGAAATCCTATCGCAGATTGACTTTTGTAAATAATATCGAAAGCCACATACAATACTTAGGAAAAATAAATTGTTTGAAGTAACGAGTGTATTTTGTAAAACAAGAATGCACTTATTATAGTAACTCTCACTACATTTAACATTTAAAGAAATACATTATAAACAAAAGTGTTCTTATTAAGATCATATAACTGATCATACCCAAAGATGATCTTGTTGGAATGTTATAACTGATTCATTCATATTTTATACCCAAAA
Organism: Teleopsis dalmanni; assembly: GCF_002237135.1. Taxonomy (NCBI): domain Eukaryota; kingdom Metazoa; phylum Arthropoda; class Insecta; order Diptera; family Diopsidae; genus Teleopsis; species Teleopsis dalmanni. The sequence goes on along the minus strand of NC_051847.1, from coordinate 144,243,507 downwards.
GTGATCTTCTTGGAGTCTTATAACTGATTCACTCTTATAGTTAACCTAAGAAAATGTTTACAATATAATAAAATAAATATTAAATGTATTAATAGATTTTTTGTAACGGTCGGATGAACATATCCCAAAACTGCCAATATTATGGCTAGTAATGACATATATTTCCCTAATCTTGGTTCTGCTATACCAAATGGTATAGTCGACTGTTACAAAAAATCTATTTGTATAACATATATCTAATTTTGATTAGATATAATTGGTTCAATAATTCAAAAGTTGTCTTTTGTCAATGTCGATTGAAATAAAAATGTGTAAAGGGACTTATTTATTAATTTATGCAGTAAAGTCAAGTCCATGGCCGAATGAGATTAATTGCCTCTATCATATGACATTTTTGTATGAATTTTCATTAAATTGCTCGACAAAAAACAAATTGAAGTAAATAATTAAATACAATTTATTATGTAAGTAGTAGGTATATATAACTGTTTGACATAAAATTGCATGAGATAGACATACGAATTCTCAGCAATACTAGTTAGATTTATAACAAAACTATGTTTATAACTTTTTCAATCGTAATGTCCTGCTATAGTGGGGGTCTTTCTAACTCATAAGTCTATTATATTTGATAAATAATAATTTTTTTTTGTTAAATAATTCCTCTAAATTTTATAAGCTTTTAACTTACTTTTATTTTACCGTATAAGTCATTAAACGTAAAAAATATATTAAATAAACAACAGAAAAGACAACAGAAAGTCATTAACACCCGCGTACCTTTAACAACACGTGGATTTTTTTTTAAAAATTATATTATTATCAAAATTATCATATATAAATACCTAAGGGCTTGCATAATTTATAAACACCTTTCATTTTTTGTAATAGTTATATGGTACTTAACCTAATGCCAATATAACCATACAAACCATATATTATCGGCAATACTACGTGTGTAAATTTACTAAAATTATTTATTTTTCTCTATTCCTCTTTCATAAATTATTTTCGTATATTTTGAAATGTGACTGACTAAGAAATTTAATTATTAAATGCCATTACATTTTTATCAAAACAAATTCAATAAATCTTCTAAAAAAAATATCACTTTTTCTTAGTAAATATTATATTAAATACATAATATAATATATAATAACAGAATATAGTTCTATTTATATATAAACATTGACTTTCCATAAATTTTATCTTAGTAACACTTACTACCACATCCGCTTGACTACAGTTAAACTGGTTGTCAGTGGCAGGTACCACTGATGTCGGGTTATCCAGGCCCGTAATCACATTATTATTTAAACTTGTACCAAGTGATTTAAGGATGTTCAAGGGCTGGCAACCCATGAGAACACCGTAGCCCTCATCAACTTATCCGACCATTCATCATGATCGTTACTGGCAGGCACCACGAAGAGGGGTGATGTAGGCACTTCCATGATCTCTTAAGAATCAGTTCCCGAAGGTCCCTTTCCGCAGCCCTCATCGACATACACTTAAGAGAGTCATAGTTACTCCCGCCAAGAGGTCTTTCGACAACGTGTTTCGTTGTCTGGTAGAGGCTCCTAACACTAACTATAATATTAATTTTGGGTTAGAGGAGAAACAGGAAAATGTTGCATATCTACTGATCCACTGATATGGCATAGGTTTCCTATAATGAAAAAAACAATAACAACTAAATAGTCTTGAACGCGTTTTATTGTTCAACTTGGGACGTTTTTAAAAGAATACTGTTCTTGATGTAGATTAAAAAGAAATGTCGATGCTCTAGGATACTTTTTCTTTAAATATCTGTGTGATATAACCAATATTCGCACTAAAAATATAGCCCGTTGACATAGTGATATCCCGGTTGTAAAAAGAATATCTTTACCCCTGCCATGCACTTAAAATTTTTTCTTTGATATAAAACTTATCCCACGTATACACACGAGATAGACTTTTCACAAAAAAATTTTTGTTTGCAAACAGAATTTGGAAATATTAATATTAATATTATCTAATATTAGTGAACCTTTTTTTTAACGACTTAGTGACACGCGTTTCCTGGTAGACAGACTACCAGTGATATCTAAAATCTGGCCATCAATTGAATTTATTTGAATTGTCAAAGTTTATAGTTTTTTATTTGAATTAATTTTTTAAATAAAATTAGTTTATTAACCTTTTTATCAATTATCTGAAGGCTTAAATAGTCATTAAAATTAGGGGTAATGATTTATAATTGTTTATGAATAATACCGCACAATATAATTTAAATTAACGAGTTTAACGAATTTATTTTAAAAACAAATAAAACATTTATTTTAATTAATTTATAAAGGTTTCGAGATTTTAAAGTTGGAATAGTAGCATTATTTTATATTATTGACATTATTTTTTTTGATTCTCACTATTCTTATTTAGATATCACCAATCTGATCATATTCACAAACTCTTTAAGAAAAGTTACTTTTTACATAAACAAAAGTTTATGATTACATTTTAATTAGTTCTGTATAGTTAGGATACATGTACTTTTTATGAACCACATGTTGTTCTCCCTATTAGATTGATAATTGTAAGCCCACCATCAAATATCCCTTTTTTCTGTCATTATAACATATTTCGTCTCACCGAGCAAGCGTGTTTAATACTTCCTCAACTTAATCAACATGTCTCCCACTAGCCTTTTTTACTCCTCTCATCTGCGGCGTTTATTTATCATTATTATTATTATGGAGAGGGGAAGTGACATTCCGACCATCGGGTCTATTGTGCCTCCTTCTGGCTTAGAATATATCTAATATATATAATTATATATAATAAAAAAGTCTTCTGTAGAGGTACACGTTCCCATGAGTCCATTTCGTGTGTACATTAGCGCAGGGCATTCTAACAGCACATGTGTTGTGCTGACTTTTTATTCTCTTCGCAGAATCTACAGTTTCCATCTTTATTTATTATATATAATAAATAATAATTTAATATTATTTATAAATAATAAATAAGTAATTATCATTATTATTTTTTCTGTGGTATGAATCGTGTTCCGTAATTTTTTATTATTACTTACAAATGTTATTATAAATATTTTATTCTTATCTATAAAAATTTAAAAAAGATTTTAAATTATGTGTAATTAGTTGTCTATCTCTATCCTTAAATTCTGAGCTGCTTAAAACTTCTATACGTAACATTGTTATTCAGAATTATAAAAATACTGCAATGACTAATCCAGTTGAAGTTATCGTACCTTGTCCCTCTTTAAAATGACTGAAAGTATGACGAATGCAATAATTGCTTAGATCGATAAGAACACTATAAGTCATTAAACATAAAATAGGTTAAAGAGTTTTATATATATAAATATCAGTGGTTATATATTGTTATTTATTTTCACATGGTAACACGCTATATAAGAATATAGATTATGTTATTTTAATCCTTCTTTTTGTATTATTTTCATTTATTTTATTCTTGCTTTTATTTTTTTGATTTGTTTTTATTTTTTTTTTGTTTTGTGTTTAATTATTTTTTTATTTTGTCGAAATAATAAAAATTCATTTTTATTTTTTGTATAAGATTCTTTGATACTGTAATTGTAGTTTATTAATTTTTATTACTGTCAATATACACTTTGAACACAATAGATAAATCATTTCAGTGGTAAGCGCTTATGTGTATTTATACTATTTACGATTATATAGAGATATCTCTATATAATTACACATAGTTTTTATGGTGACAACCTACCAATTTGCGTATTGTTTCTGTTCCATCTTTGCGAGTACAATCGCACTTAAAACTCATAGGTCATGGTTGTTCCCACAGATATCAGCAATTACAATATACAGCAATATAGAAATTATCTCTATTAATAATTTTTTTTTTTTTAATTTTGTGTTTTCACATACTACCACAAAGTTTACTTTAAATTGTGAAATTAAATTGATATGACAATAATAAAATAATAATACATTATATATATATTTTTTTATATAATATAATTGTGATTAAGAAGCAAACAAATAACTTTTTATTGACGTGACTTAAATCAGTTGCCAATAAAAGTTATAGTTTAGTGTATGAATGAGAATTACGTTTGTTATAACAACCAATAATTGCTATAAATTATTTTATGCTTTCTTCTAAATTATATAAAAATATGTGTATGTAAATATACATATATATTTATCTTTTAAATATATTTGTATAAACATAATATAATTGTCTTATCTACAGGAAATTACCAAAAATATGCTTACAGCTAAAGACTGTAAGGAAGGTCTGCTTAGCAAAGATAAAGTCCAATGAAAATATTTGCAAATTATCAGAAATATTTGCAGCAATCTTTTCTTTTCGAAAATTTAAGTTATATATAGAAAAGTGCCTTTTATATATATTATTTTTTATGAAATTTATTTATATTTATCTTGTATATAAAATTATATATAATCTTTTAAGTATAAACCTCTCTTTTGAGATTCTTTTAATACCATTAAGTCGTATAAATTATTATATGAGTTTAAAATTTCGGGTTCTATAATATTTTTTTTTGTTATTTGTCTACAATAATGTGTATATAATATTATAATATTAATATTACTAATATAATTAAACTCTCTATGAAAGCAAGAAACAATAATAATACAGAAATAATAAATAATAGCAATAAATAACAAAAATAATTATTTAAATTGGTTTTTATACAGTAAAAGTTTGTTATTAAAAACAAACATATAATATATCTACAAACCATATGAGAATTATAATTTTTTGAATTTCAAAACTTTTTAGCAAGCTATGTATCGCACTTAAAATTTCAAACTATCATATAGTTAGATGTGAAACGGATATCCAGATAGTTTGAATCATTTAATGCATATAGAAATATTCGTATTCGCTTCTTTCTTATATTTTTATCACTAATGTAATGTAATATTAACATATTTAAAATCCTACTTTTTTCTCATGCAAGAGTCACTTTTTTCGCTACATATAAGTATAATTCATGAGATCTTAGTCCACAGTAGGCACTATAACTTTAATGGTTAAAGTGGTGATGTTTTCCTCTCAGTGGCAGAAAGATAAATTATGAAAAAAAGTGAATATTATAATCATTCGATTAATTTTGTCATGTTCATCTGAGTTTTAGAACTGACGAAGATAGTGATTGTTTTATATGCACTTTATTTATAAAGTATATAAATTTTAACTTTTGATTATATGGTGAATTTTTTTTTATCTTGTCTTAAATTTTTAATTGAACAATTTTTATAGTTGCGATATTATTTTTGTATCTTGTCTTAAATTTTTTGTTTAACTATTATATATATTGATCATAAATTCCAGAGTAGTATCATAACTCGATTGCCATTTTCATAGTTGCGAAAAAAATATTAGTGGAGATCATCCCAACAGTAACGCACAGTAACAATAGTAATATATAATTGCAAACGCTTTACCATTATAGACATTTCATAATTCTATTAATATGTTTAGAGCTAATTAAGGTATGTCTATTTGCGAATATTAAATAGAACACCTTTACAACAAATTTACAAGACGGTATTTCAAATACAATAAATGTATATAATGTAATTCCCTTCAATTTTCAACTAATATACTAAAAGTACAGACGGAGTACCATAGCGGAGCACTACAAGTCTGCTATATTATATATAATATAGTTATATACTACATTTTATATACCAAACGATGAAGGCCAAACCATCGCCTATTGAGAATATCCTAATAGGTTTAGGCACTCCTGGTAATATTTCCTGACTAAAAATAATTCTGTAAAATTCCATTTCATTATATCCTATACAACTTTTCTCTTTTTTTTTGTGTTTATTTAATATTCGTAATCAAAATTATTTCATTATTTTTTAATTATTGAAATAATCAATACAAATTAAAATGTTGAGATTTTTTTTTTACCCCCCATATTATTCGACGATTGCTGGACTGTGATTAGTATAGACTATCACAGTTTTTGCTACGCAGTTTTTGCTAAATAGCTTTCATTATTGAAGTATTTCATTATTTAGTATACGTAATATATTTTTTACATAAATTTTAATTTTATTTTTATCTATAAAAAAAGCTTAAATAGACCAACAACGAAATTATATTTTATAGTCTTGAGTTTAATATTGTGAAGTGAACAAGTGAACACTTGATTGACAGTTTCGTACGGCGGTACAATCGTCTTCAGTAGAACGTTATCAATAATAAAAAAAAACTATTAGAAAGAGTTTCTATAAACATGGGAAAGAGTACATTTTTAGAAAAACGTGTGGAAAGAGCCCGTCAACATTGCCATTCGTTATTAGACGCCACATTTCATGGATTTAAGCATGATGTCTATTTAGTCAAGGGATTAGATGGGGTAAATCCAAGAATTTTTATTAATTAAAAATTTAAAATATATGATAAAAAAATAATTTTGATAACTTAATGTGCTATTGATAACTTAACCTATTTCATTGATATTTTAACTTAACAGTGATAAGTACAAAGTTCACAATAACAATATTTTGTCTGAATTTAAAGATCAGTGATAGATAAAGTGATAGCCAAAAATGCTGACATATTAAAATATTTTTTTGCTTTATTATAAAATTTATAATAATAATTAATTAAACTTTAAAGAAAGCAATATTATTCATATTGTAAATATAAGTACCGATTTTTTTTAATCAGTTATATATCGAATTTTAAATTGGCTTTTAGTAAAAAGAACTTAGATTGACCATACTTGGATTGACCATAATTAACAATTTCAGCTCTAAAAATATATTATATTATATGTCCAGTTATCTTTGCATCCAACAACTGGAAATTATATTTAAGAATTTTAATAAATATAAATAATTTCATTCTTTACAATCATTAAATTCTTAAAGCAGATTTTCTTATAAATCATCAAAAGTTCGATTTCATTATATTCTCATCTGTCCGTGCCTACTATCACTTGCACATCTGAAACAAAGCAAGACGAGTATGCAACTCTTTTTCAAGAACTTATCCTAAAAGCCAGAGTAAGCTTATATATTATATAGTAAACTTATAACTAAACCAATTACAACAAAAACCAAACACCAAACATTAAAATCTTTTTATCATATTATGTGACTATCATTGAAAATATCCTAAAAAAATAATATTCCGCATTCAAAAATTTGGAATAGATTAATTGGAAATAATTATACTTATCAACACTTTTTTTTGTCTATAAAAATTATATATTTGTTTTTTATAAAAAATTGGCATATCACAATAATTTCATGACGAAATTAATAAAGTTTTTCAACAACTAAAATATTATATTTTTACAATATTATCTATAGTCGTCCGATATAATAATTTTATTTTATATAACTAAAATACTGAAATACCATATATTATCTACTATAAAAAAAGAATAAAATTATTTATTCTATTCATATTGTTAAATGCTTGATATTAGTTTTCTTTTTTATTTCCTTATTCAAATATTGTATTAAATTTATTTATAAAAACACGTGAATCAAATAAATTATTACCTAAATGAGGTTAGTTGTTAAAAGTAGATCATCGTGATACTAAATATAATTGATAATGATAATATAATTGCGCTCTGAAATTACGCTGACTTGCAGGTATTTTATTTAACTTTTGTAATCCAATTTTGTTTCTTTTACGCTTTAAGCCCGATATATGAATAAAATTTTCAGTTAGAAATAAAGAAGAAATTTTGAAGTAACATAACTACTTCCTGAAACAATTTATAAATAACTTAATAAGTTAAATAATAATTAAGTTAATTTATAATTAATGATGATTAACGTATTAAATAATGATCATAAGAAATTTGACAATATGTTATCAGGAAAGACGAGACAAATCCGTCTAATACATTTTCGACTAATTTAAATTTACTTACTACGTAGACGATCAGTTTAAATTTTAACTCTCTTACTAACCAGTGCAAACTGACTAATTAACAATCATTCGAATCGAATGTAGAGTAATATGAATCAGTTACCTTATTATCACTCACTTTTTATCTATAGCAACCCCATATATCGAGTTTCATCCTGACGCAACACTTCTAGATGTATATCTACTTCTACCGAAGGCACGTTATCCGCGAACCAGTTAATTCTATTAAAAATGAACTAGACTTGCGGTAGTCGTGGTTCAGAAACAACTTACAATTGGTCTTAGATTATTCTATTTATTTAGATAATAAATAGTAAATTCAGTGAAAATATATTGAAGAGACAATATAACAAAACTTTTCTCATGTCATCATTCTCGACTATCATTAATGGTGTGTCACATAAATGTTATTAAGTCATATATAATGTATATATTAATTAATATATATATTAATGTATATGAATTAAAATTCTAAATCTTAAACTAGTTAAAACAGTTATTAATTTATTAATAGTTATATTTTTAACAACTCATAAATGGTAAAAAAAATTATTTTAATTACCGGTTGTTATTTTCATTATTTATTACTTTTCATATTAAACTATATTAATGAATTTTTTATTTTTACAAAAATAATTTTATGAATTGGAAATTACCAATTTAATTTATTAGTCAGAATTCCTCGAATTTTATTATTTGCAAATCACTTTATTTCTATACCATTTTCTATTAATAAATTTTCATGAAGTATTTTTTATAAACGAACTTTATTTATAAATAAGTAATAAATTATTTAATAATAAAAATCATTTACACATTTCACATTGTTGTAGTACTTTTACTAGAATAACATTGGATTTTCTATAACTTGTATTCTATTTTTCATTCGAAAAGTATCTTAAAAAAATATTTTTATACATATTAATATATATCTTTATATATTAATATAAATGTATATAATATATATATATCTATTTATAATATTAATATATATCTATATAAATATTACCGAAGAATATCCCAGCCATTTATTGGCAATTTAATAAGCCTATACGGTCATTTACTGTCTATATTTCTGTAATTAGGCACCTTAAAACTATTTCCTCTTCAGAAAACTACATTTAATTATAAAAGAGAAAAAACATTTAGTAGATATCAAAAAGTTTATACTAGCATTCAAGGATACCACAGCTGGCGATCTAAAATACTCATTCGACATAATTTTAAACAGTGCAAATCACTGTTTAAAGTAGAACACACTTCACATAAACAAAATATCTCTGAAATGAGATCAAGAAGACATTCGAAGAATCAATCTTTTCTTATACAATTTTAACTATACATATAACATTTGATTAATTCTCTGTTAAGAAGTGATCAAAGGTCATTATATATAATAATTATGTCCATGTATATTTGTGTGTCGCTTGTAGCTGTTGATGGCACGGCGGCAAGACCGGTATGCTCACCGGCATTGGGTTCGAGTTCTTGCTACATTAGCACACAGCAGAAATCCTCTAGTGATTGTATAATGTATGTACATTTCTATTTACATCCTAACATCATTGATAGCAGTTGAATAGTCGTAAGAAATGGATATTGATAGCATATTTTTTATATGCACTTCAAATAAATGCTTGTAAATGCTTGCACTTCAAATGCTTGTATCTTGCAAAACAAAAATCTACTACATTTTATTGGAACCAACCTTGTATGGTGACATCCTATAGTGATTGTACGATCTCTGTTAATTTCTATTCACATATCCTTACCCATACATCATTGTTGGGTATCATTATAGTTGTATTGCTGTAAGGAACGGATATTGATAACATATTTTTATATGACGAAAAAATTTATGAGACATGGTTGTCTTAATGGTGTCTTATGGCACGCTTGTATCTTGCAAAACAAAAATCTACTACTCTGTGTTTGATTATCGTAGTCTTCTACTGACGAATTGTTTACCCTATTCTGTAACCTATTATTTTCTGAGAACTACTGCATAACAAATATAATATATAGTATAGTGTAGTATTTTATGGTATCGTTCACTACCGTGCTAAGTAGTACACTTACATTGAATTGTAATGGAGTAAGCAGTAGTAAATACTACGAGTATCAGAACTAATTAAACACTCTTCGTGCTTCACGTGCTGTCATTAATTAATTTCTGCAGTGTGAATCGATAATCATTGCAATTGAAAATTATCGAATGTTACGAAAACCTTAACGAAATATTAAAAATAAATATTCTATTTTCAACTTTATATGTTTCATAATTAATCACAACGTTCAATATTTCTACAAATTACGTTTCATAAAAGTCTGAAGCATTTAACAACATTTAAATTGATTTTTATTTTTGTGTTCATTATCATTGTAAACATTTTGTAAATAAAGCACTCGAAAGTAGCTTGAGATTAAGCAAAAGTCGAAAGCAAGCAGTTTTGTAATAAAAGATTGTTGAAATTAAGTACGTAATTAAAAAGGAATTAAAACGTTTTTATATATATATATTATTAAAACATATTATTTAAATATTAAAAAAATTTTAATTATGAAAATAAATGCAATATTTTATTACAAAATATTTATCATAAGAAACCAAATTTATATACGAGTATATATATATATATTATTTATTCAAATAATCATAAAAATCTGTAGAATTTTTTGATACGTCACAGAAAACTTGTTTGAATTGTTTAACTAAGAATTTAAAAAATTTATTTTTAATATTATAAATTTTAATTTGAATTTGAATTCATTTGAAAAAATTCGTATTTTGTATTATATTTATTTTAATTTATTTACTTATATACTTATTTTTTATTTTATTTGGTAATGTAAAAGTTTTGAACGTTGAAACACGCACAACACAACCAAATTTTTATAATTAATTGCACCTTTGACAAATGAACACTGCGAAAAATTGTTTAAAATATATTTTGTTTTTTTTTTTAAAGCAAATTTATATTTGTGATCAAATTCACTTCAATTTGTTATGTACAAAAATTTTAATTTTTATATATGTATATAGTACTTATATACATATTATAATATATAAATTTGAGTATTTGTATATTTAATTTTTAATGCTACCACAAGTTCGATTTTTTCTACACTTTTTTATTTATTTTAATTAAAATTAATTTTTTGTTACTTAAGTTTTTTTTTTGCAATTTAAAACAAATTATTAATTGAGTTTTTCTTGTTATTGCAAATGATTAGGTGCTGTCTATGAGCACAGAGGATTACAATAAAGGATCATTGTTCTCTGCAACCTCATTCGATTTTCCTATTCCTGATCTTATTGGCAACACGGAAATACTGACAGAAGAGCACCGGTAAGATTATTAACAAATTATCTTAATCTTTATTTTCTCACATAGAGTAGACGTCAAATATAATGACTACTCAATTTAACGATTATTCAATTTGAAGAATGACAAAATCTATTATTAATCATTCTTTGTAACGAATATGTAACTCAAATAATGAATATGTAATTCGTTATAAAGATTAGCCAATATTTTAACACCGGTAATACCGCAGGTAAATAAATACAAATATGAAAGACGATATCATATATCTTCGTTTTGAAATGACAACGAAGTTTTTCACAAAAGTATTGGAAAACACTTAAGCTTTCTATATAAAGAAACCTTTTTCTAAAGAAAATAATATACATGACTGCAAAAACCTAATTTTATAAACCTCCATAAAGATAAAATATATAAATAAAAAAAGGAAACATCAAGAAGTAAACATAATTCTAAGAACATTAAAATTTCTATTTATAATTAAAATAATAGCTCAGGATATAGAATATAACAAGGCTTTTAAAAACTATAAATCTTCGTTGATTTTATTTAAAAAGTTTTTTAATAAAACGATGTCTAGATGTCTATTGTACTTAATAATAGATAATAATTTAAGTATAAATTCATATCAATAACAAATATATTAATTATTAAACCGAACTTTCTATTATATAAATCATTTTCTGGTCTTCCTCCCACTTCTATCAGAGATTGGTACCTAAATCTTAGAATATACAATCAAAGCCTACTGCACTGTTATTAAATACAGATAATTATATAAAAATAAATTAATTTTTAAATAATAAATATATTAATTATTAAATCGAACTCTCTATTATATAAAAAATCTTCTTCTCTTCCTCCCACTTCTATCAGAGATTAGAACATAAATCTTTGGAATATAGAACCAATGCTTATAGCAAAACCTCACCTTTATATAAAAATATGGACTCCAAATAATTACGCTTTCTTTTTTTACAGTCACTATATATATAAATATACTATATTTTGGCAGTATTTTCCCACTAACAATTTACAATCATGATTAAGTGTTTTTTATCGGTAGCACTTTAGCATCAGTTAATCTATAATTTATCTATAAATGACATATTAATGAAATTATCTTGAATATAATCAAAAATCTATGGTTTAAATCGTAATACTCAATGTTATTATTAACCTTCGTTATTTTATTTTTTTTTAGTGATTGATTATTAATACCACATATTTTTTTCTATATAGTATATCTTAATATATATTTATTGACATATGCTCATTTGATGTATTGAATTATTAAATTTTTAGAAATGCGTTAAACAATGAAAATACATTATATTGTAGGTGATAGATGATAGTAACAACATTTGCATTTTTAGGAGCAAGTATGATTAGGCGACTGACTAAAAGTAACACCAGATCATTTATGAAAAATAATTATTTTTAATCATTTTTCAAAAAGATAGTAATTTATGAAATGTTTTAAACAATACATTATAATGGTCAGAACTCGTCACTTGGTACCATAATGCTACCGAACTTTATCCTATTTATAAATTTACTTTATAAATGGGAATATCTATCGTAAAATATATTACCACAATATTACCACAAAATAAAAATATATTAAATTAAAAATATATAAGCAACCAAACATTTTATTTATGTTCAATCTTAGATAACTGAACCCACATTAGTGAAGGTTTATAGTACCCTTACATATAAAATAGGTAAAGTGAAATGAGGATTTTTTTAAGAGAAAACTCATAATCAAGTAATATATACATAATAATTAGATAGAGTATATACGTTTTAATATTTTAACAACCTTTAATTGATTTGTTTGTTTTACTTTATTTTAGCGAAAAACTCTGCGCTCATTTACCTGCACGAGCGGAAGGTTATTCATGGTCCTTAGTTTTCAGCACTTCACAACATGGTTTCTCGTTAAATTCGCTATACAGAAAGATGCAACGACTGGAAAGTCCAGTTTTGATTGTTATAGAAGACACAGAACATAATGTAAGTATCTGTAAACAGATTCCAATAATAGATAAAATCTTTAAGAATACAAGTAGTTTTTTAAATTGCTAATTTGTTTTATTATATAAATAAACCATATGCAATACTAAGTTTATTTTGGGATTTATATAGATTTAATTATTGAAATACATTTTTTTATATGTGTCGATTTTGGACACATATTAGGAAATTCTGGGCATCATTAATATGAAGTATTTAAAGCTAGAGATACTCTAGCAGTACGATCATTGTTCAAATATTTTCAAGCATTATACGGCACACAAAGGAACGAAAAGAATTACTACTATTCCCTTTTTAGAAATTTTTTTTATAATTATATTAAAATTCTATCATATTCTTTCAATATATAACTAATTACATATATTCTTTTTTTCTTTCCATGTAGGTCTTTGGAGCCCTAACCTCCTGTTCACTACATGTTTCAGATCATTTCTATGGTACAGGCGAATCAATTCTCTACAAATTTAATCCCAGTTTCAAAGTCTTCCATTGGACTGGTGAGAATTTGTACTTTATCAAAGGCAATGTTGAAAGCTTATCAATCGGCGCTGGAGAGTAAGTAGAGAAACTATTAGAAATTAATGAAATAATAAAAAATTTTTTTTTTATTAAAATTACTTTAGTGGTCGTTTTGGTCTCTGGTTAGACGGCGACTTGAATCAAGGACGCTCACAATCCTGCAGCACATATGGCAATGAGCCGTTAGCACCACAAGAAGACTTCATAATCAAAACACTCGAATGCTGGGCATTTGTATAAGTTATTGTTTTCAAAAATCACAAAACTAAACAAATTTACATAAAATAAATAATGGAAGATGTTGAAATTTCAACTACAACAAACCACAACAAACAACTACAAACAATAATTAATTATTATTAAATACATATATACATATTTAATTAACAAACAAATGTTTGAAATTGTTTATTATTAATATTAATTTTATTTTTATAAACTTAGTCTTAACTTAATCATAAAGCACCCGTCACACACACACTCACACATACACTAACATCATACACTCATACAAACGAAAACATATACAATACATAGAAAAGTTAATAATTTTTTATATCATAAAATTCATTTTTAGTTTTTATTTTATGAAAAGAAATTGCAATTATACATATATTAACAAAAATTTTTATTAAGTTTAACTGATTTCTTAATAAAAAAAAACATTACAATTTATTATATATAAAAATTAAAGTATTTTTTTAATAAAAAATTTAAATTGAATGCGAGGACAAGTAATGTGTAATAAAAATGAAATTGTTTTAAAACAAATTTTTTTAAAAAAAAATCCAATATTTTTTAATTAAAGTAGAAAAAAGATGTATGCATTAAAAAAATATATAAGGCAAATAAAAGAAAAAATTAAATTTAAATTTTTACTTAACAAACAGAAATTTAACAAAATTGTGTAACAAATTTTATGTTAATAAATTAATTTCTATAAAATAAAAATATACATACGAAAATGATTAATTTTTAATATTTAAGACGAGCAAATGTGCGCATGAAATTTAATTTACTAGTTTTTCTTTTGCTTCGAAGAGTAGCAAAAGCATCAAAACGAAGTCATTTAAAACATTTTTAAATGAATTTATTTAAAGGAAATTAACTTAAGATTAACATATAATATATATAATAAATAACATAATAAAAACTAATAAAATAAAATTTAAAAAATTTTATTTTTTTTCCTGTTTTATGTTAACTAAAATGACTTAAATGAATTATGAATTTTATTTTCACACATTATTATTGTTTTTTAAATTAATTTTAACTAATTTATAAAATAAAAAGATATATATAATGTTATTAAAAAAACAAATCTAAGTTTGTTTCATTTATTTTGAATTTTTTTCTAGTTAATTTAAGACTTTTTTAAATTTAGTTTCAAAAAACTAAATTTAAATTTATTTTTATTTTATTTCTTTAATTAATTCTCTTTTCTCTGTTTAAATTAAATTGTTTAACAGATCATTTCTTTAATATAACTGAAATTAGATAATTATAATTTGACTTTTAGGTTTTTATTTCAATTTTTGTTTTAATGTTTTATTTTTTATTATTTTTAATTTTAATGCAATTTTATTTTTTTACTTTATTTTTGATTATATAATTTTTATGCATTAATTTTTTTGTAGTTTACTTTTCTCCTTTTTTTTATATATTGTAATTTTTTGTGATTTGTTATTTTATAATTTTATGTTAATTTTTTATTTTAACTATTTTTCATATTAATAATTTCTCTTAACTATTTTTATATCAATTAATTTTAGTATAAAATTTATTTAATTATTAATCATTTGTTTATTATGTATTCAAGAAATTAAAAATTTTTTATTTTTTATGCCATTATTTCATAATATTTTTTATTTCAATTAATATATTTAACTTCTTAATATTAATTTATTTCTGAATAATATTTTCACTTTTTAATTTAATCTAGTTTGGAAGTCTTTATTCTTTATATAAGTAAAAGTTCTTTTTATTAAATTTTAATTATTCATTCTAAGAATAAATAAATTCTAAGAAATTATGAATAGTTTTATTTAACTTATCAATAATTTATCATTTAATTGGCTTTAGTTTCAGTTTTACTATTTATTTTTTAAAATAGTTATAGTTATGTCGTTATTTTTATAATTACTCCATGAATTTACTAAATACAAAGAATTATAGTTTAATTAAATCAATTTATTAAAATCGTTATTAATAATTATTCACTTTAATCGTATTCTTTACATTTAAATTTATTTTGGCCGTATTTTTATAGTAAAAATTTATTTTTTTATAATTTTTAGTAGTTTATATTACACAAGAATTAAAATTAATATTGTCTTAAAGATATATATAAATATTTATATATATAAATATATTGTAAATATAAATATATATATAAATATATTTTTTCATCAAAATTTTTATCACATATTTGAACAACAGAACTTGCTAAGAATAAAATAATAAATGAAAATCGCATTTCACATTATTTAATAGTTAATAATAGTATACACTACGAACATTTTTTAATTTTTAGTAATTTTGTATATTTTATTCACTTTTATTCATTTTTATTTATTATTATTTTTGTAATTTTTTTTATATAATTTACTTTTTATTAAATTCATAATAATTTTTATTTTTGTTTAATTTAATTTCTTTATTGTTAAACAATTTTAAACTCTTAATTAGAAGGTTCAATAAGTTCGTTTCTCAATATTGAATAAATTGTCAGATAATGAATATCAGTACTTATATGGAATGAATTTCTTCATTACGGGCCTGTTGGAATCAGATGAGTCTTTATAAAGACCTTTTTTTATCTAAAAGACGATCATATATATCGATTTTTTAATATAAAAAATTTTTGAAAGAAAAACGAAATATTTTCTCTATTCCATGCATGAAGCATTAACTTATTTTTTGTATTTAATCCAGTCCAGTTTCGGATGTTTCTGGACCTGTGCCTGGACAACTGTTTTCTACGTATACTATGCTGTCGCGTAAGACGATAAATTCAGTTTCTAGCATAGGTAATTCTAAAATGAACATGGAAAAAGACAACGTTTTTTGTTCGACGTAATGATTTATCAATATTTAGTTTATAATTATAAGATTTGTAATCACTTTCAACAAATCAAGATTGTTTATGAAATTTTTATTAAATATGCATACGATTGAATCTTATATGTATATAATTATATTCAACTAACATATATGCTAGTAATATATAATTATATGTATATAATTATATTTAACCAACAGAATTATATGCAAAATTTAATTTACTTAAATAAAAAGTTAGTTTGATATTTGAATTAACAAATATTTGTTTTAATATTTTTAAAGTGCAAGAGAATTTTATTTACGAACTATATAGCGCAGTAAACTACGAGCATGTAATCCATTTTATAAGATTTATAATTTATATATTGTGTTTGATTTGGAATTTGTTCCGCCGAAATTCCCAAACAAATTTTAAAATTTAAATAAAATGGCATAAACAATATTTTTGGCCACTACTGTACTAACGCACGGCCCAAAGATATGCAATATTTTTCATACAAAACTGAAATAAAGGATATTTATAAAAACTTATAAACATTCACACATAAATTTTTTTTATTTAATTTTATTTACATACATATTAAATATCATTTGAGTACAAATTTTAAATTAAATTTATTGTTTTAATTTGTATAATAATTTTTTTTTATATTATTTTTATTATATTATTATATTATTTTTATTATCTTACTTGGTATTGTTTTTTCTTTTTAGCTTAAAACTTTAATTATTACGTATTTTTTTGTTTAATATTAATTAGATGTGATTATTATCATTGAAATGTATTTATAATATAATATTTAAATAGTAATGGCATATGTTTTCATTTTGATAATTATTTTATTAAAATTTTTTGTTAATATATATTTTATTTATATATATATTTTTTTTTCTGTTACTTTATTTTTCTAACTAAAAGTATTTCCTTTTATGTTTTACTTTTTTTTTTATAATTGTTATTTTTATTTAAACTACATTAAATTATTAATTATATTAATTATTATTATATTATATTGAATATCAACTAATTATTATTGATATATAAATATGGTAGTATCATTTGTATATTTATTTCCTTTAATAAATAAAATAATTATAATAACTATATTAACAAATTTAATAATTAATTGTCATTGTTATGCATATACATAAATAAAAGGCTTACAAAATACTAATTTTAAGAATAGCTAAAGTAGAGAAACCTTCCTGAGCATATAAACATATTTTGCGAAAATTAAATTTATATGTTATAAATATACTCGTATATGTATATGTATGTCTGTTACACTTTTTATGAATTATAAAAGAAATAACTAGAATTATATTATATAAATATACATTAACAGTATAAGTATTTGACAAATAGAGTACACTAAATAAATTCTAAATTATTGGTAAATGTATTAAAGTTTGATGTAGTTGTGATGTACATTATTGTATATGTGACGTAAATAAATGTTCTAAAATTATACTTCGCCCAAAACAAATAGATATATTTGATCTTATATGAAGAAATTCACATAATTAAGTTAAATATTAAAACTAATATCATTCTACAGGCTAAGTATAAAAATAACTGAACTCTCCCGTTGAACTAAATTTTTGTCTATTAATATATATATATAATATATAATATTATAATATATATATATATATATGTGTATATATGCACCGATTTTTTATTTTGATTAATTTTATTTTATCTGTAATTAAGTAATTTTTATATGTTTAGACTAAATATTTTTTATTTTTAATTATTATTTTTAAAGATATTTATAAATAACTATTTACTAAAAATATATAAAATACCTAATCATTAAATTATTTACGTATATTTATATTTAGTTTACAATTTACGGATGTGTATTTATAATTGGGAAACTAATCTATATTAATAGGTAAAAACAAAAAATATTAATTCGTTAAATATCAAATCTATGAATAAATATCAAAAATATAATGTCGTAGCCATCTTTTGATGGTAGACTGAGAGGAAGATTATGAAAAAAATGGATTAAAATGGTGGATTAAGATAAAACTACACACATATAGAAAATATCACAACAATTTTATTTTATAAGTTATTTAAATTATTAATTTATCGTTTTATATGGTACTCTATATAAATAAGTATTTTTTTATTCACATAAGCCTTTTCACAACTACTCTAAAGTTTTTACTATTAATATAAAATATATATATTGTTTTTATATTTATATACATATTTTTTTTTAATTAAATTATGTTGGATCTATATGTACATCTACACATTTTAATATTTCACAATTTATTTTTAATAAATTTTATTTTTATTTGTCTGTATGTAAACTGTTTTTAATATATATATATGTTTGGAGAATTATTCGTAAAAAATAATGGCCTGTGCATTCACATTATTCACATTTCAGATTGATTGTTAGTGTTACCATAAGTTTGCAATAGTCTTAGGATCTATCAGTAGTATTAACAACTGTTTAGTAGTTTTAACATTATATATAATCTATATAAATAGTTGTACATATCATATAGAATTACTACAATTGTCTATAGTGTTTGACAAAAAACGAATTAGTGTCTAAAAACCTTTACTCAATGCTCAAAATTGATCACTTAAGTGTTCCCAAGTAATATGTAATCCATTCAGATGAATTTATAATTATATGTTTTGTGATCCAGCATATCTTTCTAACAGAATATAGGCTGTACTTGTTCTAAAAATGTGTAATGTGTAAACAATTTCAGACCTTTATCTGTGATGTACTTTTCAACGCATTCAATTTGTAAGTAATTGTATATCTCTTCATTTCTGACATACCAAAACAGTAATTTATAGTGGTCTATAATATTTAAAGATTATAATAGTAAGTGATGCTATAATTCCTGCCAAAATATCGACTTTCTTACTATACATTTAAACTGAATTGGTTTTTGTATTAAATATGGTTTATTACAAGAATTGGCATTATTAGAATATGAATTATGCTAAAAAAAAGTACGTTAAATATTATAATACTGGATACTGCATGTATTAAACATGCAGTATCGTTTTAGAAATTATCATAGAACGTTTTCATTGAAATTATTTAGTGAAATCTAACTGATTCGTATTATATTTATGATTAGTGTATAGTAAGAAGTTAAGAATAATAAAAGCAAAGTATACATTTCATTTATTGTAATAAATCGAAATGGCCAGCATGTTCATCTGTTACGATAAAGAAAAGATGTCTACATTTATTAAAATAAGTCATCGCTAACAAAACAAGTTATAAGTTATACGACTCAGAAGAATATTGCTTGAAGAAATTTTATCTTCTGTTGCTTGGAGAAAGCTCTGAGTGCATTCAGAAGTACTCTTGATTAACTCTACTGACTACAATATGAAAAACTCGCATATACATACATATCATCTACTAGATATGTGAATGACTCCATACATATTATCCATACATATATATTACATCAACATGTTTTATTATGTCCTATCGCTTCTCTTATCGTGTCGCTCCTTTTATCGTGTCACTTAGATGTGATTGTAGGATTGTAGAAACTAAAATCACTAGATAGTTTAGGGCTTAAAAATATCAAAAATGATCAGAAAATGAAATGTGTATACATAATATATATTACATACATTTTGTACTTGAACACATGTGCATTATTTATATATTATATATATTTGATATACATGCATGTATGTAAGTTAGATATATAGTACATGTAAATTGTACTTTTTAAAAAAAGGTGTTAGTAACGAAACTATTTGCTAACAATTATATGCGTCGGTAAGATTAAACCTTTACTGAAATACTATCTATAGCGCGATATGACATATAAGAAATGGAGTTATTGCGTTGAAAGTTACAGTCATTCAGAAAGTCAGTAAAAGAACTTTGGATTACTTACACATTTTAGTTTTATTGGCAAATGCATATATTCGAAATAATAAAATCAGGTGAAAACAGAGATATATTGACCATTTAATTGCGGATTCTAATAAATAAAACGATTACGATAATCATACAATATCCTAAAAACTTAAGAATGTGTGAGACTTTTTGGTCACATTAATATTTATTCAAAAGGCAATGAACTAATATTTTTGTGGAACTCAATTCTAATTGTATAAACTTCTAGGTTATTTTAACTAACTTTGAAATGAAATGAAATCATGCACAATTCTGATAGAATATGCGATAAACACAGATGTCAGTTGATCCATATATTGTTAATATTTGTTATGGATCCCTGTCACAAGGGCACCATAAATTTGATTTACAATGTGAAACCTTTAAGTAGAAGTTATATTAAGTTTAAGACAATATTTGCTCTTTGTATCGATAACACAAACATACTTTACTCCAAACGTAATAACTCCGACTGTATACGTTTACATGTGATGAAAGTTTGACAGTACACCACAAAGATATACCTTAGCGATTTATATAATTGTCAGTAGATGACCTCAGTACAAATATACATTTTAACAAAATCATTTTTATACATATATACATGTTGCATATACCATACATAATAAATTTTGATACCACCAGCTGTGGATTAAATATTAATAATCATTCATATATATTGTATTCAATTCCTTTTCGACAAATCAATAGGGAAAATAATACGCACATGGCAAATATTTTGATACCATCGAAAAGAATAAAAACTGCCAAAAATAAATGTTAAAGCTACAATAATGGATAGTCATTAATTTAAATATAATAAAATTAAAACTCTTCATGCAAAGATTTTCTACAGAAATTGATTTTAATTCTTTTCGTATTTTTAGTGCAGTTAACTTGCACATTTTTCTTTAATATTTTTTTATTCTAGATTTTTAACGCAGTTAGTTAGCATTTTTTAAATTGCATTCTATTCAAGCACAGAGTAATGAAACCAATTGGTGAAGAGATATTTTCAATGTCTTGAGTTTAGTAAATGATGTTGAAGATTTTTCACTTCTTACAAGCAATAAAAATTCAATCATACTTTGACAAATTCGAGTCTGAAAATACTTCATCTTGCTCGAGTTCTAATTGGATATATATAGTTCATTTTAATATTTATTTAAACAATAAACTACAGATGTTTTTGTTAACCAAGAAATAAAATTATTTTAAAATTAATTTTTTGTTGTAATTCTCATTACTGTTCAAACCTTTCAATCTATTTTATTCATTTCAATGAGTTGCTATAACATAAATATTATATCAAGAAAAAAAGAAGAGATAGTAGTTAGAAATTTGGTCTTCTTCCTTTATTATAAAAGAGATTGTGTTAGAAGCTATTTCAAAAGCTTGATGTAAAAATTTAAAAGAATTTTTGAATGGATTTCTATACTGCTGACTTGATCAGAACTTTTGTTTTTCCATAAGAATATATATCCATATACCATATATAACCATATCCATGTCCATTAAGATATATATATTTTAATGAAGTTATGCAATGAAAATAGCTTTCGCTTCTCCTCCATTTAAAACAACTCATTACCATGTCAGTATGAACTTATGGATTGTTTATAACAAAAATAGAATTGCACTCAGCATGCGTACCTAGATTCTATAGAAAAAAATGTTATACTTCTGAGATAAAAACTGTTTTTTGATTTCGACCAAAATATATATATTATAATGTATTCGAAGCACAAAAAATCAACAATAGTCACAGTGCTCCACTACACTGGGAGCCAGTACTCTGTAATTTTATGTATTAAAAAATATATACTTTAATGTACTATAATATATTAAATATATTAAAGTGGGTTTTATTATATTTATTCCTACTATTATTTCTAATATATGAAATTAATTATTATTAGTAATTGTATACTAATATATTTATTTTATTATATTTGCTCGTTTTAAATTATTTATTATTAATTTAATATATTAAATTATTTTTGTTTTTTTTTAATGTAAAAAAATTGCTGTATATATACATGTATGAAATTCACAAAAATATTATTTAAAATTTGAAAACATTTAAGAACAAATCAAAAATAATCTTGGAAATAACGCACACAAAAAATCTATTAATTATTAATCAAATTTTTGAGTGAATAATACTTTTTTTTAAATAATTATAAAAAGAAACCTTAATACTTAATATAAAGTAACTCCTAAACTCAGTAGACTTAAATTTTTGTATATTGTATTCGGAAGCAGTTAAGTAGATTTTGCACCAAAAGCGTAAAATATAGACTCACACTGTTGTTTTTGAAATTAATATATAAAACTAATAAATATTTAAAAAAAATATATATATACATATATAATTTTGTAGAATTATTTTTTGAAGAACAAACACAATATAACGGCTTTAGCTGATTAAACTAAATTTATTTATATAAGTAATGTAAAAATTATATATGTATTAAGAATATATTAAATATTTAGCAAAAATTGTGTAAATTAAAATTAAGTAAGAAAAATTAAAAAAAAATAAATTAATTAAAATTAAAAAAATGTTAAATAAGCAAATACTAATAATAATAACTGTAATAAAATTAATTATTAACGAGCATAAAAAAAACTTATATACATATAGCGCATTGTTGTATGTTAACTTATTAACATTGTAATACAATATTACATATAAGTTGTCGAATTCGAAAACATAAATAATATTTGTAGTAGATTTTTTTGTAGTCAAATCAATCATCTTTGACAAACCTATAAAAATTTAAGTTGAAATGTTACAAGAAAAGAAAAAATTAGTGAAGTTGATATCAATAAAGTTTTATACTGTAATCTATGGATTGAAATAATTTATAATAAAAATTTTAATTTGTAACTCAAATTTTACCATTGAAATTATACGTACAAGACTTTCTTTCGAAACTTAAAAAGCTTTCAAATATTCTTTTAATAATAAGTATTAAATTTATATAGAAACTCTCGTTTGGAGCTATTTTCGAAATTTATAACGTCGATAATTGAATATGAAAACTTTTGATACACTGTAAAAAACAGCATAAAAAACAAGAGACCAAAAAACATTTCATCCCAAGAAACATTTATGTAACTTTAACAATATATATAATTAAAATTATATATAATTATTTATAATTAAACTGATTTTTATAAATCTCCTATATAATTTTAGAACTTCTTACCATATATACACATAAATGAAAAAAAAAATTAAACATTTATATATGTATGTAGTAAATTACATTAAATAGTAGTATTTAATATAAGAAAATTGCTATGGAACTGCACTGAAAAAGCACTATTATTATAAAAATAATCGTAATAATAATTGTAATAATATAAATATTATGCACACGCTGAGAAATATTTTTCCGAACATGGGCGATAAATACTATATTAATGTAGGACATAACGAGATATTTAATTATAAACTAATATTTTTTTAATTTTATTTTAAAATAAATTTATTAATTTTGTTTTAAAATTAAAATACTTTTAAAAAGTTTCAAAATTTTTTATAAGCTTTTGTTAAATTTTTTAATAATGAATTTTTATTTAAAAACTATTTCATAATACCAATCCAATTTATTTATACTTTTCAATGCGTTAGATATATATTTGACATGAAAATTGAATATATTATGTATCATTTACTTTTTATATTACATATTATATATACATTTATGTAAAAATATATAAAGGTGATTTATTTTGTATATTTTAAAGTAAGTTCAGTTTAGGACATAAAACTATTAAACCGATTTTGACAACGTTTTTATTGTTGACTGTGGGAGATTGATTATGAGCTAAACATTGACATGGACACTAGCGCAATTTATTAAGAACATATCTCATATCGGTTGATAGTCATCTGATATCGCCAGCGGTCGGTTGAGAGTAAGTGAAACTACACAAGTCCTAGTAGACTACTAGTGCTATATATCCTAGTGCTCGTATATAATTTATAGTATATAATATAATATATTAATTTTTTATTATTTTATTTATTATATGTTTATTATTAGTGTATTTATTATAATAACATTACAATATTAATTATTATAGTATTTTTAATATTTTTTATCTGAACATATTTTTTGAAGGACTTTCATGTCAATGTAAGTCAATTATAGAAAAATTGGTCTTAAAATTTTAGACAACTTAAATTCTAATAAAAGTCGTAAAAAAATTCTGTATTATTTAATTATATTTATATAATATGGGTAAATAAATGTCGACATAAATAATTTGTAAAAATTTAACTGTGTATATTAAAACGAAGTTGAAGTAATAAATAAATAATTTAAATATAAATAATTAAAATTAAAGGTACTTATGAGTTAAGCACAAATTTGTATTTGATTATACAAATACATTAAGGCTAAAATTGATTAAAAGATATATTGCCATAAACATCATTTTATTAATTATCTAATTTTTCAACCATTTGTTTAATAATATAAGCAATTAAATATATTATTTATTCAGTATGTATATTATATGTATTATTGTATAATTGTAACTTCTGTCAATTAAATTGTAGACTGGTTCATACCAATAATACTAAATTTATTAATTTCATAAGATGAATAATATTAAATGCAATGTTTTAAAAATAAATATTAAATTTGGTGAAATTAAGTATGGTTAATACGAAAAATTATTTTATAAGAAATATTGAAAGTATGAATTAAAAAAAAAAAAAAAAACAATTGTTAAAGTTACGCTTGATTTCAAAATTTTTTAAAAATATACATTATTTATACTATAAAAAAATATATATACATATAATAAACTGATATTTGTATAATTAAACGCGGCTTTCAGGCTTTGCATTGTTTTTGTAGTACGTAGTTGTTGAATATTAAAAATGTAAAATAAAAAATTATTATATTAAATATCAATATTTATATGATAATGGAATAAGCATTTTTTAAACATTACAAAATAAATTTAATATTTATACATTCATTTATTAGCATTATAAAGCTTTAAGTAGCTAAAATTAATAAATATTATATTGTTACTATATGGTATAGCACAAATTATTTTATGTGACATATAGTATTAATAAAACAAAAATTATAATGCATGTGTTGTTATTGTACTGAAAATATTAATAAAAATTAAAGGCTTCATATATCAAGTATTAATATTTATTAAAATATTTAGAACCTTGCAAAAAAGTGATTAATTGTTAATTGTTATTATTTACAATTTAAATTTAATTTCAAAAATTGTGATAATTTTAATTTTCAGAAAATTATTAAAGAAATTTGTCAGAACTCACAACTACTCGAAATCAAATTATTTTTTATTTCAAGAAATCATTTATAAAAGCAATTTTTATTATTATATCCAATGTTAAACAGAAATATTGTTTAAATTATTTATAATGACATTAATTTTAATTGATCAATTGCTATAATCATCTCAAAGTTAAAATTAATCTTTCGTCCTTGCTTACGTCCAATTTTACAAATTTTTATAGCCCAACGATTTCGGTTTCTATTTTTCAAAAAATCGTCAATAAATTAAAAACAACTACTTAATTTTGAAGTAGTTTTAAAAAGCAAGAATTCATTTTTGAAAAATAAATATTCTTTAAAATTAATTTTTTTTGTCGAAAAGGACGCGTCTTATGACGAAAAGAATCTATTTAAAAGTTAGAAGGGTTCAAGTAGAAATGAAAAGATGACAACAAAAATTTTAGTTAATTTATTGAAATTTAACTGACCATACAACGCTCTTTCAAGTATTGCTTATCATCATCAGTGATCTTAGAAAATTTTTATAATTCATGTAAAATTTTTTCAATTTATAGAATTTATTTAAAATTTTTAATAAACTAAATTTGTTCGGTAATAAATTACATCTCCCTTTCAATAGTGTTTTATGCATAAAATACAACATTTATTTAGAATGTTGTATTTAGAAGCATATAATAAATGTAAATCGTTTTTTTTTTAATTAATGTATTAGCATAATATAATATTTTAAATATAAATAAAAAATTAAAACATATTTATCGAAAAATAAAGTTAAAATAAATTAATTTATTAAACTTATTAAATGAAATTGAATTTCTTTAATAATTTTTTGTAAAATGAAAAATCACAAAATGCATATTGCATAGATTATAAAAATTTTACCATATTCAGATAATTATCAAAAATATATAGAAATGTGTAATAATATTTATATATCAAATGCCTATAAATTCTTTTCCAATACTAAAATATATGTGATCTTTAATCAATAAAGATTTGATATTAGTCGTGTTTTATTCGAATCGCATATACGTTTACGCTTAAAAACACATGTTTGGCAATGTGTCAGTGGAACTGAAAAACAAAAATATAATTGGCAACGCTATATTTGGATGTATATGATTTGGTTCAATCAAAATATAACGTATTTTGCGTATATACTAAAGAATATGCACTAATATATACTAAAGACTTAACTAATAGGAAGACAGATAATTAGAATTGAATGATTAATAAATAAATAATATATTATTACATGCATTTATTTTTTTTAATTCTCTTAATTATTTAAAATGAATTTATATTACATATTTATATATATATCATATTATTTATCGTCATAAAGTGGACTCAAAACTAGCAAATAATTAATATTTATATTTTAAACGATTGATTTATAGAACATATAAAAAAAATTACATGTTGCGGTGTGAAATGTACCAGTAAAAATTAAAACAAAATATTTTAATTTTTAATATATTCCTAAATTATTATAGAATAGAATTGAAATAAACAGGGTACCAGCTCCCCACGGAGCGGAGCACTACGGCCATAGTTGATCTTTTGTGCTACAATAGACCCTAACCGAACAGAAGACATTCCACCTTTCGAATAAAAACCAGAATTTCATTCGTTGAGGATCTTCTAATGTCAGAAGGGGAGAGTAGCTCTCGACACAGTGACCTTCTCCTGACCTAGATCAAGGCTGGGCAATAACAGAGAATGTGACTGGAAATCTCGTCTGTTTCTAAGCAGAGTCGACATTATATCTCCACGAACAGATCCATTTTGTTAAGATGATAACGCAGTCAATAATGACCCTTTAAATATTCCATCAGCTACTTCAACTCTGTTCTGTTAAAGATACCTTACCGTAACTGTAAAAATGAACCATCTCTTTAGCTTGACGGTTACTTGGAATGTCATGCCAGTAGCGACTTCTCTCAATAGAAAACCATTTTTCAATCAGAGACTTTGTTGTAGACCAACCTAATCCACATTATGGCTCCGGTTTACACAGTTGAATGGCAGATCCTGACATCGCAACACTGTCCGCAGACTCATTACCATTGATTTCTGTATGACCAGGCAACCAGCAAAACATCACTTTATTATTATTTCAATAACAATAATTTTTGTGTTTTATTTATAATTATTATTATGTTATTAGATTAATTAACATAATTGTCATAATCAACTCTGAAGTTTATTAATCAATCAATTCGTCAAATTTTTATTATTTATTGCTTATAATACTCGTATATACTAGACAGCAATAAATATAAATTTATTAAACTATTGGTAATAGCCTCTCTAAAAGCTAGTAATAGTATAAATATAATATAATGCAATAAGTAATTTGAAGATTTGTAGAGAATTTTATAAAAATATAATTAATTCGCTTATTGTATGATTCAGATATGAAATTAAAACTAAAAAAAATGTATTGAATTGTTAAGAAGATTAAATAGTTATGCGCACCAGTTTTGTCATGTGAATTAAATAATTACGAAAAAAATTAGATTTAATAAAAGTATATAAGCAACAAATTCATGCAATGCTAAAGAATTGAAATTTGCAAAATTAAATCTAACAAAAAAAATTAAAATGCATACATTTTTTGTAAAAGATTTGAAAATTTATACATATATGAGAATAAAATAAAACTAAACATAAACACACCAGACAACATAACCACACATTTAATATTTAACTTATAATATTTGATTTATAATATATAATTTAGAAAACTTTTCCTTACAGTTTTAATTATAAATTATTATTATTTTTTCAATTTTTAATTTATTTTAATTTAAAAAAATATAGCGAAATTGTAAACAACCAAAATTGATATTTCGATAATAGAACATATGTTTATAATGATATATATATACGTAAATATATATATACATATGTAGAAACATATTTTTATTATATTAAAATGTATTTATTCTGACAGTATTTATTTATATAAAATAACTCAGAGATTATAACGAATGCAAAGAAGTGTAAAAGAAAGAAAGAAATATACATATAAATAGAATTATTTTTTTACGAAGAAAACATATGGAACATAGTTTGAAAATATATAACTTAGAGCAAAAGTATATATTAAATCAAATGAAATAGCATATATATTTAAAATGTATACTTATATATATTAAATCTATTCAATATTTAGAGATATTAACAAATTTATTTTACATTTTCTCAACAGTGTCCTATTTTTCATTTGTTAAAAAATATTAAAACAAACCCATCTATATAAGAACAAATAAAAATTTTCTTCTAACCGGAACTTAAATAATTACACCTGAATATTATTCAGTGAATAATATGATTTTAAGAGGTAAAAAAAAATAAAGTGTACCTTGGAACAAAATTTTTAAAACCTTCTAAATGTAGTAAGGTTGTCTCTACTATAAAACCGTTCCCATGAATTTCCATGATTGGAATTTACTAACTCCTTTGTATATGTAGTATGATAGGAACATTTTATTATAACCCACATATTATTGTTATTATAATATGTGACAAGTATTCAACCTTGTATTAAGATCTGGTTTATGTATAACTCTATAACGATAACTTGATTCGCTATCTTGACATTTAGTGAAGAGAGAGTATCAGCTGCTAACTAAATTTAAAATCTTTTAGCTCTCGCAGAAAAACTGAAATTACAAATAATTAATTTCCCTCCCGACAACTTCGTTAACAAAATATTCTACTCTTCAATTTTTTCCCTATAATACAGTTTAATGTTAAACTACAACTTAAACTTAAAATATGTGAATAATATTTGTAATGTTAATAATATATATAAAAATATATAAAATTCAAAACTTAAATTATGAAAATCTCTAACCCTATAAATTCACTAATAGTTTGATTTTCATAGTATACCTAAATTAATATAAAAAAATATTTATATGAACGGCTTAATGCAGAATGGAACGTCCTCAGTCACTCGCTACACTGAACAAAATGAAGAATGACTGATTAAATAATGGAATTTTTAAATTCTCATATAGTAAAATCAATATGCTTGATTCAAAGTTCTTTCAAACCCGTGTATTCTTTTACAAAGAGAAAGAGCTGCATTGAACCAATCATTTAAATACCTTCTTAATTTAAGACATATTGAGAATTAATTTTTAATTTTTAATTTATTAATAAAAGAATTTTTAAATTCTCATATAGTGAAATCAATACGCTTGATTCAAAGTTCTTTCAAACCCGTGTATTTTTTTAATAAGAGAAAGAACTGCATTGAAGCTATCATTTAAATACCTTCTTAATTTAAGATATATTGAGAATAAATTTTTTCTGTGTACCAATTTTTAGGAAAATAAAAAAAACTATGATCCATAAATAAAATTAAAAGTTAAAATCTGTGGAAACTATATGACATTAAGGTAAATATCCTTATAAACTACACCTTTCTCAATTCCTCTTAAAAGTGACATTGGTAGTATTCTGTCATTAACCGGTCATATACATATTATTATTCTAATCAATAACAAAAAAAACTTTAGTGAAACTTTTCGACTAAATACGAATAAGTTAAATATATTCTTATACATACTAAAATGTTCTACCAATGCATCCGAAAATAATTATTTTATTGTAAATTTAATTTGTTTATAAAAATCTATATTAATTTTATTTCTTTTTTTTTTTCTTTCGAAACAAAAACTGATTTGAAACACTTGTAAGTAATGTTATATATTAATAAGATGTTTGTAATTAAAACATGTAATTAATAGATATTAATAGCATAATATATATAAAAAATATAATACAAATTTAAAAATGTTTCAAAACTAAAATAAAAAACAAAATTATTACTGAAAGAACAGAAAAAATTTTAAAAAAATTTAACAGAAAAAACTTCGTATAATCAATAATTAAAATATATTGAGTTAATTCCAAAATTACTGCAGGATTTATTTATTAAAAGTGATTTACTTGAAATTAGTGTATAAAAATTATAAAACTACACGTACATTAACACCTAAACATACATATATGTATTTATATTATAACAAATATAACAGAAACACAAATATATATACAAAAAATATATAGATAAAATGTATTTAAAAACACAGACATTGTTGTATGTAAAAGTTATATTATATAAAATAATTTAATGTATATATATATATAAATATATATATCTATATAGTAATTATATGTACTCGTATATATTATACAAACATATAAAATATATATTTAATGTCATTGAAATTGATTTTTTTCTGATATAAATAAAAACAAAATCATTAAAATAAAATAAATTGTTTGCTTGTTTGAATTTCTATTGAAAGGCTTTTGGAAGAATATTTATTGCTTCAATATACATATATTATATATATTCCATGCAAAACACAATAAATAAATGAAGATCTTTGTTAAACGCATTAAAATTTTCCGAATTCATAGTCAGTTTTGGGTTGAAAGATACTGTATTAGACCAATCCATATTAAATCAAAACATTTTCAAATCCAATTTTGTTAAACACAACTTTTTTATATTTTTTTTCGTAACTATTAAACACCTTTGTGATGACGCAACTCTAATTTTTTTACGACTAGTCTTGTTAAATTACTTTAAACTGCAGCAGGTACAGTTCAAACCAATTCATTTCTTAATTTTTAGAACAGAAGAAACGGTACTTCTATATTGTCTTTCTGTGCATACATAACTTTATTTATAGCCTTTTATCTTAACATATTTTATAAAAGTAACCAATCTACCCGATCTTAATGTATTTTACGCCGCTACTAGAATTTATGAATATGTTTATTATGGTGCCATTAATTTTCAAAAGTCGCAGAATTATCCGCGGCACCCCCAGATTGGTTCATTTCATTAAAAAAAATAATCTGAGTAAAATTTTAGTTCAAGTGGCGGAAATAAGTGGAAATGGCGCCCTGGGGGTCTTGGGCGTTTGGAAAATAACAATTTTTTCCATAAAATTCATATTTGATTGCTTATATCCTCGACATATTTAATTTCACATAAAAACTGTTTAAAAACATAAAAACTGTTAAAAGTTATAGATCTATTAAAAATAAACAATTCACTCATACAAAGATTTTCTGTATTTCTAATAATTATTGAATATAAGAAAAAAGTAGCTACAAGCACCCGATTGATAGGTTTGTAAGTGCTATGATTGTAATTGCCCGCTTCAGCTTTACACAAATTACTATAATTTAATATTTCTTCTAATAAATAGGTACTAATTCTGCTTTTCTCCGACATCAACGTTTATTTTTGTCCAAAACTTTTGAAATCATTGAAATAGTTCAACAGACTTTGAAATCTTAGCATGGAAAACACAGTCACAAACAATTTATGGACTAACCGCAAATACTGTGAAGTCGCTAGAACCTTTTGGCCTAGATGGCGAATTCCAACAAGCGGATTATGCAGGAGTTGCCAAGATGAAGAGGTGGTAGAATCTATCAACCACTTCCTTTGTCTCTCTCCAGGACTTCAGACAAGGCGATTTCAATGTCTCGGGGATCGCTTTTTCACCGGCTTGGAAGAGATAACGAAAGCAAACTTATCGGATCTCCTTAAATTCATCTGGGAAACCAGATGGTTTAACAAGGATTACAAAGGTAAGCAACTGGCCTCTCCCGGCAAAATTTTTTGAGGGCATCACAATGGGCAATATATGCCTCCGATAAATAATTAAATACTTTTATTTTATACAATTTTTTATTTTATTTATTTTAATTATTTTTTATTTTATTTATTTATTTTATTTTCTAAATATTTACATAATTTATTTTTTTCTTAAAAACAAAAACAAAGTAATATGTGACAATAGCCGTAATTTTTTCTTTCAGTTTACCAAAAAAAATATTCGCATCTTACGAAAGAACACATTTGAAGCAAAAACAATGCTTTTTAAATCTTCAGACTTAGGTTTAACTCGCTAAAATTTTTACGTCTAAAAGTTTAGAACAGCCAAACTCAAAAATCAATCTATTGTAAATGTTCACTTGAAATATGTTGCAAAATTCCACTCATCTGTTAAAATTATACAAGCATTTCATTTACCGATAAATAAATTTATTTAAATATAGAAGATAAAAATGCTTACCACTGCAATTCTAATATTCATTTTATTTTATTTTGTTTAATGAATTAATTTTTAGTGTTTACAATTTTTATATATCATATTATACACTATACAACCAAAAAAATATGTCAGAAAAAGCATTTGACATATTTAAAAAGTGCTGCCAATTTGTTTTAACCAGATTTAATGCAATTTTTTTACTCCCCTGAAAGAAAAAATTACGGTTAATATTGGAATTATTAATGTTTTAACTTAAGTTTGAGTTTTTCCATTTCCAAAAGTCGACGTTTTTTTTTCAATTTCGTCCTCAATGTTCCGTAATTTTAATTTCTCTATATATTCTGTTGTTTTAAATATTTCAAACTAACACTTTAATTTGTGGAAAAAAACCTGTGAGGATAAAATAAATAGTGAAAATTTAAATATATTCGGAAAATTGAACATTATTAGTTACTTACACATTAAATTAAACTCTTTTTAACTCTATTTTAACTAGTCTCCCACAATGAGGAAAGGAAAAAAATTCCCTTCCCATTTCAGTTAGAATAAGGGAAATGGGAAAAAATTCCCATTTCATTTAGAATAGAGCTGCATATCTTTTCTAGTGATCAATCCTGGATGTTTTTTTTTTTTGGAATCAACAGCAACAACAATACGTTTAAAATCTTGAACGAAATCACGTTTTTCTTTATTATCAGCTTTCGAATTGCTAAGAGCCGCTCTACATTTCCATTAAAATAGATTATTTGCTTGATGTGTGAGTAACAAGTTTCAAATGTCAACGCGATGCAGCAAACGGCTTTTTAGTGGTCGCTGAAACCAACTATCAAATTAAATCAAAACTAACAAAATTGTTTCTTTCCCACTGTTTTGCTTGAAATACCATAAGAAAACTAGACTATCTCCAGATAGTCAGTTAATAATCTTTCTTTCCTTTACTTAATTGTTACTCTGCACTATACACTGTAGTTACATACAAAACTATTTCACAAAACACCTATTCATAAATGGTTCTTTGTCCAGCACAATGTGGTATAATTCCATTATCATATTATAATGTACCTTAAGATCGTCCTCTCTTACAATAAGGTAACTCTACTGCTACCATCTATGCTTCAGCAATGTGCAGTTCGCGTTTAAATATTAAAACATCCTACTTAACATCCTACTCTTCACCTTATTGTAAAAGAACTTTGGTGTGTAATTTCTCGGTAAAGAAAACTGCTTCATTTTGTCTCCTTGCAAATGTTTTTACTTTGCTTCAGCTCAACATTATTCGAACTTTTCCACCTTATATACTCGTATCAAGTAGAAAACATAATTTATATCTTGTATCAGAGATAAAAGATATGTATAACAAAAATTTGCTTTTATAAATTATTTATTTTGATTCGCAATTAGACGTTCACAATATACAAAGTTAATTTTTCTTTTTTGGAATTACTAAATAGTTTTAAATAATTTCAAATAATTAATACAATTATTGATAATACATTAGATTAAAGTTAAAATATTTAATAGGAAGAAAAAAACAAATAATATTTTCAAAATATTTTTAAGAAATTATTAAATATTTTAACAGATATTTTCTTAATACGACTATATTGTATTTACTAAATTACTTAAATTAAAGTTAATATGTAAAATTTTTAAAATTATAAATATAATTTTAATTTAAGTTTAAATTATGTATGTACTATTTTTTGTTTTATGTAATTGTATTTACAAATGATATAATGCATTTCTTTAAAGTATAACAAGTTACTTAATCACGTATATAAAAAAATTTATATTTATAAAAATATATAGTTTTATTAAATATAATAGAAATTTTTTTTGAGAGCTTAACACATTAAAAAAACCTAGAAGTAATAATGTGGTTTTAATTAATGTGAGTGTTTACAGAAATGCTATAAAAACATTCCTGAATTTGTCAGTAACTTTGTTTTTGTGTTTATGTTATTTATAATTATAATTTACATAATATATTAATTTTTAATTTTTTTATATGTAATTGTCATCAATATTTCGAATATCATCGATGCTTATCATCAAAATTAAAATAAAATATATAATAACAATATATACAAAACATATGTAAATTCAGTGGTGTATACAAAAGGTAAGAGAGCGAACTGTTCTTTAAAATATATTTCAGACATTTTACATTAGCACTATTATATTTTTTTATAAAATATTTTCATATCAACTCTTCGAAAACCCCCCTTAAAAGAGTCGCTGTGACCATTCTTGTATAAACTTAATTAACATAAATACATTAAATTTATTTATGCGTTTTATGCTTATTGTTATTATATATTGTTATAATAGTTTATTTAATAGAATAGTTTTAATAAAATTTTTTTGACTACTGGAAAAAGAAAGAATTCAAAGTTATCATTATTTCGCAGTTTTCATGTACAGGATTTTTAGTAAATTTTTCAACTTTTTCATTTTAAATTAATTCATATAGTGGAAAAACTGAGCAATGTGTTTTTAGCATTTCTAAATATATATTTAAAGTGTGTGGTACAATGTCTCTATTAATTTCTCTATTAATTTCACATTTCTGTTTTAATATTAAAAGCTTATTGATTATAAATTTAAAAAGTTGAATATATTATATCAATAAGAAACTCTTTTATAACATTTATTTACAACAAAGTTACTTGTTTTATTTGCTATTATATTGAAATTATTATATTGAATTACTTAATATTCATTTATATTCCTTTGGGAAATAAATACTATCAATACATCTATTTAACCCAAAAGTTTATATATTGACTCATTTACTTAATTATATAATTATATAAATATATATAATTATATGTATATAAATTTACAAATAAGACATAACTCTCATCAATGACCAATATTTTAGCAGTCATTTTAGTTTACAACAAAATGTTATAACAGCATTATTTATGTTGAGAATTTTTCATATTAAATATTATATTAATACTTCTATCTATACGCAAATAAAAATATATAATAATTTTTAATTATATACATAATTCTATATGTTTTACATATTTTTTTAATGTGCTTATGCTACACCAAAATCAATAAGTTAAAGCGAAATTATAGTTTTGGCATAAAGTTCAATTATTTCTGCTTTATCTGCAACAAAGTGTTTAAAAATAATTATATTTGATTTTTAATCAAATTTAATAAAAACAAATAATTTAATAATTAAACAAACTTAAAAATGTACAAATTTTAAGCAAAAATATACAATTTAATTCCTAACTAATTGCAATGGCATTGAATTAAAGTCGCTCCAATTGTCGAATTATTGCAGCGTCCACAGTAACAAATATTTTGTTACGTGCAATTATCACTTATACTTAAATTCGTTGACGTTGTTGTTGGTGTTGCTGTTGTTGTTGTTGTGTCTGACGCTGGTGTATTTGTTGTAGATTCATTTATATTGGTATGCAAATTAGAATTGGTATTTGATTCGCTGTTTCTATTTGAGGTTACACCGCTTAAATTTGCATTTGTTGTTGTGTTTGTTGCATTGGATCTTGGATCATTATCATGTTTCCAACGATTTAATGCTGCTTCACGTTCAATGGCATCGAAATACCAAACAGTTATGGCATAACGTGTACGATGTGCAGGTTGTACTTCATGTGGATTACGATGATCTGACCAGAAAAATATGAGTCTATCGAACTTTGGTTCGATATCTGCTATTGTTTGTCCTCGCTCAGGAAATATTCTGCAATTAGAAATTATTTTAAATTTATGAAATTATAAAAAAATTATTCAAGATTTTACCTCAGTATTCCACCGCTACGATTTGTATCCCAATTTACATTTAAATAGTAAATAGCTGTTATAATACGCCCATCTTTATGAGGATTGTCTACGTGTCTAACGTAGTGTGAGCCTGAGCCAGGATAACAAGCAACCATAGCCTAAAAGAATATTAAAATTAATTCAATATTTTGATATAAAACTAACTATTATTGTGATACATAATATACGTACATTTGTTAACCTATTCTTTCATATCTTTTTTTTATATACTGAAGATGTTTACTATCTAATTGCAAGAGAATTTTAATTTTTTTCCTGTATCTGATGATCAGCAAACAAAAAGAAATAAATCTAAAAACGTCTCGATAATAGATATTGCGGCTTGTGATTTAATGAACACTTGTTACTATTGAGTTTACTATTGTGAGAATTGTGTTTTATTATTATTATTTTTATTGTTGTAACTTTTTGTAGGCCTCGGTGAATTTTTTAGAGGTGAACATTGGCGTAGAATATTGGTTAGAAAAACGATAACATATGAAAAAGTTGGGTGGTAAGGTAGACCAGAGCCTGTATAAAGGATTTAACTTTTAAAAGGATTTAACTTTTAAAAGGATTTAACTTTTAAATGATGAACCATTTTAGAGGGACAGATTGAATATAAAACATTAGAATTGGGATATGATTTTCTATTAGATAAATAATGCGATAAGAAAAAGGGGCGATGGAAAAAAAAATATTGTCTATATATCCAAAAACTAACATATATTTGAAAGTCAAAAACCCTGTCTCTGTTTGAAATCACATTAGTGTGTACAGAAAGGGACATAATTGGCGATAGAGCTTGAAATTTATGCAAGAGTGGAAGAAGCAATCCGTGACAAGTAACGTTTAGCAAGTGGTTACATATGATATAAGGAAAGAAGCGTTGTAAAAGTTAATACAGAGATATCAAATATAACTTATATTAACTTTAGAGAATCTCAACAGTGCACACAGGAACATCGAATTCACACACGAACGAGAAAACAACGGCTGCCTACCATTCTTAGACCTACTTACACAACACAAAAACGGCATTTTCGAATTTAGCATCTATAGAAAACTAACGAGTACAAAACGTGTCATAACCAACAATTCAAATCATTCATTCCAACACAAAATAGCTGCCTTTCATCACATGATACATAGAATGCTCACATTACCCCTTACACAAGCAGCCATCAATGAAGAAACCTCATACATTAAGGAAATAGCGGACATCAACGGATACCCTCAGAACACCATCGATAGAATCATAAAAAAGAAACAAAGGCAGCTACATTCCAGGAACGTGACGACGTTGACAGCAGAAAAACCAAAACAAAGAAGAGTCGCCGTAGTATACAACAACGCCGTCTCCAAAGGTCTAAAATCCAAGTTAAAAAAGTTCAATATCGACTTAGTTCACTCCAGTAGGCCACACCAACTCGAAAGCCTATTAGCATCCAATGTGACCCAATGTGGCTCCTGCAACAAAATACATCGGACAAACAAAAAGACCCTTACCAGTAAGACTTGAAGAACACAGAAAGGAAGCAAGAGAAGCACCGAAGAAAATAAACCCCCACATAAAATCAAATGTCGCCAGACATGTAGTAAAGGAAAATCACCACATCAACAGGGATAACGCCCAAATAATAAAAAATGTAAGGGATAGCTGGAAATTAGAAACAGCAGAGAGCATCGAAATACATAAACATCAGGCCACAACTTTATTCAACGGCGATAAGGGAAAAGTATCATCATGGCTTTTTAGATACATCCAAAAACACCAACAATGTGACAATAAAACAAAACCAGTCCAAACCCCGCCACCATTTCTTACCTGTCACCCCCCAAGCACAATAACCCTACCAAAATTAGTATTAAGAAATAACATGTAAATAGTATAAATAGTTTGTAAGATTGCTATATTTTTTTAATATTAGGAATTCTCCTAATGAAGGCAAAAGCGAATTTGCCGAAACACGTGTAGGGATACACAACATAAAACTTTCGAAATAGAAGTTAGTATATTCTAAAAAACAAAAATAACCGCATTTTTTATTAAGAGTCCGAGCCCGTATTAACTTGATGAGTCGGAGCTATTAGTAGTTAATTGAACTTAGATTAGTATACGACGTAAACAACATCATAGGAGATATAACTTGCAATCTAAACTCATATCAAGAATGGAAGGAATAATTAACAATAAATAACCGTTGAAAGTACCTAATGGAGATGCGGTTAAAATTAAAATACAATGCCGACAAAAAAATACTGCATCGGTATATAGCATTAATAGCCAGGTTTCGACGTTATTTGCTTTTTCACGACATATTTTTTGGTTTTGTGGTACTTTGTTTGTTTTAAAATTGTTTTTTCATTATTCAACTATAAAAAACAAACTGGTTAAAAAAACAAACAACAAAAAAATAACAAGAATAAAAATTTTAATAAAATAATAATAAGCGCGCTTTAATGCCAAATTAAGTGTAACCTTTATTGTACATTATTTACAATAACAGCTCTTTTTTATAAAATTTTTCAATATTTCCATCCTTATTTGTAATCAATTAATATAACACTTTTTAGTCCTTGTTTAAGTGCAGTTAGCAAGCATTTTGTTATTAATTATTATGTTGAGGCTAGTTGAGTCAGTGCACTTGAGCACTTTTACTCTTTATTAATTGCGATGTTTCTTCAGAACCCCTCTCTACGCCTTGACTGGATTATTGTATTTAATTTAACCGTAAAAATATAAATAAAACTAAAAAATTACTACAGTGCACAAGTATCAATATTTAAATATGGAACTGAAGTTTAAATATTTATTTCAAAACAAATTTACCACTTTTCGAATTTTTTTAAAAATCATTTAGCAAATTAACACATTTGTAATATAGATTTATGTTAAGCATAATTTTTTTTTTATCAATTACTGGTCATTTTTTAATTTTTTTATATTTATACTTTATCTATTTTTTTAAGAGCCTCTTAGGATCCTTCATGGCGAACACCCTAACACAGGTAAGCTGCTCGTAAGATTTTGGAAATTAATAATAACTTCAAATGTTCTCAAACCGCACAAGTTGGATGTAACTGTGCTCTCTATAAATAACCGCAAATAATACATTGATAACGAGGTGGCAACAGAATGATGAGACAGCGCTAATTCGATTTATGGAAAGTCAGCACTTAAACCAAACAACCATTTTTGGAACAACATTAACATAAACAATTTTCGAATTTTTTTTTCGCGTGCGTTAACAAATTTTTTGTCATAATTCACAACTCTATCCACACACAGTTTATTGTGACAAAAAATCTAAATTTCTTTATTTAGCAAACATTTAATTATTAACAGCATATTCAAGTATACATATAGTATATATAAAATATAATATTAATGTTTTTAACATTTGCGATAGTTTATATTTTTGAGATTCAGACATAAAAAGTAGGTTAGACTCAACTCCAATTCTATTTAATCGATAGGTCCATATAGGGTTTTCACCTACCATGGTGTACGTGACATTACAAATTTATCTTATCACATTTTTTATTTGCAAAACTGTTTTTATCCGTCCATTGCGTTCATAATCATAACATTATGCTTTTTTATAACGTACTACATTTTTATAGTAGCTTAAATTAACATTAAGATATGTTATCTTTATTATTTTTTATATATTATTTTTTAAAAGATTATTGTTTAATACAATAAAATTACGATTTATTAAATATATATTATTTATACATATTTTTTGTGTATAAAATTTTTTGAATTTATTTATCGGCGCGTTTTTTTATAATGATTTTTATATATTTTTGAATCCAGCTATAGGACCCTCTTTGAATAATAATTTAACGTTTAATATTTTTATTATATTCTATATTTTTTATGTATTATGTATGACCTGCTCTTATATTTAATTTAAATGTGTTAACTTTGTAATTAACATTATTAAAATTTTAAAATTCAAACATTTGGTATTTATTTTATAATTGCTATAGTTTCTGTAAATTATTCTTCAATTATTTGATTAATTAAAAATAATTATATTCCAATATATTTCACTAATGATGTCATTTTTACAATTTAAATAAAATTTTGATTATACTGATGCTAAAATTTTTTTATTAGTATTGACTCAGAAACGTCTTAGAATTTTGTCAAATTTTTAGAGTTTTTTTTTTATTTTTATACCATTCACAAATGCTGTAAAGACGATAACTTGTTAAGTTATTTAATTTAAGATTTAAATTTGTTTTCTTGACTTTTATTTTTTGTTTTTTTCATTGGGAAGACGAATAAATTAATATTCTTAAGCTATTAACTGTAATGCAATTTGAAGAATCTTAAACAAATTTCAGAATTGTTGACTGAGGATTTAATTGAAGTCGCGTAATACGGGATGACATCAAAAAATAACTATAATTTTCTAATTTATCTTAAGTCATGAATTTGTGTATTGGTTGCACTGCCAATAATATACATGTTAGATATCTTCAGTTGTAATGCTTAGTTCGATTATATCGAGTGAATGAGTAAGTAGTACTCTGATGTATTAAGCGAAAAAGGTTACATGGAATTGAATTAAAAACCAAATGAAATGCAACAATCATTAAAAATATAAAATAAGCTTTTTGGCGACGTTACTACGTCAAATTACTACAAGTTCATCTATGTTTAATGTTTTTGTAACTGACAAGAGCGCATAAATTTTGAATTCGGAATCCTTTAAAGAAAAGGATCCTTTTACAAATATATCTATTGACTCACCAAAATTTTAATCAGGTGAACTGAAAGTTTTGTATTTGGCTACATAATAACATTAAATTATGGTATTTTCATATATCAAATTTTAATATAAGTTCGTTATGAAATTATAGAAGAAATGATTCATATTGTATCTTCTACTCTGCCCAACCACAAATTCACTCTATCAATAAAAATTGTTAAAATACTTATCATAAGAGAATAAACATAAATTATTCATTTCAAACTTTAATAATAATGAGTATTTAATAAAACTTTGTAAATAGTATTAAAACCTTGATTAAGCCAAGACTAACTGATTGTTTATTAAAAAATATACGTTGAAAA
The DNA here is from genome assembly GCF_002237135.1 of Teleopsis dalmanni. Taxonomy (NCBI): domain Eukaryota; kingdom Metazoa; phylum Arthropoda; class Insecta; order Diptera; family Diopsidae; genus Teleopsis; species Teleopsis dalmanni. The sequence goes on along the minus strand of NC_051847.1, from coordinate 144,201,420 downwards.
ATTAATATACATTCACATATTTAGCTCTGATTTCTCAGCATAAAATTTCTTGTTAATTTTATTTGAGAACTTTAATGTGAGTCATTTTTAAATTTACACTATAATAAAACATTAAAATATATAAATAAAACAAAAAAATAATATATAGAAAATATTCTTAAATAGCTTCTATTTAAATAATTTACTTAATAATTATTAAAAAATATAGAAAAATTACTGTAATATATTTTCAATGTACTAGAGTTTCATAATTATCAGAATAGTGCACTGTATATTATTTGATTCATTGATTTTTAAAGTATTAACCGAGACCAAGACTATATTAAGTGTTAACCTCCTAAGATGGTATTTTTAATTATATATTATTAATTTTTTTTCTTTTTTATTCAATTTTTAAAATAGTTAACTAAAATTCTCAATAAAAGTCTGTATTTAAATACTAGTAGAACATTGGAGATTGGCTTGCTTTAAAAAACACGAAATTTACTTCAATATATAATTTTAAATTATAATAGTAATAAATTTTATTCTGCGCACATATAAAACGTAAAAAATAATAACTTTTAGGTAATAAAATAATAAGGAAAATTAGTGTCAAGTACATACCTTCGTTCTCTCCTTTATATTACATTTTCCTAATTCTCCATTATTAAGCATTGAATTTGCATTACAAATCACAGCATCGATCTAAAGAATAAAACATATTAAAAACTATATTCAGTTCAACATTTCTCCACAAAACCAACCTGATTTATTAAATATCCAACGTTTGAGCAGCCAGGCTCTACACCTTTTATCCACGCTATTTTATCACCACGTATTGTACGAGAATCTTGTTCTCCAACCGTGTTATTAACTAATTGACCATCCTATATATATGTTAAGAAGTAATAATTAAATAACAATATAAAACAAATTTAAACAAAGATTAAATTTACCCTGAATTCGCCTGCTGCGTACAAGCGATGTACTTCATTTAGGACACTGAGACCCTTCTCATTGCCCAAAAAGTCATCTACAACTGAAAGACCATATTGATTCATGTCATTAATAATATTGCGACATAGTTCTTCATAACGTCGTTCACTGAAAAATAAAACGTAAAAACATTAAAAATAGTTCAAATACATAAGGACATGTTTAAAAATATTTAAATATAAATACAATATCATGTAAAAAGTTATTAAATATTTTTTGTAAATATAAGAAACTAATAATATATTACAACAAAACTTAATATAGTTATTATATAGATATAATAAAGTTATATACTTGCTTTGACTATTAGAATCTAGATTTAGGATTTAGAAGCATACTATATATAATTAAATAGTTTATATTAAATTATTATTTATTTTTTATTATTTAATTTTTTCTTTAAATTCATATATATTTTTTTTTATAAATAAAAAATAAAAAATTGTAATATATATAATTAATTGCAAATATTTAAAAATATAATAATAATAAAATTAAAAATAAGAATTGTTATAATAACTTTGTCTAGAAAGTACCTTTAATTTGTTTTCAATTCCAATAAAAACATTATTAATTAATGAATAATTTATTTAGTTAATATTTGAATATATTATAATTATAATTGAAAATAGATTGGTTTGGAACAGTAGTGAACTACAACAACAAAAACAATTTTTATATTATTTTAATTAATTGAATTTTTGGCTGATCATACAAAAATAATTGAAAATTATTATTTGATAATATTAAAATTATAATAAAATAATTTTATTAGTTGATAAAAAATAAATTAATTGTTGAAAAAGTAACTTTAGTTTCAATTCCAATTTAAAACATAATCAATTAATAAATTAATTACTATTTAGTTTATATTTAAAACTATCACAATCTTTAAGAAAATTAATTAATTATTATAAAATAATTATAAAAATATAAAAGAGTAATTAAATGTCGAGAAATGAACTTTAGTTAGTTTTTAATTCCAATGAAAGCATTATTAATTAATAAATAATTTATTTACTTAATATTTGAATAGTCATAGTATTTTAGCTTTATTTTACTTCATTTTTTAAATATGTTTTATTAAATATTTTTAAATATTTTATATATGTATTAGATGGAAATTTATAACAATTATAACATATTATATATATGGAGATTACAGCTATGGCCGTATTTGAATATATAATAATAATAATTGAAAATAATTATTTGATAATTAAAAAAATATAATAAAATAATTTTATTAGTTGATAATAAATAAATTATTTGTCGAAAACGTAACTTTACTTAATTTGTTTTTAATCGCAATTAAAAATAAAGTTAATTAAAATAATTTAATCGTTTTAAAATTTCATTTTGTTAAATTAATATTAATATCTCGACAAGTTACCATTTTTTTTTAATTTTATAAGTTTATATTTTAACCTTTTCCACTGTTTTATTTTTTACGCAAATCAAATAATATCAAATTTTTTTTTTCTACAAACATTTAAATATATTTATATGTATATACTTATATATGTTTAAAGAATATATTACCGACGGCACCGCTTGTTGTGCAAATATTGTTCAGCATTCGAAGGATGTGCTGAGCGTTTGAGAGTGCGGGTATGATAGTCAGTGGGTGCTGCAGTGGTGACCATGTTGCCGTTAGAGTTTCTTAGCTTTTAAGACGAGAACTGCACAAATCAGCAGTTAAATTTTGAATATTCAAAATAATAAAATAAAAATTTTAGCAACGTAAAAAAATTTAAAAACTGTCAAGAAAAAAAAACCGCACCGCACCACTCTTGTTACAAGGTAAGTAACTTCTTTTAAATTTATTTCTTTGTCTATTTTTTTTGTTTTTTTTTTTGCAATATTAGTTACGGTATTTGCTTTAATGTTTACTTTTCCATGTTATCAGTTTCAAATTTTATATAGTTTTTTTTTTATTTATAACTTTTTGTGATGTCACTCCTGTGTTCAATAGAAATATGCACATAGAAATATTTTCGCACTTAAGTTTTTTCTTATATATAATTGCGTACTATTTTCAAATTATATTTGTATATAATAAAAATGCACATATTTTTAAAAATAAATAATTTAGTTTTCAATATTCAATTTTTTTTTCTGTCTAACATGCGACTTCAGTATTCTCGAACCGCACACGTCCAGCGTTTGAATTTGAATGAAGAAGCAATCCGAATTTCGAGTAACCAAAATACTGCAAAGTGAGTGAAGACGAATGGTCTACGTATCAAAACAAACGTAGATACGCGACCGACACAAGCGGGCGGCATTCGTATAAAATGTAAACAATTGATTTCACACCAAATGCTATCCAAATGCTTTATTTTCGTTGGCGTTGCCACGTAAAACAATTAAATATTTCAAATAATGTTTAAAATATAAACCCACACAGTTATAAGGGGCGTGTGCGAGTTCAAATAAATTGATGGTAAATTAAGGGGAAATAGTAAATTATGACGGTATGGTAGCGAATGTTGGTATTTACCAGAATTTCGAGTAGGGTAAATTAGATAAAAATTTAGGTAAATTAGGTGTTACCATTGTGAAAATTTTATAAGATGTTTAATTAATAAATTTGAAAACTTTTAACCAAAAATAATAAATAAGTGCAATAAATAAATATTTATATAAGTGCAGTACAAAAAATCCCATGGAAATTTATACTTACTTTACCTTATTTCACCCGGGCTCGCACACGGCCAATATATTCAAGAACAGCTTGTGTTCTAATAAAGATTATTTATTACAAGAATTAAGTAAAACAAATACTTAATTATTATTCTTATAAACCGCATGGTTGCCTTACATTTTTGAATATGGCATATTCAATGAAACAATTCAATAGACCTAATTGATTTGGCTTAGACCTAATTAGTTTTTTCTAGACCTAATTGATTTGTAGCAAATCTAATTACTTTGTAATATATATTGTGTCTTATAAAATATCTTCAAAGACCATTTCAAAAGACAATATATGTTTCGTATATAGTTATCAGTACATGCATATAAATTGTATCTAATTAATTTATGTATAGAATGATATTGAGAAGAACAAAAAAAAAAATTATACACTTTGTTTATTATATTAATCGAAATCATGGGCACCCATATCGAAAAATAGTACTATTTCATTTCACTATAAGTCTATGCAAACCTAAACGCACATTCACACTGTCTCATATGATCTCATTATCAATAAATTAGCTCATTTATGGCGAAAAATGACAAATACAAATCGTAAAATTAAATTTTAAATTAAATTTTTTGGAAATGACCAAAATTTGAGAAAAGTGTCATGTCTTATATGTCTTATATGTAAAATGTAAACAAACAACAGCAGAGTTATAAACTAAGACACTAAAGAAGTAAGTAATTAATAAATTTTTATTTTTATTAATTGAATATGTAATTGATATATAAAATGTTTATAAATTATTTAAAATATCAATTATATATATAATTTTTTCTAAGATATGTTATTAAGTTCATAAAAGTTCTATTAGCTGCATACATGAGTTCATTATAATGTGAACGTTCATTATAATAAGAATATTGAAAAACTAATTAGAATTAATTAATTAATTTAATTAGCCAGTAATAGACTTAAACTGTAAACCGTAATTATATTAGCTCCACACATTTGTGAATAAGGATTTCATTTTATTTTATATTCATAGTTTTGCTATATGTATAATATAGACAATATAGCTGATAATATTTTGAATAAATATATATTTTGAATGAATATTTTTTTACTAATTATTATTGTTTTTTAAACATTAATGTGGAAAGGTTTAGGCGTTGAAATCATTAACAAAAAAAAACCTTAAACATACAACTAACATTTTTTTAGTTTTTTTTACCTTCTTTCTTACGATAGGATAATGAAAAATACTATGAAAATGAAAATACTCAAGCACATGTTCAAAAGAAGATAATATAATTTCTAATGGATATTCCTCTTAGACAAACTTATGATACGCTTTGATTTGATACGATGACCATAACACGATTGAAATCTATCTATTTACCATTGGGTGGAATGTATTCAAAAGAACCTTATATAGTTTATGATGACTTATAGACAAGATCCACTTAGACTAGGTGGTACATTGTGATACCAATTAAGGCTATAAGATAATCTTACTGTTGTTACAAACTATTTCGGGTCTACGAAAATACTTAAAAATTTGTTCTTAAGTTCCTTATGTAGTTTAAAATCGTTTTTAAAAACGTATAATCCTAGACAACTAAATTTATGTAGCAACAACAGTTTAAATGACTTTCACTTTATTTAGCATTCTTATAATTAGGTTACATATTATTGGAGGGAAAGTCGAATATTTTTGCATATTTATCTATAATACAATAAGCCGGAAATAAGACCAACTTTATTCCAAGTATGTTTTATGACAAAACCAAAAAATTTTATTTAAAAAAATGTAGTTAAAATCAGATTATATAGGAATAGTCGTTATTCAAATTAATTTTATTTGGCATTCAATTCATTATATACAACTCCAATATTTTTGTCGATAAATACTTGCATTATCTCATCTTCAGTAGAATTAAAATTTTTATTTTAAATGACGTTAGTCACATTCTTCCTTAAGTAATCTGTATTAGATTGAGAAACAATGACTTTACTATACACAATATAGACGAAAATTATTGTAAGAATTATTTAAATATGGAATCAGAGATGTGATGAATAGCCATAAGTTCTGGAAACTAATAAAATTTTATCTAAGGAATTATAGCAATAAATCATTATCTTGTAACAATAGTTGGATTAGTAGTTAATAGAAAGTGAAATCACGTTATAACAGATCATATCATCACATTTCTAATATATAGGAGTCGATATTTTAAATACCTATATAAATATATCGACGTATTTATCACGTTATTTTTAAGTTTAAAAGTATTAGAAATACGGTAAGACCATAGTATATTACTAGTATTTATCACGTTATTTTTAAGTTTAAAAGAATTAGAAATACGGTAAGACCATAGTATATTACTAATTATATCAAAATCAGCTACTACAGTTATCATATCAGAACTGAAGTGTTCATAAGCAAAATATAATATGCACAGATATTTTGACCAAAATGTTATAAGACCATACATTTTTCACCTCACCGAAACAACAATTTTATATAAATTAAAATTTCTAAAAATTTTTATAATATATTTATAGCAAAATATTTACTAATACTATTATTTTTTTTTTTTTTTTTGTCCTAAATGAAAGTATGGCATCACCAAACTCATATAATTTGGTTTAACAACCGAATTTGTTGATTTTTAATGATTGTTTTTTTATTAGAGTCGTTGTTGTTGCTTTTAATGTTATTAACTGCGTATCGCATGGGAAAAATATGTGTGCGGTGTTTACGGGTAAATGGCTTTCGGTCTAATACCGCCAACCCTGACAGTCATGCAAACGATCACGTAGCGCATAGACCGTACCGAAAGTACGGTTATTGCTTCGGGTCTGTCGTGTGCTTTATTGGCACTTCTGCAAAATGTCCAAACATAAAAATTTGCAAACGAAATTTATGACAATATCAAAGCAAAAGTTTTTTTTCGTTATTTTTAGTTTTTTATATGACTTAAAAACGAGCATTAATGGTATTAAAAATCAAAAAAAATAGAGCACGCTTAAATGCCTAATTTTGACATACATAGATAAACTGTTGAAAAAGAGGGAACAAATATACTTATGAGACCTTGAATTTCGTTTAATGTATTCTTCAACACCAATAAAGGGACGGATTGGATTCGTTTTTACTGCTCGCATGAGTAACGAACTGCACGTATCGAATGGTTCAATGTGCGCAAACGCAGGTACTCCGCTTCTGTTGCGCACTACACTATATGTTAGCATATTCTTGAGACATTATCTTTTAAAATATGTATTTCAAGTGTCTTGACCACACACTCAACAACATTCGAATAATTAAAGATTGTGTGATTTTGATATTGATTCATTTTTCACAAGTATACTCGTAAATACTTATTGATAAAAATAATCGATATTAATTTATTTGTTTTGCGATAACAATCAATATTATTTTTTTAGTAATATTACTAGCAATCTATTAATTGTAATTACATTAATAAACACAAGACGCTATTATTAAATAACGATAAGAGTTAATCTCATTATTATCTATATTAGTATATAAATAAAGTTTATTACTATTATTATTATTACTGTTATTATTATATATTTTACATTTACAGAAATTTATATTTTTATTTTATATTATATGTTATATATTATACATTACATATTTTATAATACTTATTATACATATATTTTATATAATATACACATTTTATATTATATATTTATTATATAATATATATTATATCCCTCTTTCACAAGGACTCTCTACTTAGGGTCGCACTTTTTCAATTCATTAAGAGGGCTAAATTCTGTTTCTCCTAGTTCGTGGCTTTGTGGCCAGTACTAAATGGTTATAGTAACAGCTGTCAAATTCTTAAGGGTGTCACAATGGACTTCATGATCTAAATGCGTCTTCTAACTTAACCTAATCCTAATTAACCTAACCTAACCTATATATTATATATCATATATTTTATATTATATTATAATATACAATATATATTATATATTTATAAATATATATTTATGTGTATATATTACATATTATATATTGTATATATATATTATTAATAATTTATTGACAACTGGTATTTCTAAGGATTCAAGGATCTATAAGTGGTATATTGGTGCGAAATATTAATGTACTATTTATGCAATTAATTGACGTAAATTTTTGTCATTTTTGAAATAAAATAAAATAATAATAATAAAATAATAAGAAAATAAAAACAATAAAATAATAATAATAAAATAATAATAATATAATAATAATAAAATAATAATAACATAATAATAATAATAATAAAATAATAATAATAATAAAATAATTAATAATAATAAAATAATAATAATAAAATAATAATAATAAAATAATAATAATAATAAAATAATAATAATAAAATAATAATAATAAAATAATAATAATAAAATAATAATAAAATAAAAATAATATTTTATTTTCAAACAATGCAGGTCCATGTAACGAATTTTGTCCACTTAACTTCACATCTTACCAACATTTCATTATAGTATTTTAGTATTTTAAAAGCTTATATAAAAATGTAGAAAATCGACGCCAAGCAATAATATACAATAAAATTACAGTTTATACGATATAAGCAAACCTATTTAATAAGATGGTAGATATAATTTGTATACAAAAAAGACGAGCAAGCAAAGCGAAAGCACAGCCACGATCAAATAAAAGTGCGCACCACAAAGAATTATGTTCATTCTCAATACAACGCCGTGCAATATTTAATACACGACTATTTTTATCTATATAAGTTGCAACAATATTAATGCCACATTTACACTCTTTAACGAATTAAAATCCAGTGACAATATAACAATATATAGAAGACAATATATCAACAAAAAAGGGATTTTTAAAGGTGCAATCAGTGAAGTGAAAGTGGAGGAGAAGCATGTCTCTGGTCAAGAGATCAAGTTGAAATACTAGATTGCACTGGCTATGTGAGACAAAAAAAGGGCGTACGAAGTAGATAGTAAACAGTATTTGAGCGAAAAGTGAACATCTTTAGGTAGACTAAACGCAAAATAATTAATTTGACAAACTAAATTCATAGCGACAAATTAACAGAGCAGTAGTTTTCTTAAAAACGTCTATAACCAATATTGCTAATGAATTGCGAATACATACACTGCATATATAATATGTATACAAAGTTACTTTTTGTTCATACCAAATAGACTCTTAAACCTCTTAATCGACCTGCGTGATATATAACACTTCACGATCAGACGATCAGGTAATATATACGTTATAGTTTTGACTTTAGATGAAGGGTCTGTTAACTACGAATAAATTGATAGGTTATGAATGCCAATGAAATTATAAAGTGTTAGTTTAAATATCTAATTTCTTTAAAATTTTCTGCATTTCCATCACTTAAAATTGGAGCACCAATTATTGTTTTCCATATACATAAGTTCATACAATCTGGTAAATAGAACCAGATTAGCTGGAAAATGAATCGTATCAAGTAACAGTTAACTCTACTTAGATTAGAATACAACTAAACCGAGATCTAAAAGCATATTATTCTGTTATAAAACTGAATATCGTTCCTGTTCTGTCATACGTTGCAACAACACATACAGGGTACAATTAATTTATTTTGTTAATAATAATGTTTTTTAAGCAATTATAATAATAATAATACATTTAAAGTATAATTATATTTTAATCATTATATTTATTTAAAAAAATTGTTGATGTGTTTTGAATTGGATTTTTAAAATATTATTTAGTTTAATAAAGCATGCACAAAACATAAGTAGGGTATAACCTTGCTATAAATACCACTTAAAAATTGATTTATAAATAAAAAATATATGTCAATACGTCTTTACTGTTTCGGGGTGTTTTATTTCATATTAAGCAAAAGTAAAAAAAATAAAACAGGTATTTCAGCAAAAATATTTAAATGAAAAACCATAAACAAAGCAAAAAAATATTGAGTTATTTGGTATTTAAACAGTTTTTGCATTTTATTTTTCTTATTGGAAAATATGAGCAGTGTCGATACTTTCAAATTTGTGTCAGTACACTCTTACGTATGCAACATTATTGATAATTATAAACACTTTTTGGAACTTAGGACCTCCACGAAGTCACTAGTACTAAACAATAAGACCTCTTCAAATGATCAGTTTTCACGAGAACAATTATAAAATTCACTTGAATTTATAGATCACCTCTTGATATTTTACCAAATAAATTTTTTTTATGCGTTGTTATTCATTTGAAATCCTAATTGAATACTTTAAATGTAAAAAAATTGTTTATTTTACTGTGAAAATAAATTGCAAACACAACGATAGACTACTACTATTGTTACTATTTGTTAATTATTTTTTATTTTATTTTTTTTTATTTTATCCCTAACTGAAAACGGAGTTCTACAATCGTATTCCGTAAAACGTTTCGCCTATCAGAAGAATCGTTCATGTGTGGACGATTACGTCAAGAAAGCGTGTTATCTATCTTAACACCTCTCCGTGTACCTCCTACGTTTTAACGTAATGACACGAAAGCAAAAGTCAGAATGGCGTTACCATATAAAAAATCAAACAGTTCTGCTATGTATTTTGAACATTTTTTTTGGTAGGCAACACCTCAGAAGAGAAGAATAAATAACATCAACAGAGCTGAAAGATTTGGTGCTACGACGAGAGGGAAGGAAACAACATGGACTGGTTTCTTCCAGTAGTAGAGATTAGGCTTATTATTTTTTTATTTCTTAACAAATGTTTTCTTTTACAGAATACCTTGCAAATACAAGTATATATTGCACTTGCATTATCGGTCCTTCTAGCAATCAGTTAATTCCATTTAAGCCGATCGTCCTTATAAAGGACACCAACAAACTTTGGTTTTGTCTATCTAATAAAAAATCATCAAAAACACGATCAAATCGTTTTACAAAATGAAGCTGTTAATATCACTATTGATTAACGTTTCAAATACTTTTAAGTCCATTAAATCTTGTGCGATAACATAATGGGTCAAAAAACTTAAATGGAACCTAAGGATCGCCCCTGTATGACCTCACCTATTTTTCACTATTGTTTTTTTTAAAGTTATGTAGAATGTTTTTAATTGAATCAAAATAAAGATGGATTTAAATTACAAATAATAGAATATACTTTTTATTTAAACATCTTAATTTTTGTATTATATTATTTTTTATAATGATTAATAAAATATTGATTCTTTTAATATAAATTTTCTTAAAATTTTTCAATTAAATTTTTTTCTTTTAATTTTAAAAAAATTTTAAAAAATTTTAAAAAATAGTTTTAGTATTATGATATGTATACACATATAACAATACCTATATAGTAAAGATGTGGAATTTATTGCTTAAAAAATTTAATATAATTAAATAACATCATCGAAAGGTAAATAATGACTAAATTTAAAAATATTGAATGTCTCCGACAATTATGAGTTCAATAAAATTTATTTTCAATTAATTTTTTCCGTTTTCTTTGATCAGACAAAAAGTATATTCAACTCTAAAATATTTTATCAAAAAAAATGTGAGTAAATTAATAATATGATAAGCTATTAATACATTGTGGTCCGTCAAAAGTGCACATACTCTTCAAAAAATCAAACGGTCTACATATTATATATATAAAATATATATTATGTGTATGATCTCATACGTAAAATGTAAGGTTTTGCCAATCAGTGCTAATTTAAACATAGTGAATGGAATGCAGTAGTCAATTATCATATGTACACATAGAGGTATATTAATACAAACAACTACAAAAAGTATACCCAATTTATATAAGATAATCTAACGAATCAAATGTTACCAACATTTACTATTGACTCAATTGCACATTAAATAAATAAACTAAAACTTACTTAAACCAATGCAATTATTCCTGGAAATTAACATGAGTTCTTTAAACATTTAATCATCCATTAATAATTATTATTATAAGCATTCGATCCAGTAAATTGATCCGAAACAGCATTTGTAAAAATAAACGTTGCACAACATCTGCGGACATTTATACTTGCGATAAATCTTGAAAATATGGTAAAGGAAAGCAGTAGGATCCCAAAAAATCAAAATACAAAAATCGAAAATATAGTTGAAAGCAATATTGTAATCGAAATTTTGTAATAATATTAATATAATTATTAATTATTAATATAACTAATAATTATTAATTAATTATTAATTATTATTAATACAATTAATAATTATTAATTATTAAAAATTAATAATTATATCTTATACTGCTCTTGAATAAAGATTTCCAAATTTGAAGGAACCCACAATCTACATTACGTAGTGAAAGTATTCTAAAACGATTCAATTGATCAATGGATTAAAAATAATTGCAGTCCGGGAAATATTAGATAGCTTTTAGTGACTAGGGTGGACAAGCTCATAATTACAATATATCTGCATTATGTCAAACTATTACGAGGAAAATAGAATATATAATCTTTTGAATTTATAAAACTAAACGAGTTTATATTTTAATATCTTTCAAATAATATGATTATTCAAGGTTTATACATAAAATAAACGATTGTTTGTGTTAGCAATGACTTAATTGTTAAAACCAGTTCTCTGATATACTGTTGAAAAGAATAAGGGTGCTATTCCTATTTAATAATGAATTAAAAGCATCAGAAATATGAATTGACAATTTAAATAATTAATAATTTTATAATTCATTATTAAAAAAATAGTATTAAACCCCTACTTGTTTTTGCACATTTCTTTCAAAATAGAAAGAAATGAGAAGAACATGATAAAAATTCATAACCCAACAAATGTAAAGTATCCATATGGAACGATAATAGGGTTAGGTCTGATTGGCGTAACGGCCTTATGGACCAAATTTTACTTGAGCACAAATGTTAGCTCGTTGTGATATCATAAAAAAACGTTATTCATATAACAGATCATGAAAATCACCAAAATAAAAGATGTGCAGATCTAAGCTACCAATGCACTATTATTATTGAAGAAAACCACAAATTTCTCATTTAAGTAAAAGTGGGCCAACCTGAAAAATATATAAACTTGGGTATGTCCTTAATGTTAAAGGAAGATAGCTTCGTCAACTCAGTAAAAAAAATTAATCTAAAAGATGTTTAGCTCTCTATTGGGAAAAGATGGTACTGCCACATAAAGTGAAACACAGTTTCACAGTTTTACTCCTCCTCTGAAAAACTACAACCACCACAAAGCTTTGACAATGACGTATATTGTGGAACCTAGTTGAAGAAGCTGTCTGGTGAGCTCTTGTCAAAACTGCGCTAAGTCAATTTTGAGACCTGACAAGAATTGTAACCTACCCTTGCTCTTTAAATTACTTCTATGTATTTAAGTTTAACAACTAATTTAGCCATTGCAGCTGGGATGTCAATATTCAGATGTATAACCCAACGAGCATCAGGTCTGTTTTAGCAAGTTCACCTATCTTGCAGTCACCTGAGATGTGTCTGTGTCAAGATGCTAATATGAATTGGACACTGATAAATCTGATCAACTCTTTGAAAATAGCCTACCATAGTCGAACTGTTAAAGGTGAAATTGTAGCGGTTACTGGAGTTTTAATAGCAGGTTGCTTATCCAAGAAGATTGCGATCTATAAATACGAATTCTTGTTTCACAAGACTTATTTTAATGCATACTAAATTGCCATTACTTCTGCCTCAAGGCTTCTACAATGGTTTAAAGGTCAAAGAATTTTGATCAAACTTGCATCTAGGTTATACTTGAGAGGAATTGTGATCGTATGAAGAGAAATTAAATAGGATGTGGTTAGTTTCATAGTTATTATGAAGGGAAATTAAATAGGATGTGGTTAGTTTCAGAAATATTTTTTAGAGCTTTTTGATTAAAAAGTTATTTTTCTTTAATAAAGGCAGAAATAATTTCTTTTTACCTTTTTAAATACAAATATGTGTCACTATACACAGAACCACTTATCTTCTGTCGGGGATTTTTAATACATTTTATTTTTAATGATATATTTCCTAAAAATATTATCGTAAATTATTTACACTGACTTACGTAACCCAGAAAGGAACTTTATAAATAGAAAAAATATAGAAAAAATATAGAAAAAATATAATAAAAAAATAAAAATAATAAAGAAAATATAATAAAAAAATATATAATTGAAATGTAAAAAGTGATGATTAGATGGAATTACAGCGGTAGGAATGTGAATGACCATGTTTCAAGTGCATGCTTATTCCGTTAACTTTATTGATGAATGACAACTGCGCAACAGAATATCATTTCTACAAATGTTTCAAATACACGTTTAACCGCACTTTATCTACACTTGTACTCCACAGACCCAACAATGTAATTTTGGGTATTTAACTAGAAATACAAGCCAGACGAATGCGCTTATGAAATTGAATGCGCATATCTTTCTAATGATACGAGGCATACGAGCCATACGAGGCATACGTAACGCACGTACAATAAGCAAGAATATGAAATTTAATCGTTGTACAAATATTTGATGATTATCATTATAAATTAGCAAATATTATAAATAAAATAAATAATAAAAAATTGTTAAACACAAAATATCAGCTTTTAAATTCGCAGTTATAAAACAAAGCAGAATAAGTTCTGCTCACGTATCGCTTATCAGAAAACCAAGCATTCTCAGCAGATATCAGTAACTCCAACTCAGACTGTACATTTGGGAACTTGCAAAAATTTAAAAAGTGAAACCATAAAGCAGATACTATTTTTGCAATGTTCCGGTGTTGTTTAGTATTAATGAAATTTCATAGTTCTTGAGATATTAAATTTAATAAAATATGTTTACAATATGTTTATAAGAAAATATAGTGAATTCGTTAATCAATTTCTCAGTCTCAATATCACGTCCTAAGCACATTAAATTTACAATGAGTCAGAAGAAAGAAACAAATGTACTAAAATATATACATTGTCTCATCTGGAACAAGTCGAAGAAGTAAATAACAAAAAATCTATTATATATTTGAAAGATATTAATTATAATAAATGTACAAATGTGTAATAAGTAATTTTTATATATCAACACAACTTTAATATTTGAGATTATTTTCAGGAACTATCTTAGCAGTACAAATAATACATATAATTCGTAATGGAAAATAATTCATCTTATAAAGTGATAAGAATATATGAATAAAAGAATATACGATAAAAGAAAAAACATACATGTATATAATGAAAAATATTGAAATTAGTATGAAGAAACAAAATATTTATTATTTACAGCCAGGCTTTAATCATTTAATGATTATTGTCAATGTTATATATATAAAATTTTTAAGATTCTGTTCAGCAAAATCTTTCAATAGTAGCATTGTACAGCTTATTATAAAAATATAGGCAATGAGGTCATTATATATACGGGGATTGTTTGAGATCGTACAACTCCTGTGGTAACAACTACATTCAATAAATCTTAAAATAATTTTGTAACATGTCGGGCAATAATTTTAATCTTAATTAAAGATTATATATCTGATATTTAAACTTCTCTTAGTTTGAAAACGACTCAACGCAGTTTTCTTTAAAAAAAAAAATTATATATTTTAAAACAAAAAAAACGTATAAATGATTCAAAAACGGTTTAGCGAATTTAGGAGTGATCACATAACGTCTAAATTAAATAAAAACTACAGATATTGGGAATAAAATTCATAAAAGGGAAATATTAAAAAATTATTAGAAAGATTGACGATGGATTGAAATCGATTTACTCACTCTGAAATCACATAAAAACCAGTGTTCCAAGAAAATTTTTTCTATACCCTATAATCCGGAAACGAAAGAGCAGTCAAAGCAGTAGCTTGAGGCTCGTTAAAATAGACGATGAGACTTCAATCAACAGGAAAGGTGTTTTTGAGATGTATATGACGTAATTATGATTAACAACATCGAAAAAAACAAAAGAATAACAGTACAATATTATGCGATCCTTTAAAGTAAAATTAAAGAAAATTAATGTTATTTTACCATCACAACGTGTTAGCCCATTTGAGAGAAATTGTATACAAACAAAATAGGTCGAATTGTGTTATGAAGTGCCACCACATCTAGCATATATACCAAAGTTGTCTACATTCAATTTTAATTGATTTTTAATTCAAACAATGGTTTGTGGTGAAGGAATCAAATCTATCGGACGTTATCACTGCACCTAATAAATATTTCGAAGACCTCTACTAATCATACTTTGCTAGAAATTTGCGGACTAGGTCGAAAAAATTTTGATGTAAGTAAAAAAGTCATTGGATATTCACTCCAAACCAAGCATAGATATAAAAGCTACCAATAGGAAAGGAAAAAGAAACAACTAAACGCTTTCTTTACAGCGACATTGAGACATTCTACTATTAAAGCCTATGCTTGATTAAAATCTCAACTAAAATTTAGAATTATATATATACAACTTAGACGCTAGATGCTTACAAATTTGAGTGACTATTTAAAAAGATCAATAAGATTGTAATATAGAAAAGTTGAATATATTTCATATATTTATTATATTTCTATAACTTGTACCTTAAAGAAATACTGAAATAAATGTTACAATTACCTACCTTATATTGATTGGAAGTTAGAAAATGGGAAGATAGAATTTTTAATAATGTTTTAGGTAGACAGTAACGTATAACTAGCTAATAGGATGTGAACCATATTGAAACCATAGCATGCTACAAAAGACTCATAAGATGGTATTTCTATAGTTTTTACCATTTCTAACAATTTTTTTAATATTATAGTAAAATCTCCAGATCTTCAAAACAAAGTTATATTAATATTATTCAATAACTTCAAAAGAAAATACTTAGAAACATGAAAAATGTACGTGCCACTAATTTTGGTGTATCAATCGTAAAATAGTAAACTGGGCTAACAGTCTAGTTAAATAACAGAAAAGTGTATTAAATACGCCCAGAAAGAAAGAAGACCGAAGCGCATGATATCCGATATAGGAATATATGTATTATATGTTTCAAATAAATAAAATACATATAACATATATAACAGAGTTCGTATTTGCGTACCCATGAGCGGCTCATTTCGGCTCATTCTGCTCACGGCTCATGAACCGGCAAAAAAACTCTTTTCATACGATGGCTCTCGCTCACGAGCGAGCCCAACTGCAAAGCTCACGCTCACGAGCAAGAGCCACCATTTAGTTATAAATGGGCTCACGCTCGTGAGCAAGAGTATGAGCTGCGGGTCACGGGATCTCATGCGCCCAATTTAAGATATTGCTATTATTTTTTTTTGTGAAAACATGTCATTAAAAAAGACACTAACTAAAATAACTAAAATATGGAAATAATCAAAGTTCCTAAAATAAACAATAAATATATTTTTATTGTTTATTTGTGGAAAATAATATTTTTAAATTTGTTTTTCAAATTCAAATTATTGTTTCATTATATTGTTTTAATATGAAATTATATATTTTCACATATAACGTTTATAAAAATAAATAAAGCAAATAAACTAATAAATCGCTTTTTATTAAACACGTGAGCTCGTGAGCTCTCAGCTCGTGAGACCTCATGAGAATCTCTTCAATATGAGTAACTTAAAGGTTCAAGCTGGTGAGCAGCTCTTCAATATGAGCCAAATATGGACTCACGCTCATGAGCCAACTTTGGGCTCACATAAGAATTGGCTCTTGCTCATGAGCCTGAACTGCTCATGAGTTAGCAAATACAAACCCTGATATATACTATGAATAGATCATAGTTAAGTATAACAATTCTAAGGAAGAAATGTGTTAGTCTATATAAAAGGCACTAATTGAAAAATATTAAGCAAGACTATGAAATCTAAACTAATTAATTCTTGCATTATTCACATCTTGTGCAATATATACAATAGAATACATATATTATTTTATATGATATGTGTATATTTATGTAAACAATATAAAACATTTAAAAATAGAAATACAAATATTAAATTTTTCTTTTGTGTTAATAAACAAAACTTGTTGTGTTAAAATTCTTACCTAAATCTCAGACTTGCACATACATTTGCTGTGCTGTTAATTGTTCCTTAATTTATTATTTAATTCAATAATAAATATATATATATTTAGGAATAAAATTTGCATATGACTGTATATATTTATACTTATATTTGATGTAAATGACTACATAGAGTATTATATTATCTAAGTTAGTATAATTAAAACAAACTCATTTGGTATTAAAATGTCCATCAAATAAAATCAAATGTGTCAGACAGCTTTGAGTTGATTCCAGAAGTCAAATATACTTAAATTTGTAGGCGCATAAATAATAAATGGCTTATTTAGTTAATTACTAATAGACAAGTGGAAATAATTGGAAATAAAAAATTATCTGTTAAATTATTTTTGTAATTAACAAACATGAATCATCATATTATACTCGTAGTAGTTTTAATGTTTAAAAATGTCTGAACATAAATATATATGTATAAGCAGGCGCGTAGCCAGACTGAAAGAGAGATTGAAGCCAACACCCCGAAATGAACTAGAGGATTATATTTATACATATGTATATTTAGTATTGTTTCATGGTTGTTTCATAAGAGAAAAATTTTTTACTGAATTATCTTAACGTAGTAATGTTTGACAATACATATAGAATTTTAGAGCCCATACCAATTTTTAAATTATTTCACCAAAAGCTCAATGAAGGTAAAACTAAAGTTGAAGGTACACTTTGCATTACAACAAACTTTCATATATATATATGGTTTTTGAATAATTAAACGTTTGTCTTAGATACTCCATTTTGACTATATTAAACACCTCACCTAAGCTAGACTAAACTGTAGGTATGAAGCTAATTGTCAACAACAACTAGCAACTACAATATGTCAGTAGACTGAGTATGAACATAATAATATTTGACCGAATACTAGAACATGAAACATTTGACGATAACAAAACAACTACCAAGATAACTATATTTCATGCCTTAACTATCTTCATAGAACCCAAGCTTTTCACTTCCACTGCATCAGCATTTTGAAATATTAAATATAAAATGCGAAAGCAGAAACTGATATGAAAAATTTAATGGAATCCAAATAACTCCCTCTCGTCAACAACAAAAATACTGACAATTTTCTTATTATAAATATATATCAACTAAAAGGAATCACTGGTTTTTTAACTAAGCACGCTCCAATTAGCTACCCTTTTTTAAAGATGCAAATCGAGCATGAAATGTCGAATGAAAATTTCGCCAATCTTATGTGCTTATATTCTAGGATTATCAGAAAACGAATCCTGGACATTATTTTAACTCTCATTCCTTGTAACGCTTTGCCACTTCCACTAATTTTAACTGAATCGGAAAAAAAAGAACTTGCTGTAACCCACACAATGATCCCAGAATCAACAGACTGTGATGTGTCACTATTCTTAGATACATATATTCTTATATCAGAAAAATATATTAACACCGTTATTAATGAATTTTTAATAAGAACGATTATTAGACCTAGTATTATATGAATACTAGACCATCTAATTAAATCCACATATAAGATCTTTATGATATATAACTTATACACAGAATTCATAAAAATTCCTTGAATTGTATTTAAGTTACTTAGACTATATTTTAAGTTAATAAACTTAAAGTATTTAACTTACTTAGCATTTCCGATTGCGTTTTCGTCGCCACATGTGCGCCCAATTTGAAAAGCGAAACTGCGCTCATGTTGATTATAGTTGAAGTTATTTCCATACGGAAATTGTTGCAAATGATTTTGTTGCTGTATATGTTGGTACATGATTGGTTGTTGTTGCTGTTGCATTTGTTGTTGTTGTTGTGGCTCTTGATGTTGGAACTGTGGTTGTTGCAACTGATGATTTTGTTGTGCCAGCACTTTATTTTCATCATTTAAATGTCCATCAGGATTTAAGCGTAACTGGTCGGCTGTCGTGGAATTAGCCTCTAAGTTACCATAGAACCCATTGTTGCGATGCATGACAGACTGCGCTTGACCATTCATAAATTCACTTTCAGTTGTACTTACAATCACAGACGGCGGTTGAACAGCACTTAGTATACCTGATTGTACAACATTCGTACTCATCAGGCCAGCATTGTTATAGTTCACAGGATTTGTGAACGATTGCTCTATGCTGTTCAAATTAGCGGCAGCAACAGCTTGTTGCAGTTGCTGCATTCTGCTGTTATTACGCTGCCTAGCCAATAAGCGGCAATCCTGCTTATGGGATGGCCAGTCTATGTGCTGATGCCCTGTGCAGCAATAGTAAACAGTCTTACATTTGGCACAACGCAACAATTGATCTTGTGTGCCACAAATGGCGCAACATGGAGGTGCCGGCATTCGGTGTTGACTTTGTTGTGTCATTATATGTGTTTCCATATTTTCTTTTTTTCTTTTAGTTATATTTTATATTTAATTTGTGTGTCAATAAGGTATAAGGTAGTCGTTTTTTGTTTTGTCCTTGTACTGCCCTCTTATGCATTTGTCATATTTTTTTTTTCGTACTTACGACTTTAACCTTGAAGTGGAAGCGGTCAGTCAGATTAGTGTGGACTTGCTCACTAACTTTGCTGTAGTAGTAGTAGCTGTTGTTGTTGTTGTTGTTGTTGTTGTAATTATTGCAGCTGTTTTCACACTTTTATTGTTGCAAGTGGTGAGGGGCAGGTTGATAACACTGTCAAAGCTATTAAACTTTACAGTTGATACTCAGTTAATTTCCGCAGTGCTTGTCAATTTTTGTTTGCTTTTCTCATTATTTTGTTGTTTTTTTCTGTTTTTTGTTAATCACGTAGGCCACTTTGTTTTGGTGCAGATTTTGTTGTTGTTGTTAAGCACGACGCTACGTTGCTAATCGTTTTCATTTCTACAAAACAATGTAAATAACAACAACAAATCGAAATTTCTTGTCGTTGTGCGTTTTTGTTGTTGCTGTGCTATTTTAGTTTTGTTTAAATAATGCAAAATTGTATTGAACGTATTTTCGCAAGCTTTCGATTCAAAAAAGGCAACAATCTTTTCACACACTTTATACGTCTCATATAAATCTATTTCAATTATTTACCGATAACCGTACTAGGTAAAAATTCAATTAATTAATAATAAAACAAGTAACTTTCTCGAAATATTGCTGGGAAACTATTTTGACAGCTCTAAAGGGTGAAATGCTCTGTTCCAACTGTCAAAAATAATAATTTCATCGAGACTCGATAAACATATTGAGATGCCACATGTCAGTTATTGAAAAGTAATGCCGCAGTTCAAAATGAATTTCTGTAGATAGATTTTATGTTACATGCAGTCAACAAATGTTTGTAAATCTTTATAAGTGCTTAATAAATTTATAATTTTATTTTGACTATTTTTTATATTAATATAATAGCAAGCTTACATTATCATAAATACGCACAAACTCTAAATGAATTTTATATTGCTGTTAATTGACAACTAGCAGTCAAACAACTAAAATTAAACTCTTTCTGAATTATTTAAAGTAATTTTTCTTACAAAAATTAATAATATGGTGGTTTTGATGGTGGTTTACAGTCTCAAAAAATTAAATTATAATTAAATGCAAGAAATAATTCCAATTCCATTTTTGATGAGTATTTGGCAATACTCGAAACAGCTGTATGGTCAACCAAAAACTCGATTAATTTATATACAATAAAAAATATTTCACTACTTCATTACTTTTAGAAACTTACCTATAAAAAATTTATGCAAATATATATTAGAGATTACCAGTATAAGAGATCGAATCCTAACATATAAAAATTTTTTAATATATTAAAAAATGCAACTTATTTTTTAAATGTAAATTATATTGTTTAAATAAGACTAAATAAAATTAAAATTTTAATTATATTCTGTGGAAAAAAATATTTTCAACTTTTTCACCGCTATTATTGCTTTTTGTGAGTTATTTTTTCTAGTTACACAATACAGAATACTACTATTATAATTTATTCGTGTTATTGTGTTTAGCTTTGTCCATTCAAGGCAAGCATAAAAAAAAACTCACCTTATGGTCTATTCACACAGTACAAATAATTGAATTTTTGTTCCTATGGAAATTTTTAGTTATCATGCGCACATTTGTATCATATTTTTCATTAATGAATCATATAAATGTTTATATAATATCAAAATATGTTTTAAATATAATTCTATAACTATTATAGTTTTACTAAAGATGTTCGTTTTCTCTACAAATTTCTATTTTAGAATAATTCAACATATGTAATATGTTAGTCCAATTTTTGGATAGTGAGTTTCCCATCATCGATATTGTTACATGAAAATAATCACACCAATTAGTAACTTACCATGCCCAACACATTGTTGCCGGTTTGTTGTTTAAGCTAGATAATGATTTTGTTCAATTGTAGTTTGGAACTTTAATATATTTAAAACCTTAAAACTAAAATAAAAATATTAGAAAATAAACTTCTAATATTCCTTAAAAATGTTTGACTACCGTGCCAGAGCTGTGCTTTTGGATATAGAAGGAACAACAACATCTATAAGCTTTGTTAAGGTAACAATGCACAGCATTTTAAAATAATTTTTATAGAGTATTTATTCTTAACAAATATGTATTTCATTTAAAAGGATGAATTATTTCCATATGCAATAGAACATGCCAAAGAATTTTTAGATGAGACTTGGGAGGACGCCACCACAAAAGAAGTGGTTAATAACTTACAAGTCTTAAACGAATTCAATGAGTTCAAACAGAACACGAATGAAGATTCCCTTGACATTTCTTCAAAAATAATAGCAGATTTTGTCAAATATTTAACCGATTTGGATCTTAAACTTGGGCCATTTAAAACGTTACAAGGCATGATCTGGAAAAAAGGCTATGAAGATGGCAAACTAAAAGGCCAGTAAGTGTATAATACAAATTAATGGAATAAGCATAAATATATTGAATTAATATATTGTTTCTAGTCTATTTGATGATTGCTTTAGCGCATTTTTTAATTGGAACTCAGTGGACTTGAACGTGGCAATTTATTCCAGCGGTAGTGTTGCTGCACAAAAATTACTTTTTAGTCATTCGGTGAGTGGAGATCTATCACCAGTAATAAGTCATTATTTTGATACAACAATTGGTAACAAACGAGTACCAGAGTCGTATATTCAGATTGCCAAAGAGATGGGTTTGGTTATACGTGAGATTGTATTTTTAACTGATGTTTGGGAAGGTGAATAAAATATTTTTTATATATAAGAGTATAATAATGTACTAACGTTTATTTTATATTAGAAGCTAAAGCTGCAAAGCAAGCCGGAATGCAGGTAATCATTATGTTGCGTCCTGGAAATGCACCTTTGACTGAACAGCAGCTGAAAGGTTTTGATACAGCAACGAATTTTCTTGAATTTAAAATTTTTCCATAAAAGAGTGTTTAATTATTAGCATACATAATTATAAAATGCGTAAATTATACACAAATTATACTTTTAACTTTAATTATAATTTAAAAGTTTGTGTAAAATAAATTAAAAAGTATTTTTTATACAAACAAAATTTTATGCATAATAAAATTTTGCACTAAAGTTGTATAAATGTGCAATATATATAATATACCATATGTACGATATTTTATATAACAGAAATTGTTTTAAACATTTAATATTTATTTGTAGGGCATACAATTATGTATTCTAAAAATTGTTGCTTTTTTTGAAATAATGTTTTTACAATTGAGCTCTATCTGAACTTGATAGCTCCTCACAGCTTTCACTAAAATGTGCCGCAAACAATTCAGGTGTCAAATATGTAAATGGTCTGGTAGTACGTCTTCCTTCGTTTGGAGGTTGAGATGCTGCGGTGTAACTAGCTGCGCATATTTTACAAAATAGTGGTAAATTAGTCTCGCTGCCGCTGCTACCGTTTACCTTGTGTTTCTTGCAGCTTTTGCTACGTTTCAATTTCTGTTTGAATTTTGCATCGTCAACGCGGCAAGTGTGTGATACTTTGCCAACCGTTGGACCCCAATGTGTTTTACCTTCTAATAAAAGCGGCGCCGTTTTCACTCTCATTCTCATTTGCGCTAAATGTTTCTCATATGCGCGCTGTTGGAATTCCTGTTCAGCCTTGCGTGTGGCTAAACGCATGTTGAGTATTTCTTTGTGAGATTCGCTATAAGAATTAAGTAATATGTTAAAGTATTTGGGATATGTATTGTATTTTAATATGCAAATATTTGTAAGTTTTCTTTAAGTATTATTGAGTTATGTATAAAAGATATTGAAATATTAAATGTTTATTTCATATTTAGAAACTATGATGAAGTTCAGTCTTAACATATTGTCCGAAAAAAGGGTAGATTTTCTTATAGAAAGTGATGTCTTGACTAAAGGCGCAGTTTTTCCAAACGCTATAAATCTAATAGATTTGATTGAATTTGAATAAAAATCTTGGTATTTAATTGATTTTCAAATGCATTTATGAAGCCATTTCATCTTGTCTGACATTTTTTATATAAGTATATTAGAATTAAATCAAGTTCATTGAGTTATAAATGCAAAGAAAGTGACTATGTATTGCAAGGCTATCCAGTCAGATACGATCGTGGGCCAATACCAATAACTATACAGATTGGAGGGCCGTAAAAACAAATATATACATTCATAGTTCATAATTGTTTTTGAAAAAAATAAAAACACTTGTGTTAAATTTAGTTTTATTAATTTATCAAATAAAATTCATTTACTTGGTGATTTTACCAGTACACCAAAAGAAAATTCGCGTAATTGTAGTAGATTAAAAACATGTCGTGAGCCGCACAAATATTAGCCGTGGGCCGTGCTTTGGACAGCCCTGATATATTGTATTCGTAAGTAGTGTTAAGTGTTCTGCATATGTTAAGCATGGGGTGTGGATGGGTATTACTTATAATACTAAATTCAAAAACTAATAAAAATTAACCGCTCTAAGTTAATTATTTATTTTCCAAATATGAAACCTTAATCCCTGTCTTCCAAGATTAAAATACTGCAATGTTAAGAATCTACATTTATTTACAAAAAAGGAGCGAGGTGGCATAAGAGTGTTAATAATTTAATACTCAAGTTCATGTTTTTTGTTCATATATAATCTGAGTAATCTAAATAATGGAGTTTGGTCCACTGATTCTGAAATTGCTTGAAACTATAACTAAAATCATTAAGAAGGCAGATAATATGTTGAGTTTGTGATAAAGGTTTTGGTTCACACTGATAACATAGAATATTTTCTATCCTATGTCATGGCTACTGGAGAGAGAAAGTAAAGACTCCTACAATAAATTCTCCTGATGAAGACAAAAGCGAATTTGCCGAAATACGTATAGAAATATGTATACAAAAAATTAATGCTGGAAATAAAAGTTAATATTCTTAAAAAAATAAAAAACAAAACCGACTTTAAACTTATTAGAGATCAAATAGCAACGACGGAAAGTAGAAAACATATGTCATAAGCACTGACAATTTAAGAACAAAATATGCAACAAAAGAGGAAAAACAAGGTATCTTTTAACTTTAACAAGAAGCAATATACATATATGTGTTTACACCTTTCATCACTGTACATTGTTTAATAGTATATCTTTTCCGATATAGAGATGGCATTATTGGTGATTTCTGAAACTGCTGTTTTCCGCTAATACTAAATGGAAATGGACCGAGAAGATATATTTTTATTTCTTCAATAAGGATATTACAAATAATAGTAAACCTATGGTGTTCCCTATTATATTGAGATGATAAATTTCATATTTAGAGTAGTTCTAAATTCAGTTTTTTTTATTATTTCTGTTTTAGAGAAGACTTATGTAAATGAGATAAAATATCTATATTACAAGTAAGTTTATAATACATATTATATTTAATTTCAAACATTGTTTCAAACAATTACAGCCTCGGCCGTGGACATTTATATGATAAGTTACATACAAGTATAATATTATCTTAGATACATAGATATTAGATACAAACTTACTTGTAGGATAAGGACTTCCAAGCTGGAGTTTTACGTACTCCCCAATCGTAAGGTGGTGGGCTCGGTATTGGGTTGTCATAAGTAGCCAATTCTTCTAGTTTTTTTTTAGCAACCTCAGCACGCAATGTAGCAGCAAGATTCTGTCTAGCTACTGGATATATTATTGCCGGATAATGAATCTATTAAAAAAAAAGAATTGTATGTGCTTGTTCTGACTTTAATAAATTCTTGTCCTTTACCTTTGATTTGTTTAAAGTCGAAGTGTTACACATAGGAAATGTTTGCTCTTGTGTTAGGTTCTTCGTGTCTACATTAGCTTTAAGATTTGCAATATTTAAGACATCTGTATTGCTACTGACTTTAGAAACTGGTGTTAAATTAATTACAGGAGTTTCAATTATAGTAGGTGTAGTAGTCATTGATATTTCATTCGAAGTAGTTGGATTAGTTTTAGGTTCTCTAATTAAAAAAAAATGAAGGTGTATATTTATACAAAAAATTTATATTTTTGGGATTTAAACATAACACTAAAGAAACTAATTTTAAACATTGTTTCGAACACTAAGTGCGGAGGTCGACAATTTAAATTTTCTTTATAAGCTCTATAAGATCTCTATGTAGTAAAATGACATATTTCTCACAGTAGAGACTGTGAATGGTTTGTACATTTATAACAATATTCTCATGTTGAGAACTTTTCCTTAATTTATTGATTATTGCACTGGATTTTAATAAACTGGGTTTTCTGACCGGTGATAACATAACAAATATTTACAATAAGTAGATTATACTAACTAATCCATTAATTAGTATTTTATCATTTCCCAACAACAGAATTAGCAGTGAGAGTCTCGAAGTTTTCTCCAATCTAAAATTAGCCATCTTAATTTATGTCTGGAGAAATTATCCAATTAATTGTCAAAACAATTATTAAATAACCATTTATACATGACAATAATACGAATTTATTTCTTAATAAAGAAGCGTTTCAGACAAGAACATGACCTAGAAAAATATGGTGTCAGTTCAGATAATCTAAAAATGGACAGATTGAGAAATTTGAGGCATGTTCCCCCAAATAGTGTTGGATGACATTAATACAGGAACTATATTACTTTTATTAGTATGTATAAATGTGCAATTCGAAAATATTTATATAAATAACTGTTTATTTAGTTACTTACATAATTCTATTTTCTTCCTTAAGTTTTTCACTGCATACTTTCGTTTCTTCCCTATTGTTTCCATTACTCAAATTCATTGGCTGTATTAAGTGCGCATGCGGTTCTGGTGAACATATCGCTTTAAAGATTTCCTTTTCTGCTGTTTCAATAGGATCCTCATTCCATATCCATCGGTAATTACCGATATCATTAGCAGAAAATGATTTTTTCAAACGTTCTCGATATGAACATAAATCATTTGTAGAAACTGTTTGTTCATTAATTTCAGATATATTAAACGATCTTGGTCTGGTAAGTTCCAATTCTAGCTCCCTAAGTGTTTTTTTGAAAGCTTGAACTTCAGCTTGGAATTCTTTTCGACAACTGAAATGATAATAATTGAAATTTTTTACAGATTTAATTATAAATTAAGGTACGTTTATTTGATACTTCTGAAATGTTGCTGTCTCCGCATCGATGTCATCTTGAAAAAATGGTGGATGCTGTAATTTCTCTTTTAGTTTAAACTCAGCATATGTTGTAGATTTTCTTTGGCACTGTTTTCCATTAATAGTTATCGTTGGCTTTCTTTGGTAAACTTTTGAACGTATATGAGCGTATGGTTTCTTTTGAAAAGTCCTAGTACAAGTCGTTGGTGAAAGTGTATTAGGTTTTTGACAGGTAAATGCTGCAGAGTTATTAGGTCGTAGACAAGCAGATGGTGTAGATATATTCGATTTTGTATTGGTTGTTGTTATTGCGGTATTTGGTTTTTTCTGGACCGTTTTTATATTGATAATAGGTGTCGGTCTCTTTTTAGTTATTTGTTTAGCATTGCAATTTGTGGACATGCCCGTATTATGATTTTCAATATATTCCGACGTATTTGGTTCATTGGTT
>NC_051847.1:144141757-144173561 GCF_002237135.1 Teleopsis dalmanni | reverse complement strand
GATCTTTCATTCTAATTGCACACTTTTGCGATTTCTTGATTATTAATCTATATACATTAACACTATAAATATTTCAATAATATAATTTTGCTTCCCACTTTTAAATACCCGTCTACTGTTATTCTATTCTTTATTACTAGTATGATTAAATATAACCCAATTTATTACTATTTCCCTATTACTACAACTGCTACGTTATTGAAATAATTTATTTACTACTATTTAAGATGTTTTTAAGATTTTACGAATTACTACCTTTTTATGACTGCTAATTTATTTTTAATTTTTTAATTCTTCATTGCTCTGCTTCAATTCTAGTCAATCTTTCTAATTCTAACTTTTCAATAACTACTACTTCAGTTTTATATCGATTTCTATTCAGCTTTCACTACTTGTATTCTATTGTCCCATCTTAATTACTTTTTCTAGGATTCTTTCGAATTGTACTGTAAAATATGTTCATTTCTAAACAAAATATCTACAAATTGTTATTATTGTACATAGCATGTAATTGTTCCATATTTTACAACCATTTATTTCCACAAATTTATTTATAAAAATAAAAAACCTTTATAATATATTATACTAATTATATATCTTTTCTTACTTTAGAATTGATACCACGACCAGCTCGTGCTTGTCCAGACCCACCTTTGTATTTACGCTTACGCATGGGTAAACCCATTGGCAAAGCAATACCGCTACCGACATCTGTTATGTCGTACGGCAAAAATAAGTTGAGACCTGAATATTGGTTCAGTGTGCCTAAAAATCGGTGAGTAACCTTTATTCTGTAAAACGTTTGTATTAAATAAAAAATTAGATTTAAAAATTATTTTTATTTTTATAATTTATTTACGGAACAGTCTGTATGTATTTATTAATTCTGTTTTATGTATTTAATCTTACTCTGTTAACTTTTAATTTTATAAATAAATGAAATGAACTGTATTGTTATGAAATAATAATTTATATAATATATATCTTTATAAAGAATGTATTTTTAAAGTTTATATAATAAATACTTTTATTTTTTTAATTTTTGAATAATATTAAATAAATAAAACACTTGTTTTAATTCTTAATTCCTAGCACTGGGGATGATCTGCGAAGTATATTTTACGAATATTTGTATTAATATAATAAATGTTTTATTTATTTCATATTATATGAAATTAGAAAAATAAAATAAATATATAAACATTTTTTAAAACATCCTAAAACCCGACAAAACAAATATATATAAACTATTTAGGTCGATATCAATATTTACACTGTTATTTTATAATGTATTTTTTATATTTAATTTTATTCCGAATATATTTTAATTTTGTTGTTTTTTTATTGTGTTACTCGTAAAAAATATGTATTTATGTGTTCAACAAAATTATTTAAATTAAACCTTTTTATGTGTTTATTCGAAAACACTTTAAAAAATCTTTAATAAAAATTATTAATAAAAGATTATTGGGAAAGTAATTTCGTTTTTTACAAACAGAGGTTTTAATTGTATTTTGTACTGCCAGAAAGGTAGTAAAAGGTATTGGACTTGAATAGGCAATAATTAAATAAAATAATTATTCGCTATAAGAAAATCATATTTTATTTCCAGATAAAAAACAAACGAAATAAATTTTCGATTTATATTTTTCTATTATATATAATATGTTATATATATATATAAATAATATAATATATTAACATATATGTATAAATAATATAGTATATTTAATATATAATATATTCTTTCTTAGTATTTTATATATTTATATTTTTACTATATTTTTATTATCAATAATTTATATTTTCCTTTTAATGTATTGTATATTTTTATATAACTATTAAAAATTCTCAAGCAATTGTTTGCAATATAAACGTATTTTAATTTTAATATATTAATTGAAAAATTTAGTTTAGCATTATTTTAACAATAATTTTTATTTATTTCTTGGTTTAATTTTGCTTAAAATAATAATACAAATTTTTTAAAAATATTATTTTCTCTCCTTTTCTGCAGTGTTGATGAATTATATCGCTTTATAAAAACTTGGGTCCCACATCTTTATGGTGAATTAAATGAAGAGCAAATCAAGGAACGTGGTTTCGAACTAATACAGGATGACACCGAATGGACAAAGAGTGGCACCAGAAAAACTGGACAGCGTGGTAGTCAAGATGGTGAAGAAATTAGTGATTTAACACGTGAATCCTGGGAGGTAAGTTCATTTTGTATTTTTTATTATCTTTTTTAAAAACTATTTTCTGCTATTGTTGCATTTTAAATTTGGTTTACGGCGATTTTCTAATTCTTTACTAAAAATGAAGTTTTTTCATTTATTTAATATTTCTAAATGATAAATTAAGTCTGGTTTTTCTATTTTGAAATTTAGGTTACAAATTGTATTGTACTTATTTCTATAGCTAAATATTATTAAAAAATAATTAACGTATTTTCTATATTTAAATTTTTTAAATTTTCTGAAACATTTTTTGATTTAAATTTCTTTGTTTTTTTTCCATATATTCTTAAATGCAACCAAATTCTATTACCGTTCCATTAAAAAAAAAATTAATTAACAAAAAAAACATTGAAATATATTTTAATACTTAACGTTTATCGTATCTATCGTATATCGTAACGTATCGTATCGTAACAATTGATCAGCTTATAAAGGCGCCCTTCGCCAAGACATACAACATAATTAAAACGGCATCGCATGCCGCATCGCATGATTTGGATTTGTTGGGCGGCGAGGTTAGGAATAACAAAATTTTTAAATTTAAAAGAAACTAAAATTATTTACAAAAACAAAATGAAAATGTTGAATTAATTTGTTTTTAATTTTATTTTCTTTTTATTATAAATATTAGCTCGCAATTGAATATATTATTATTTTCTTTTGTAGTAGTTCAATTTATATATATTTTCCAAATAATCACAATGATAATGTTGATGTATTTAACAGAAATTACTAGAGTGAAAAATGATTTTCTGTTACAAATATTTCATTATCAATCGAAAATTAATTAATTATTATTTTTCGTTTTTAATGTTAAGAGCACCTTTATTTCTTTGTTGAAAATTCGATTGTTTAAAAAGTCACCCTGTATTTTTGTACTGTAGCTAAGCGCACCAATTAGACATAAAAAAAAATATTCTAAATTAAAATGTATTTTTATTTTCAAATATTTTTAAAAATTTCACTTGCCACTTTTTTCGAATATTGTTGTGTACTCGTAAAATTGTTCCATAAAAAAAATTTACTCACCCTATATATATTTTTTAAATTTTTTAATTATAATTTTTAAATCATTCAACATTTTTCATTACTATATAATTGTTTATTCTGCATCAGTCATAAACAATTTATTAACATTTAATCAAATTTCATTGGTTCAAAAATAAAACAATCTGTAAAATAAAAATAAACTTCTTATTGCGATATATAAATTATCGTTATTGTAAATTATATACAAAATACGTAAACGAAAAGATTCACTCTTTACAACAAAAGTTTTGAAACGTGTTGTACTTAAAATTTCCAAGGTCCAATAAATTTATGTTTAAAGGTGCGCGTATTAACGATAAATGGCTTTAAAAATATGTATTAGAAATCTGAAGAATGTTCTTAGTAATATATAGTTTCAATATTACATACTTAAGTATTGGTTCAAAATTGTAATAAAACTGAGTAAAACGGAGGTGTATATATTTATTATGACTCGAGCTATGGAGTATTGGGACACAACTTGCTATTGATTTGACACCTTAGAAGTTCTTGGGATCTAACAGTTATTAAAAAATAGGAGCAAAGATTAGAGATAATATTGGAAAAAAAATTTTTCTTAAACAAGAAAGCTTCATTGCTGGAAAATGGAGCGCTCACATATTTGATTATTTTTTAATGAAAAAAATGGTATTATGATAGGGCATTAAGATATGGTTAAATTAATAGCCATATCCTAATTTGAAACTAAATTTATTAGTCTAGGTTTATTAAGTAAACCTAGAAACTAAACTAAGTCTTATTAATTGTTTGATTCAAGGGGGATTGTTTGTTTAATATTCTTTTACTAAAAATCAATTTGTCTTTCAAATTTTTCAAATTTTCTTTTTTTTTATTTAAATAAAATTAGTAGTAATAAATTAAAGATTACAGAAATCTTGTTATTAACACAAAAAGAAATTATAAAACTACAAAAACAATAAAAACAAAAACAACAAAATATTATATTCAATATTATATTATATTGAAATATTATATTTTAATATTATTTATATTATGTTTGATAAATTTACAATTTTTGATTTTAACCAGAAAGTATTTTTAATAGTTGAATAAATTACTTTAATTAATAAATCAGATTAAGAATTTTCTTTGTCTAACAATGTTTTACAATTTGCGGAACATTTATTGAATACTAATCTTGTGAATATCGTGAACCGTTTTTCAACTCGTATAATAAGTCCATAGAATGATTTTCTTATTATTTTCAAAACAATCCCCAACCAAAGTTAATGCACTCAAATTGTAAATGTTCTAAATACTATATCTAAAATATTATATCAAATTTTTATTAAAAATTTTTAACGTCACTTATGACAAAAGAAACTATTTTCTTAATATAAACAATAGTTTACTATTGTTTTCAATAGAGCTGTTTCCGAACAATAGTAAGTTGCAACAACAAAATTTTATTATTTTTCATCAATTTTTTTGACAGTTGTTTCGAGTATTGCCAAATTTTTTATTATATACAGAAAATTTAATGTATTTTTTGTGAATATTCCTGAGCTGATTTCTTGATCCAAAAAAAATTAAGGAAACTGTGTGCAAAGAAGAAAATACCTCCATATTTTATATGATAGATAGACGAACTAAGATAGACGGTATCAAATAGCAAAAATAGCAAAAAATATTCACAAGAGAATGTATTTTATTTGTTTCTTAAAAAAAAATATTTAGTTAGCTGTTCGGGGTTAGCATAGAGAAAATATCCTACATCATAATTCACTCTAATAAATTGAATCCTATATATTACATTAAATATAAAACTGAATGTAGTATGTATAAAAAGAAAAACTTCAGCATCAGTAATATGATTATAGATTAATCATATATATAAACTGATGTTTCTGATAAAATTTTTTATGCGAAAAACTATTGTACTATTTTCTACGTATTTAGAGTCCCAGTAGTTATTATTGCACTATCAATTTATTTTAAAGGTGGAGTTATGCTTTTGATTTTATAATAGCCACCATTTCTTGTGGTGCTTATATATAAAATATTTATCCTCAACTACTATTAATACCTTTCACTTTTTTAAAGTTGTTAATCTTTTATGATTACAAAAATTACAACGCGATCTAATATCTACATTTTACGGTTAAACGTTTATAAACTAATTATTAATTCTTCATTTGAACAATATTCAATATTTACCAGCAACTATTAAAGCTGTTCTTGTTATGATTATTTATAAAAAAAATTAAATAAATAGTTTCTAATTGCTAGTTTCTTGTACAAATTTGTACGAAGTAGAAGCATTGAATGCATTAATTATCATATCATATCATTCTTTGAAATTGATTTAAGAATTAATTCTATATAGAAGTAGTAATTGTTAATATAATTCTATCCTTATTAAATTCAGCTTACTATAAAAATTTACAAACTTGATATATGTATATTCAACTTACTAAGTTTTTGATTTCATTCAATAAATTATATAAAATTAAAATCTATTACATCTTGCAAATATCCAAGAAAATGACTTTATTGAAGAGGTAGTAATAATGATTTGAGGCACAAGTAAGTCGCAACTATCTGGAGTGAATGAAAGCTTGAAGTTCATTCATTCATTCATTTTCGAGCAGCTAAATGTTAGCCTCTCTGAACAGACCAGTAGTTTCACATATCTTCACAGAAAATAATAGAAAGGGATAAAATCTACGTTCGTGGAGGCCAATTTATAGTTTCATTACATAAAATTATGCATTCATCAAATGATTTATGCAATAACCTGTTATGCCAAACCTGTTTTCTTATTATATTCGAAAAGTATATTTATTTATCATGGACCTGTACTCTATTTATAGGGAAAATCTGTGGAAAAATATGTTGATCCATATGGCGCTTGGCGCATTCGAAAGGCAATTCTTGTTGAAATGACAAATATAAATCAACTGTTAATTGTTAAAAAAAAATATACAATAAGTTAATACCTAATTAAAGTCTCCATGTGTCACATTTGAATCATTAATTAACAGTTTTTATGACTTTAAACCGACTCATGCTCAACAATCCTATTGTTACAAAATACAATAAAGAACTTATAAAATTCTTGCTTCTGTAAATATTAATATCTCATAAGACATTTTCTTTTATTTCAATATGATGAATAAATATTTAAAAATTAACAGTTCACAAATGTAACTGTTCAATTTGTATTTAACACACCATCTTAAAAAATATTTATTGTTCAATGTTAAACATTCAATTAATATACTAATTATTATATTTATAACTAAATTACTGAATTCCTTTCTGCTTTCTTTATAAATATTACGTTTTTTATCTTTGTAGCTATTACATTTTAAACGCAATTGCATGTATCTGCTGTCATATCACAGCAGTACTACAAAGATACAAATATTTGCACCTAATTAATTTCCAGAACACGAAACAATAACATGGCTTGCCTATATCGTTTGCATAGACTTTGCGATAAGTCACAACTGCAACTTCTTTTATGGCAAAAAAATATTAAAAAGTTTATTGGTGCAATACAATTTCATATTTGTACTCATAGATGTGACAAGCGTTTTTGTCATGCATAATGTATTTATAATATAGATTTATATGCTAATATAAATTTAATTATAGTTTACTATATATTATAAGAATTCACGTTTTTATTGTCGATTTATTTAAAACTATTATACTAACATATATAAAATATCAATAAAAATTGATTCAAACTGAAGCAAAACCTTCGGATCGAGTGGTTTATTATTGGTTGTCATTTTTAAAAATTTAATAACATGGTTTCTAAGACTTATAAGTGTATATCTATAAAAAATGTAAAAGGAATCAAAACAAATTATAAAATATTTAATATACGAAACTAATAAAAAAGAAACAATTACTTTATAGATTTGAACTTACCGTACACATTAATTCTAAATATTTTTATAATGAATATAGTAGTTGAATGTAACTCACCTAGTAACGACAACTTTTTCCCCACATCTACACTCCCTAAATTTTGGCTAGATTTTTACCTATAGTCTCACTTTTACACTTTCCCACATACAAATTTACCTTTGTAGACAAAATTTAAATATGTGTTTTCATTCAAACATAAAAATCTTCTAAAAGATTTTAGACTTTTTCTAAATGTCTAACCAGTGTAGTAACTGAGTCTAGATACTGGTGCTTGAAAGTGTTTGAAAGGTTGTATACTCGAATTCGAACTTTGTATCGAACACTTTGAATATTCGAAAGGGATCAAATCTTCAACATTATAGATGATACAGCAGTTCGAACAGTAAAATTCATGACAATTGTACTTTAACCTCGAAGTGTTAAAAGCGCGAAAAATATTTTAATTAAAGTTTTGGTCTCTACTATTTCAATTTTTGGAACACAATTTGAAATCTCGTGAAAAACTCTATTAAAAAAAGACAACTCGATGTTAAGCGCCTTCATTTTTAAACCCTTTCTTTACCCATTATTTTAATTTTAATATAATATAATTTTAATATAATATAATTTTAATATAATATATTATATTCGTATTATATTTTTATATTTATGTTTGTATTATTATTTTATATGCTAATATAAGACCTTATCATAAACAACCTTTAAGACACACTATATTAATAATTATTATGATTTTCTTCTTTGTCTATTTTTTCGATTGGCATACCTAGAACTTTACCAAAGGGAGAATGTGCTAGATTCATGTAATATACCAGGATTGTCTGAATTTTTTTATTATGTATTGTATCAACAAAGGGGTGTCCCTATTCCTTAATCTTCCTTCTGAATAATCTTATTATTAATCAATAATTATAAATAATTAATAAGATTAATAACTTGAGTAGAAGTCTCACAGAGATTCTTGGATATCACAACGAGCCAATATAGCTTAATTGTTACGATTCCCAAATTTCATAATCATAATCATTATACCAATAATTATTAATATTATGTATTATGTTTCATATCTTTTAGTGTGAAAAAACTGTTATAAATTTAAGAAAATTTCGTTGACACCATTTTCTTTCAGTAATTATAATATATTTAATACCTTGGTTTTTATTGTGCTTAGACATCTTCTCAGACATTCGTTTTTTTTTCACCTTTTACTCGTTATCTACCATTACTCTTCTTAATTATTTGTATATTCATTTATTTATTTTACTTAATTGGTTAACATTGGTGTGAATCTTCAGATGTGTGCCAAATATTTACTTAAAATTTTAGTGCAAATAATTTTTTTCATAATTGAGTTGCTCAAATAATTTGTTTTTGTATTTCTTCTAAAAGATGTATAATCTACATAATCGATAAGAATAATTAATTAAAGTAAATATTTAAGTTTAAACAATTTATCTAATTATTTTTCAGTATGCTTTAAAAAGGTCATCATGAACATACAGACAAAAATAGTTGAAGTGCATAATTAACAAAATAAATTGTTAAACACAATTTAACTCATTTTATACGAATTCAGTATTATTACTGCAACCACTTAATCAAAAAATCAAATTATGAGAATTTTTAATATTTTTTTTAAATATATTATTTTTAGCTATTTTTTAGATATACATTTGTATATGTTTTTGAATTTATCTCTTCGAAATATTAATTAAGCCCATGCAATTTTTTTTATTTTTTCATCTCAGTTTAGTTCATCAAGTTCACGGCCTCTTTGCATTTAATTTATTTATTTAGCTTTTGGCCAAATCGAGTATATATTATAGAATGATATATGTATGCATATATGTCTATGTAAGTACGTACTTTGTGTAGCGTGTTTCCCAATAATTTTCTTACTATGATCCACCTAAGAGCCTTCTAGCCCCTTAAAATCCTGTCAGTTATGGCAATAGAATTGATGACTCTTTCTTATTTTTTAGTTGCACAAATTTAATTACAGAGGTAATTATGATAGCCTAGTACAACTAACAATACATTGTTATACATAATAAAGATATTTGCAATTAGCCCCCTAAACGCTTATGTTGCTTCCTTTGTTAGGTGATTCTACACTTATCTAAGTGTGTCTAAGTCAATCTAAGCTAATATATACATAAAGTTTTTTATGTGAATATATGTATTTATTTTAAACTAATTAATTTAATTTAATTTATTTTTAGAAATTTTAATTGGATTATTTATAATTTATAATAATATTCTAAATTATAATAAATCAAAATTCATTCCAGACAGAAATTTTAATAAAATTCATTTGTAAATACTTTCTATCTAGAAACAAATTATTTAAACGACAAAAATTATACATAAAAATTTTTATTTTCGGACTAAAAAATGTAAAAATCTATCTTTTTAATTTCTATTTACGAGTATCTTAAAACTATACGTTTTTAACACTGATACTGAATACGAATAGAGCTAACTTTAGAACATATTATCAATTAACTACTTTATGGAATATCTTAATATGTTCATAATTAATTCAATACATATATTTAGAAACAAACAAATAATTCTTTATTTAGAAATTTTATTTTATTGTACAAAAAATTCCACTAAATTAAATTCTTAATTAAAACATAATATTTTTAATTATTTTTTAATTAAAAAGGCAAACGCTTCCAAATACGTATTAATATTTCGCTGCCATTTAGCATGTGATTTTAATTCTTTTAAGAATGAAAAGAAAAAACAATTATTAATATATTTTTATGAGTCTATCAAAATAATATTTTTATTAATGAGTAGTTAAGCTATTAATAATATTTTCATGTACAATACTTTCATCTTGTAATAAATATTTTATTACAATGATTCGAAAAGGAAGCTCAATTAAAAATTTTATTAATAACATTTCATTTTAAAATTCTTTTAATTCAAGAAAGTCTACATACACAAAATCTATATACAAAAATCTAATATTTAAATATATATAAATAATATAAATAAATCATATGAAAGCTACTGTGCATATATAATTATAACTATTTTAAGCCTATTCTCATTCTTTCGTAATATTAAAATACTTTTACTTTTTAAGAAACAATTTTAAATATTTTTTTCAGTTTATTAAACACAACATTAATTTTGTAATTAATATTTAAAAATATTATTTAAACATTTTTAATCTTTAATCAAGGTTATAATCCACGTTTAGGAGTGATCCCTCATTTGAACAAGGTCTAAATTAGTTGTGATAAAAAGTATTTTACATTGTGACCGAAAAGTTTCCGGTCATAAATAAATAAAACGCAAAATTCTTAATCTTCATCAATATTTATTTTATCTCCTTCAAAATATGCTCCATTAGAAGCGATACACAAATGCCAACGTTTCTTCCAATCATCAAAAAATTTTTTATAGGCGCTTTCCGGTATGGCTTTGAGTTCCCTCTGCGAATTCTGTTTTACGTCTTCTATGGATTCAAAACGCGTTCCTCTGAGTGGTAATTTGAGGTTGGGAAACAGGAAAAAGTCACACGGTGCAAGATCAGGTGAATACGGTGGCTGTTCGATGGTATTTATTGAATGTTTGGCCTTAAAATCGTTGATAATGTTGAACAAATTGAGGTGAATCGGAACAAGCCGGGCGTTGACACGTCGCATACACAAATTGTCCACCAAAATCAAACGAGCCATCTCACGACCGATGCCTAGCTCTCGTGCTATCTCTCTAACACTCACATGAGGATTTTTGAACACGATTTCCTTTGCCTTTTCAATGTTTTCGTCGGTGGTAGAGGTCGAAGGTCGTCCAGAACGCGGCATGTCTTCGACGGTCGTACGACAGTCCTGAAAGGCTTTGTACCACTCATAAACTTGAGTTTTCGATAAAACTGATTCCCCATAAGCCTTTTGTAGCATTCGCAACGATTCTGCACACGAAATTTCGTTCGAAAAACAAAATTTGATGCAAACTCTTTGTTCAATATTTTTTTCCATTGTTTTTTTCGCAACGCACTACTGAGGTGAACTGGTTTCAACAGCTGCCGTAAACGAACTGTCTGACAGATCGCGCTCATTTTTGGCATAGTAATTAAGGACAGTGCTGCCAAACTACATAAACTTAAAATATCGAAAAATATACAGCGCGCGAATTTTAAATGAGAACCTCCGAAAACCTTTCGGTCACAATGTAAAACTTAATTAAAATTACAAATAATATTATA
Organism: Teleopsis dalmanni; assembly: GCF_002237135.1. Taxonomy (NCBI): domain Eukaryota; kingdom Metazoa; phylum Arthropoda; class Insecta; order Diptera; family Diopsidae; genus Teleopsis; species Teleopsis dalmanni. The sequence goes on along the minus strand of NC_051847.1, from coordinate 144,162,161 downwards.
TATTTTTATTAAATACATTATATAAAGAGGAAAAATAACTTTCGGTAATTAAAAAAATGCTTAATAATCTAATCTTGTAGTATACTTAATTTGATCTTTTTCTCTTTTCTGTTTTATATACATATTCTATTACTATATTGTATAGAAACATTACTACATATAACACGTGGGATTAGTAGTAGTTTTAAGGTTTTAAGGTCATATAACATATCTTCTTACAATAATGTAAATTCTTATTATTAGTTTGCACTTATAAGTAAAACATGGAATTGAAGATTTATTAAGACTATATTTTAGACATTTAATATTATTCCTCCTTCTTCCTCCTATGTCTTGGAAATAAGAAAGTATGATCTTTAGCACATAGTAGAACACCGGATCACATATTATATTTCAAATAAAAATATATACTGATTAATATTCTTCATAAATGTAAAATGATGGAATTAAGGAGAAAATTATTTCTATTTAATGTTAGATTACATTAAAATCTGGCACAAATATATTAAAATTTTATTAATATTATATATTCCATATTTTGAGTTTTAGTAAATTCTTTTGTTTTATTTCAATAATTTGAATGTTTTTAGCGGGAAAAAATCTTCCAACATAGACTTTTGTTGAACGGACACATATCTGCGATAGATAATTTTTCTTAAATCTTATTTGGAACTTATTCTCTATGACGGATAAATGTTTGTTGACGTTGGACGCCACAGTTTTATTGTAAATACTGTACGTTTCCGACGTAATTAGCATATATTCAAGAAAATATTTCTTAATTTAAGATAATAAAAAATTATATAAGATATAAACAGAATGTTAAACAGTCTACTTTTTAAAAACAAACACTTTCAGTCAAAAAATTAACAATATTGCAAAAACAGTTAACCTAAATAGCTTTTATAATCAATATATATCTACTATTAATTAAACAATTTTAAATAGAAACCAATAGTTTTGTATAAAACTACTATGATATTTTATTTATTTAATGATAACTAACTGATCATAATGCCCCTATATTATGAAATAAAATCAGTTTCGGTTCATAAGTACACACCTGGTAGCTGCAAGATCGAAAAAGAACTTTAAATAGGGCGGAACAAATTGGTAATGAGAATACAGTATTATTATACCTTCTTTATGACAGTTAAGCGGTGATGTGTTCTTACTATTTATTAACCAGAAATGGTTACTGAATTCCTAATGAGTATAGTATATAGTATAGTATAGAAAGTATAGAAGTTTCCATAACAAGAATGAGGTTATAAATACTTTTCCAACAGCTGCAATGTCAGATATAACTATAACAGAAAGCCTTTGTATAAAAGTGCTGTCATATTTCGCTTTTACTAACAGCTAAGTGGCAATTTTATCATATCACTACCATATCTTTGGACATGGACATACCTGTGAATATTTCTTTAATCTGTAGCTCTACACTCAGAAAAATATTCTCTAACTACATACTAGTTAAATTTATCTGATCATTTTGTTAGAGAAATTTTAGCTTATGTGGTAAAGAAGATACGAAAACCCATATGTGGTATGGTTGAACCAACATGATGCGTAGAGTATGAATATTTTGTAATATATTTAAATCAACCAAATTAATTTTTTGAGTTTATGTATAGACACAGATTATTTCAAAATGCTAAAACTTGTCAAACCCCAAGTATGATAGAGTCCACCTTCAATCACATTAGAACAAAACACCTGTTTAGTCGTCATCATTTTTTGCTATTCATTACTGCCGTTGTACTAATAAAATACTGTGCAATAGGTTAACATGTTGATCGGATAAGAACTCCTTTCAACGATTACTGTTGAAGGTGTTGGGCAGCAAAAAATATTGCTTATCTACTCCGTTATTTTACAGTGTGCATCCAGTACAGAGAATCTCACTACCTTAACTATCTACCCGACGCCTACAATATGTGTATGGAACACGTTGCTTGGTATTTTAAAATAGTTTCATGCAGACCTAATTATATTAGCATATCTATAATTCTTTAAATCAAGTATCATTCTTCAAAACTTTTCAAAACGGGGAAGTGAGCCCATCTTTGATTAGATGTATTGTTAGTGGCGTCTATCTATCTATTTTGATACTTGTAATTATATGCAATATTAGGCTATTTCAAATTCTAATTTTTCCCTATTTATCTTGATTTGATTTTAAGTTTAATTTGCTTTGCTCACTTAATTAATTAGAACTGAATAAAATTGCCCAATTGACTTTAAGTATATTTTCGGCTTCTCTAAATTCCATAGTCACCTTTTTCTTTTTTTATACTCTGTTTTAAATTTTGCATTAATATTGCTTAAAATATAAATCGCTGTGTATCTTTAAATTTGTGTGTGTATCTTTAAAATTAGGTATGCTTATTTTTAGTCGAAAAAACAGCGATTAAAGTTAATTTAATACAGTGCTTTGTTGATATTGTCTTCAGAGTTTATTAGTAAAATCAATAAAATTAAACAAAAACGAAACCGTCAACTGCGCTTCGTCCTCTTCAAACTGTCATTGATCAATTTCAATCAATTGGAATGTATTTTTCAACTTAATTAAGCACGCGCTGAATTCGCATAAAACCTATAATATATATATGTACATATATTTATGTTTATTTTTATATAGTTTTTTATAATTTTAAAATTAAAATGAACAGTTTTTGGCTTAAAATTGGCAAGTATCGAAAAATTGCGCAGAAGTCAAATTTAATTGCTTTCAGTCCTTTTTGGTGAGAAAATTTTATTTAATGCAATTAAATTAAAATTGCCTGCGACCAAATTTCAGAATTAAATTTTATATAATACATATAATAAAATTTTTTTTGTTTTTCATTTTTGATTTTGATGAAATTACTTTAGGAAATCCTCCTCGTTTGTGAGTTGTGACGTTAATATTTCATTTTGACTACGTGATATTTGCCTTTAAACAAATGTCAACGGAAGCCAAACCCAATGATTTTTGTTCAATATTTAATTATCAATCGTGTACTAGACAATATACATACGTATTGATCAATATATGATAACTTAATTAATTTTGATTTAGATTTCTTTATATCATATGTTTGATGATTTTTATAATAGTGGAATTTAAAATCAATAGCTATTGTGATTTATAGAATGTATCCACTGGCTTCACTAGGCCAGTAAACTTACTTGAGATTCAAGTGATTCAAGCAATCTCAAGTAAATTAACTGGTCTAACGAAGCCAGTGGAAACATACTATTAGGTTAGCATTTACTTTTTTTAATTTAAATACAACAAAATTTATTCTTCAAATTATTTAAATTGACAAATAATTAATTTTAAAGTTAACTAAAAATAAGGAACTAAACTACTCGGTCCTTCGCCCTGTATCTTATATTTTTATTTTTTCGTATATTTTGAAACAGTACAAATTTTTTTTTATTGTTTTATTATTTTACTTTATTTAAAATGTATACCGGTATTTAGGTATTTATGGAAATTTTTACTAGCTCCACTTTATATATCTTGGGTTTGTTCATAAGTATATTTACATATTATATATATGTACATAAATAGAATATATATGTGGAATATATGTTTATTGTTTTTATTTAAAAGAGAGAAATTAAATCTGAATTTTAAATAGTAAGTTTCTTTAAAACTTGCTTGACTAACCAATAAATAGAATTTTTTCAAAATTAAGTCACTTTTGTTTCAATTCGAACTTTTTGTGTTTCGAAAGACTTACTGCCCACTTTTATTTCTTGAACAAATCAAATATAACTTGTTTTCTTAAATTAAATACAATTTACTTTATTTAAAATGTAAATTTATTAAAAACATGCAATTAAAAAGTAAATAAACAACTGTAAGTCTGTATATACCATTAACCTCTCGACCTAATTAAGTAAAAAGGCACACTATCTTATTTTTATAAAAGTATATAAAAAAGATTATTTAAAAAAAAAATGATTTTATGTGTATAAATAAATAATTCCTACAAATTAGGATTATAGGATATTTATTCAAATATTCTTTATGCTTAATAGAACAAGCTACGACAAACGTATTTCCTACATACTTCAAAAGGCTTTGAAATTGCGCGAATAGGCTGTGTCTAATAGAAACCTATCTATAGATTGCTATATATCTATATAGATTATAGCAAGTTGATCTCTCTATAGACATGATATACTCAATATCGCTTTTGCTTAGAATTTATTGCACAATAAATTATAAATTTTGTATTATTCGAATGTTTCTTAGAAAATAACCTGGAACAACTTTTATCCTTTGTCATATTTTGCTTCTAAGTAACCCTGAGATGATATGCAAAAATTTTATTTTTATTACTTTCATATTTTTAGACCTACTTAGCAAAAAATGGTTGTATGAAGTCATCTCTCTTAACCAATATTGGTTACCTTATGTTTTAAATATATACTTTTAAAAAATTAGCCAAATGAATCCTCCTATTAGATTTCAAGGTCGATCCGATTCAAACTGGACAAGAAACTTACAAATAAGTTGTTTCACCTAAAACGGTACGTGCTCAGCACTACGGTATTAGTACTGTCAACTCACTGCATACTAGGAAAAGATACTACGAAGTTGAATCTATCCTAAAATGACTCCTAACAGAGATGTCACTCTACATAATTATAGATTTGATCAAGTTTATAGACTTTTCAAGTTGATTTAATTTAATTTAAATAAAAATAATGTGTTCGTGTGCTGACCTTTAGTTTACGTATAACACTAATCCATAGTATCACAATGGGCTATTATTTGATCTCAAGTGGACTTTGGCACAAGACCGTGATTCTAACCTAGCCTAACCTAGTATATGTTTTGCAGTAATGATTTTACTTTTAAGTGAGTGGTGTTATGGAATAGTTCTAAAGAGATCCTTTCAAGTGTAGTTTTAATATATTAAATATCTTTAACAATAGTATCTATATTGGTATAATATCGGCGGTTATAGCTTCCCTGAATTGTTTCATCCTGTCTTTTTTGTTAAACCTTTTATAACGTTTACGTTATCAATTTGTTAAACTATTTTGATATGAACACCAATTTATTACGTGTTAATTTCACTCATAAAAATCAATATACTCTTTACATTTTGAATTAAATTATATGGTTTCCTAATTATTTCATACTTTTCAAGATAGTCGTTTTTAAAATGGTTTTCTTAATAACAATATTTTAAATTCTGCACACGACCTACCCTATATTGTGATAGTAAAAACTATTAATTCTATAGATATATATAAAAATGCAAAACCAAAATATAAAGTTCACAAAAACACAATAATTATTATGATTATTATTAAATTGAAAATATTTTTCACTGTGAATCAGGGGGTGGGTCTATTGTTTATTCTCTACTTGACATTAAGGTTTCAAGTAGGTAGTCACCTTGGACGGTTTTATTCTGTTCCATATATCTACATTATATTAAGCATCCAGTCTATTCCTAAAATACCAAAACACTAAAATTATTCTGCAAAAATTAAAACATTCATTTATTAATGGAGGAAGCCGATTATAAATTTTTATATAAAATATAATATTAATATGCAAATTTGCTCAAATTGTTTATATATCTTTTATTTATTTATTTTTTAATCACGCGTTCATTTTCTGTACGTAAATTAAGTTATTCAAAATCTGAGAATTTTTTTTCTTATATTTTTTAAATTTCAACTGTAAATTAAATAAAATAAAATTCATTAAAAATGTATTTCTTTGAATACAGAATTTTTTACTCATATTGTATGCATTTTTAACGTAAAATTGATAAATATATATACACATATATGGCTTAAAAAACGCAATTTGACCATGTTTCTGTTTATGTATTTGAAATAGTCAAGTTCAAAATTCGTTTGTGAGGCATAATACCATATATATTTCTTTTTGTTTTATTTACTAAATAATATTTATTTTATTTTTTATGAACTATTTTCCAACATGTTCGAATGTTTGTTTTGATTGCGTATCGTCTGCTTTTGTCAAATATATACAAATATAAATATATTTATATGTGTATATATATATATAATATAAATAAATATACATATATTAAAAATCTTTTAAATATTTTATTTTTGAATATTCTACTGAAAGCAAAAAATGTCCGACATTTAATCAATATTTTAACAGTTGTGAGTAAATAAAAAAAAAATTTCTCACAACTGTTTTTAAAAAAAAAAATGTGTGATTTTACATACTTCAGATACATCAAAATAAATATATTTAAAAAAAAAAAATAAATGCATAACTGCTTTTAGTTCTTCACATCAGCTGTTTTTCCTTTAATAACATTAAATTATTATTATTTTCTTTTATGTTATGTTATGTACATAGCACCTAACATATGTTTATTTATTTCTTAATGAGTGATATATAGAAAAAGTGCTTTAAATAATTTAATTAGTCTTAATTTAGTTTTTACATTTCTTTAAATACACTTCAATGTAATTTCAATTGCACATAAGCAACTGAGTATGTATGTATGTACGTAATTAAATTGCGAAAAGTCATCGAATCGCTACAATTGCGCTGAATTTTAATTTCAACATCATAAACTTCAGCTTTGTAATTTGTATGTGCAATTCTTCAATACTATAATTATCATAAATAGTTTCACTGCCAAATATTTGTACAATAAAAGCAATTACTAGATATAATTTGAGGAAAAAAAATCAAATAAAAATCAACAACTACTGACAGTAACAACCGCAAATTTGTAAAATTGTGTGACAGGTCTTCCATTGTTATCGTTTCATGTACGAGTACTCGCGTTTTGTTTATTGGAGATTCATGATAATGATGACTATCAATGATTTCTTCAATTAGTTTTGTATTTCATATATTATATACTATATGTATATTAAAAATAAATTGTCTGTTTATTTTATTAAATATAGTTCATTTATTAGTAAAATAAATTACTCTTAAATTATAAGTTAATAAACAATATAATTAGGTTATTTAAATCTTTTAACCTTTCATTTTGCCAACAATATACTAATTATAATTTATATATTCTACTTACTTTTTTGACTAATATCTAAATATCTAATTATCATACTTGATTAACTCTAGTAAACTTCATCATCTTACCCAATGGTCACCTAATCCTGTCTTTTATTAAATTTTCGACTAAGAACTACATCCAGAAAAATATGCTCAAACTACATACTTATTAAATACACCAAATCATTTTGCAGGAGAAATTTTAGCTCTTGGTAAAAAGATAAAAAAAAACCGACAGGTGGTATAGTTAAATAAACATGATGCGTCGTGTAAGAATATTTTGACCTGAGATATAGTTAAAATCTAGTTAAATCAACCAAATTATTTTTTTGAGTGTGTGGTACACTAAAATAATCTTCTAGATTAAATTTCTCGAGCCTTTCATATTTCCCTAATTGCAATCATGAGTAGCTTTTATATCTTAATTGCCTAGTGCGCTTTGAGTTGCATTTATTTATAAAATCAATCGTTTGTTAAATGGTGCAGCTGATTTTATAGTAAGATAAAACTACACTTATTAACTAAAAACGTACAAAAATTCTAATAGTAAAAATCTCATAGTACACTCTTCAACCACCTCTTTCATCTTATTGTGATTAAGTAGTAATTTTCACATACGAATGAATATAAAACAATTTAGCTTTAGATATTAAATGAGATTATTTTCTTATGAATATATATATATATACATGTATACATACAAAAATATATGAAATAAATTCCAATAAAAGAATATAATTCACATTGCATGTAGATAAATAGATAGATATTTCGTAAATGTCTTTAATTTTTTTCGATTTGGTTCTTATGTCGTCAATGATAACGGAACGGTGTCCCCAAAGCGGTCTTTTGAGCTTAAGGTTCTACCAAAAATCACATTGTGCTAAATCAATAAAATACAAAGGCTTAAAAATTAATACAGTTTGAGATAATGCATAATCGTGTTGTGAAACCCAAAATTGGCTACCCATAATTTTGACCTTTTATTACGAATAGATGATTCAAGTAAACGTTGCAAAATACTTAAGTAATATTTCTTGTTACAAATATTGTAGCTAAGATTTTGCATAGTTTTTTTTTTTATTAGTCGGTTATTTGTGTGTCGTTTTTATAGATACAAGACTCATTGTCAATTATTATATATTTCATCTTATTTTGATAAACATTTGTGATAGATTTTAAAGCACACCTGTTTCTTCAAAAAATATGGTCTTCTTTTGATAAAAAACAAGAATTCACACTTTTCTGTCATAAAACATCTTTCAAAATAATCTGGATTAGTCCAAATCTATCAATGAGGTCTCAAATTGTCAGTCAACGATTTTTTAACACCATTTGATATGCTTGACATATTGTTGAGCAATTAATGTTGATAGTCGTCTAGATCGGTTTTTGTCTTCCTGTCTTATTTCTACCACGTGTCACCACTTTTTTGTGGCATAGCTGTTTAACGAAGGCATTCTGCAACATTCGCAAGGGTTCCTTGACAGAAATTTCATTAAACAAACAAAATTTAGTATTCAAACTTTAAACTTTACTTAAAAAAAGCAGATATTGCAAAAATAATTAAGTTTTTGAACACATGCAGATATTAACATGAAGTTTAAAATAGATATCCGTGACAATACCACCAACATAATGGTCATGTTATCTAAAGTGTTTTGGGCACGGTAAAATAGGCTCTTTTGGGCTATGACGAAAATGCATGTTATGTAGACTGTAGATTGCCAATTTCGTATTTTTCAATATTTTGGTACATTTTGGTTGTGTCTAAGATTAAAAAGAAATGTAGATATGCTTACTTTTAATTTACCACTAAAAATAACCAACAAGAAAAAACTCATAAACACTGTAATAATATTAATTTATTATTATATTATATTATAATAATTGTTATACAAAATTATATATCTTTATATCTTTTTTAAAATCGGAAAGTGTGATGACTAAATTATTAGCCGTTTATAAAATAGGCTGTGTTGCTTCCTGACTGTGTTGCTTTCTCTAAAACGTATTAAAATTGCAGTAATTTGCACAATTATTTCAATATTTGTTTAAGTACAAATTCTTCTAATTCTTCTTTTGTCATAGTTGTTGTTTTCTCATTGATGTGTAATTGTTGATAGATAGCAAATATTGCACTTTTAATCAAATATGTGAAGAACACACCCTTTAAATCTATATACAAACATCTGTCAAATTGTCAAAGCTATTTAAATTGATGTATAATATAAAATCATATAATAGTTTTCAAATGTGTAGTTCGGTTTCTTTGATCATGTATATTATTTTATATTCAATTCAATATTTCTAATACCAAGAAATTATATTGACAATAATTTTTTTAATTTTTATGTATAAATGTTTTAAAAAGTTCTTTAATGAGTATATTGTGTTAAATAATATATTTGCAATAAATTGAAATTATATTAATAAGTTTATTTAATCATACATCCATCCATTTGTCAACCTATCTTTAATCTGTTGCTAAGCAGGCTAGACATGAAGATTTTAGTTGGTTACTTTAGAGGTCATTACAAACAATGATATCCTTTTTGTAAAATGGACGGAGAATGCTCAAGCACATTATTCATTCACTTCACCTAAAACAGGTAGTATTGTTATGCCTCCATATAAATTATGGAACAAATAGCTTTAAACAGTGCTAAAAAATAAAAGGAAAATATGCAGGATCAAGTTTCAAGGCTGTGCACAATAGACCTGTTCCCTGAATTTCGAAAAATTTCTATCTCATTCATAGATCTAATCGTTGAAAATTTGCAATATAACTTCTGGCGGATCCTGGCAGAATTTTATAAAGAATTTTCAAAAGGAAAATATGCAGGATCAAGATTCAAGGCTGTGCACAATAGACCTATTCCCTGAATTTCGGAAAATTTCTATCTCATTCATAGATCTAATCGTTGAAAATTTGCAATATAACTTTTTGCGGATCCTGGCAGATCAAGCTGACAAATTGATGAAAATATTTACATATATCAAACAAAACTATATGAAATAACTGCTAGCTTGTATTTGATGAAAAAATAATGATGTTTAATAAAAGTTTAGTTCGGCAAAACTGCAGCTTTATTTTATTTTATCTCACGTGAGATTACAAGTTATTTCTACTTTTGTTTAGTTGGTATTATATTCTACTAATCTATTTGAATGAATTTTTATTTATTAATAACTCATTTAATCATATTCACTTGTGTGAATATAAAGAACACAGATTCTTCAAGAACTCCTTATATAGTGCTTGTACTCGTAATGAGGACATTTTCCAATTTTTTTCTGTAGTTGTAATAAATAAAAATAAGTAAATAAAGTAAAAATTCTACTAAACATTATATCCAACTAATCTATTTGGAGATATTTGTAATTATTACCTCATTAACCATATTCAGTTGTGTCAATATGAAGAACACCGATTCTTCAAGAACTTTTTATATAGCGCTTCTACTCGTAATGAGAACATTTTCTCCTTTTTTCTTTAGCTGGAATAAATACAAGTAATAAGTAAATAAAGTAAACATTTTACTAAAAATTATATCCTACAAATCTATTTGAAGATGTTTGTTATTATAACCTTTTTACCAATATTCAGTTGTATTAACAATGGTTCTTGAAGACCTTCTTATATGGCTCTTGTACTCCTAATGGAGATAATTTTTCCTACTCTTCTCTAACTTTAAGAAATAAAAGTTAATAAAGTAAATAATTAATAAACATTTGTATATTTTAATCTTATATCTTAATACAATCATTTATAAGGAAAAGTTTCTGTTGCTGTTTTTTTTAGTGATCTTTATAAATATTTTCTCATCAATAGTTTATTTTGTTAATTGGTTTTCCTTAAACAACTTAAGCTGCGGTTATAACTTTTAATAAAAATTTGCTGTTGATAATATTGACACAAATCAATATCAAAAAGAGACCTACAAAAACTAATAAAGTTAAATCAAATTGACTTCAAACAATAACTTTTTTGTCTATAATTTGTTTTCCTGATACTCATACGCCACATGCTGCTACTCTTCTCTGTACATACAAGTATATACGAAGATAAATATATATAAACATATGTATATATATATGCTTCGTCGTTAATATATACAAATATTTGTAGTTTCTTTTATTGTTTTTAAATACATTGATCATAGCGATAAAAATCAACAACTACAAAATAGAAAACGATAAAAAAACTGAACTACATCTTTGTAAACAATTTGTACGGTACTATTGTGAATGGACGAACCTACCGATAGAGCAACAAATCAACGGACAGACAGACCTATATTTACAGCCCGGAATGCGGTAACAGCTGCAGCGCAAAGTCAACAATAATATTGGCAGTGCTTCGTATTTTAGCCAAAAACAAAGCGTAATGATACATTTTCTATAGTCCAAGCGCCAACGAACCAATACAGCATTACGAACCATTTCAACAATTTGCATCTCAAAACTACACAACAACGTAGCGCAGACTTGAAAAATAAAACAAAAACAAAAACAAACTGAAACTGAAACTGAACCCGAACCCAAACTGAACTGAACTTAAAAGTATTGAGCAACACATTTTTCAGTCATAATTTGTGCTTCTTACACATTCGATGTGGTGTGCCCGTCTTTTTTGTTGTTCAGTATTTTGGTTGGTTGGTTAGTAGTGTCTCGTACAAGCGATGCGAACAGACAAACGAACAAAGTATCTGCGGTATTTGTTTAAATAAAAATTTTTCTAAATAAAAGAAAATTTTTAAAAAATTCAATTCTCAAAATTCTCAAACTTTTAAAAGTTTTTCAAAATCTTCATTCTGAGCTGCTTTAACTGAAAATAGTTTAAATTTTTACAAGATGTGACTTTTTGTTTTAATTGAAATTAAAAATTTTAAAAAATAAATTACTTTAAGTTGAATTTTAATATAAAAAAGTGTAAATTTGTAATTTTCATTTATGTGATAAATTTAAAATATCCTTTTAATGCGTTGAAAGACTTCATTTTATAGAGTAATTTTAAACGAATTTATTTATTATCAAAAACAACAATAGCAAAACGAATTTATAACATTTTTTTTTGCTAAGTTCTGTGATTATTTCCACTTACATTCCTGTACTGTAATAAACATATATATACTCAATATTTATATATAAATATATACATCTTCATTTTAAAAAGTTTAAGAAAAACGTGTAAAAAATTTATAAAAAAATTTCAAATAACTTATGAATTATTTAAAAAAAAAAAAATAAAAAAATAGTTTATTTAAACAATTTTTATCTAAATTGCAGTAATTGAAATAAGTAATAAATTACAAAAAAAAATGTGAAAAAATTAAATAAATTACATTATATTACAAATATTACATTTATATAGCAAAAAATTATGTCTCTAGAACCTTTTAAAAATTGAAATTAATAAAATTAAAATTATAAACTATAAACCTTACTATTTAAACACCAAAACTGTTTTAAAATTAAAGTTATTGAAGTTGTAAAGTTGATACTCTACTATTACATCTCCAGAACTTCATTAAAATCAAAATCAATAAAGTTATAAACTGAAAGTCTTACAATCAGATCCACAGAGATTCATTAAAATCAAAATCAATAAAGGTATAAAATAAAAGCCTTACAATCACATCCACAGAGCTATATTAAAATCAAAATCAATAAAGTTATAAACTGAAAGCCTTACAATCACATCTACAGAACCTCTTTAAAATTTGAATAAAAATTATATTAATACAAACCTCACAACTGCATCACTGAAAGTGCCTTAAAATCAAAATTAAGTTAAAAACTAAAACATTGAAATTACAGCTCTAAAACTTTCTTAAATTAAAATTAATAAAATTACAGAATCAAGATTACAAACTTAACAGTAACACCATCAGAACCTTTATAAATCAATACAATTGTTGAAGCATTGCAACTACACACCAGTACCAGTACTTATTTAAAATCTAAATTAATAAAGTTGCAATCTACTTCTCCAGAACCTTTTAAAAGTCAAAATAATAAATTCATAAACTTGAAGTCCTACAATTATATCTCCTCCTCTAAAATTTAAATTTTGAAAAGTTACCTAGTATTTGAATATAATATTATTAATAATAATAACAAAGACAATAACAAAGACATTGTATGTCGCTTTGTCTTTTAAATATAGTTTTTATGTAAATTTTAAAAAATTTTAAAAACAATTGAACTGTGAAAAAACAACATTGTCTCCAGAACATTCAAAACTTCCTAAAACAAAAGAAACAAACCAATAAGTTGCAAATCTGAATAAATTTTAATTGAAACTAAACGCGCCACAAACATAAATCGTTACCTCCAAAATATCATATAAATCTAAAGTAAAGTAAAGTAAAGTAAAGTAAAGAAAAAATAAAAATAATAAAATTTGACTTTGAAAACATTCCAAATTAAAAGAGATACAAATATTAAATTGTATGCTTATAAAGCAGAAAATTATTCGCTACAGAAAATTAAAAGTTTGAATACCAAAAAACAAAAAAAAAACAAAAACATTATCTCTCTGAAATCCCGCTACAAAGTAAACATGAGTTCCTCCAAATCTGTAAGATGGGCAAAACTTGCCAAATACATCAAGAAAAGGGTAATTTTATTTAAAAAAATTAAATGCAATACTTATTATATACCGTATTTTTAGCTATATTTACTCAATTTGTTTTTTGTTCTAAATATTTTCTCATTCTAATAAATAAAGACAAGTCAAAGCGATTCTTGTAAACATGGTCAAGATATAAACATTAATTTATTTTGGTCACAAAACTCTTTCTCTTGAAGTCAATATACTCGTAGTACCACACATCTATCGTATGTGTATCGTATCGTATATTTATAGTATGTACATATGCGCCCGTGTAAACGTTTATCTCGTAATTTAGCAAAAAGAAAAATAGACATTTTTCTTTAATATTTCTGAATTATATTTGAAAATTTTAACAAAATCTCAGTTGGCAATGTTTTTTCAGTGTGATATTTTATAAGTCAAATAAATAGAAGTTTTTATTCTATAAATTTAATTTTTTTTGTTTTGGAATGTACTAAAATTGCACTAAAATTGGTTATGTCCATCAAAATTCCGTAATAGCTATAAAATCTTTTGTTTATATGTGTTTCGCAGTTGAAAAAAAAAGTTTCCAAAATGTTTAGAAAATTGAAATATATATTAAAATCAGACACAAAAGTAACAAACGATCAAGAAAAGAAAAAGGAAAAAGAGGAGAAAGAGAAGAAAAAAAAGGAGACAGAAGTAATTATAACTTCAATTCTTAATTTTACATATCAAATTGTTTGTTTGCACTGTTTTTAATTATATATTTCTCTCCTTATAAATTATTCTCAATCTTAACTCTATAATAACAAAAACAAGTTTTTATATATTTTATATTTTTTTATTTTCATTATAAGTGCTTCGGCATTTTTGTCAAAAAATTGTTATACTAAATTATATGCTGGCACGTAAAATATTACTTTGAAAATACTTAAAAATTGTTAAAATTTTGACCTGTGAGCACACAAAAATTACTTTAAAAAATTTCAAAATTATGTACGAAAAATAAAATTACAGTAATTAAAATATCTGAAAATGTGATAAATATATACGTGTATAATACAAAAGTACTCATATAGACAAAACAAAAATCTTTTCAAATATAAAGCAAAAAAAAAAACAAAATTCTTTATTAATAGAACAGATATAAAACTCTGAATTCCAATATAAGTATAAATTGTACACACAATAAATACACAAAACATAAAAATACACAATAATAGATATAATTACTACAAATTTATATTATAAATCCTTTATATTTATTTAAAAGTGAAAATGTTGGCGCAAAAACATCAAAGAATTGGTCATTCTTATAAATTTATCCGTTATGTCTAAGCATTACTAAAGGTTACCTACTAATATTTGTTTTTAACGTTACAGTATTTAACGAATGTAAAGGCTCAGTTAGTCGGTACGTATCGTCAAAAGTTAAGCGAACTTAAGATGGAACGAAATATACAGTTGCGGTTGATTGTGTATTTCGCTTTGGCTAAAATTCACTTAAGTTCTTACGGTACATACCGAGCCTTAAGCCGGTCGCACGATAGTCTCTCATTCTTATGAAAGACTAGAATCATTCTATTATGTACTTTTTTTCCGTTTATCATAGTTCAATAGTTCATTCCATTTATCCATCTTTATTCAGAGAACTGTCTTTTTGCATTGTATAACAAGATTAATTAAGATGACCATTCTCATAGTATAGAGTTCAGAGTTAAATTTACTTTCTCTTTGGCAAAATCGCCTGATAGTCTCCCATAATTGCCGAGTTTTTAATTCTTCTTTTATGTTGCTAACGCGTTTTCTTCGCAAGTTATTGTTCATTTAATTTATCACTCTTCTACGTATTCGCTATTGCTTTCTACTGCTTGGTAAGTTAATGAAATCTTTACTTTAAAATGTGTTCTCCAACGTTGTTTTTTAAGACCTTCCAAATTGATTTGCCTTCTTAAAGCGAATAAAAAAACTAAAAATTCTAATAATTTTTTGGTATGAACTTTCTAATGTAAAATAAAGGTAATTTCAGATTTATCGGACATAAGGACTTGACAACCGACTTCTATGTGAAACAGCTTCGTCTACAACGTTTTAAAGTACAAAAATCTTTCATAAGATAATTTTGAATTCTATCGAGCTTTTTTCAATTGACATAAGATTATTATTATTAGAAGAAGATACAGAATAATACACTGTGACTTATAAGAACTATTGTAGTATCCCTAAAGAGAAGTGAACTTAAGTTAACCTGAACAAATTTAATATGTTATCCCTACAATTTTAAATACATTTGTATTTTAATAACAAACTAAAATATATTTGAATAAATTTCTCTTAAAATTCATTGATTTCAAAAAATTGCTGTTTCATTGTTTTCATAACCCAAACAATTCGATTGAAAAACCACACAAAAATTGTTTTTAATAATTAAATACTGTGTTAATTTTATTTAGTTATTTTCAAATACATATTACTAAAAATATCCTATAAACATTTTGTTGTTTTATCTCAAAATAATTTTCTCATTCAAACATACATATAAAACAAAATTTATGCTTGTATTATAAACACGTGAGTTTTAATTAATTAGTATAATTAGTACGAAGAACTTCCTAGCACTGATTTTTTTTGTCTTTTTGAAAATATAAACCTGTGAATTTGATGAAACAGATAGTGGTTTGATGAGTATTTGTTCAATAATTTTTTTAAAGTTATCCGTTAACAAAGATTAAACTATAAATTAACTAAATTCAAGTATAATTTAAATGGAGACCATAAGACCACGTTTACTGACAGAAGAAGGATTATTTCGTATAAATATACAGAAATCTAATAAAAATTATTCACTAATTTTTTTTAAAGAGGTTTCGAACAGTAGTTAACTACAACAACAAAAATTCTTTTTATATTTTTTTTATTTAATTCAATCTTTAGTATGGTCACAGCTATTTCGGGTATTGCCAAATATCCATCGAAACCTCTCTAATAAAATACAATAGCCATCATAACCATCATAACGGACGTTAAATTATAATTTATATAATTTTTTTTTAATTAATATATTTTGCAAAGATTAGTGTCTCTCTATTTTTACCTCTCTAAATTATTTACTTAACTTAGAATATATATCTTAGAATGTGTATAATACACAGATTTTCTTTGAATTCTAATACTTAATTAAATACAAACTAAATCTTTCCAGTTTCTACTCGTACACGTACCATTAAAGTCAAAATGGTACCCGAATCTATTTAATTCTCATAATTTAATTTTAATCAATTAGCAAAAAATAGTAATTCATTTAAATTATAACAATTAATAAAATGCAAGTCATATATTTAATTATAAATTCATAAATTTTTTGAAATATTTCAACGAATCAAAGTTTAAATTTTTTAAACAAATTATGATAATTTTATTATTTAAATTGTTTAAACTTTATATATTGTAGTCGTGAAATTAAAAATATCTTACAAAATCAATTTAATATTTAGCATTGAATATATTCGTATTTAATAATATTTGTATAAAAAGTCGCATAAAATGTAGTTAAATAAGCCATTCGACTTTGAACTGAAACGAGCTTAAATTTTTGTCGCAAATTAAAATCTGCAAACTTTATTTTTTTTTAAGAAATCAAATGCAATATCTTAAATATACATATTTACTACACTAGTATATGGTTTTATATATATGTTTATAAACAGGTTTAAAAAATTGCATATTTCAACTTTATACTGATGGAGGTGGGCTAAAGTTTGAAGTAAGTAACCTGAATTTAATTGCATTTAAAAAGAGATGCAGTTGTGGATTAAGTCTTAGTTGGTTATAAATTGCATACGTAGTTAACAAAATTTAATTCAAAATTTAAAAACAAATTATTGTATGTGCTATTGTAATACACATAATATATACAAGGAGTTTTATTCAAGATGCTCTAAGGGAGGTGATTCCTACACCCAAGAACTCAAAAAATCATATGTGTGTGATAGATCACTTTTAATTAATTACCGAGATACAGGGTGTCAAAGGATTCCTATCCGAAAAATATTCTTTAGTCAAATCTTTCTAAATATCCCAAAAACTTTTAATTTAAATAACTTGAGTTGTACACTAATGCTTGATCCATATCCTTAAATATCCTCTAATTTTCCATTGTTCTTAAATGTATTGAGTAGTATGATAATAATACTTATGGAATAATTAAATAATGATAGTTAACATAATAATTAATGAATGTATTATGTAGTATAACGATAATAGGTGTGGAATAATGAAGTAACGGTAATTAAAATGTCCCTTATATTTTACAGAAAATCTAATTTTACCTAAAATTCTAACAACCTAATAGCAATGTTCACTGTACTTTTTTTGGAGTGCCTTTTTTCAAAAAAATATTTATGTTTTTTAAATTATGAAAGTTATTAATTTATAATTGAATAAAATTTATAAATTCAAAAACTTAACTTTTAAAGTCTCAAAAAGAAACATGTTTCATCACACCACCTTCCAAACAGGTTTAAATATGGATAATCACATTATCTTATTTTCTATTGTCTTCTATTAAAACACAGATAGCGATCTTCTTCTTCATCGAACCATATCCATTACTATATTCCACTTGAGATCTGACATTACAACTATTATACTATAATATGTAATTAAATACCTTCATATATATATTTAATTTTAATTTCATTTAAAATTTCAAGCACTAAAATTGGGTTATATTAATTTATTTAATTATTTAATAAATAATTTTTTTCTTTCTTGAATATTTGTTCGTAGTTCTACTTTTATATCTTACAAATTTGTATATATACTTCTTATACATATATAATTATCTCTTATATATGAAATTCATGTGAAGAACAAATGGACTCGACTTTCACCTTACTACGGCCTTCACAACTCAACCTTTTGTTGAATACATTTTTTTCCAATTTTACAATCAAATAACGAGCACACGTTTCCATTATTATACAAATTCTTTTCATATTCCATAAAATGTATATTTTTTAATTTGAATTAACAATTATATTTTTAGTGATGAAATTTAATATTCATACAAATTCCATATAAAATCTAAAATCAGCGACTTGTGAAAAGTCTTTTATGTTATTTTCATTTAAAAGTATAATTTTCGGTAATTTAATACATACTGAACTATCGGTTAAAATTCTTAGTAGCTTAACAACTGAAATGCTTATTAAACCACGACAACAAATTACTATTTATTAAATAAATAAAAATTAAAAAATTTAAATTTTTTATTCTGAAAATAATGAAAACAATGCAAACATAACGAACCTTAACGTATAATTTCTCAACAAAAGAACTTTTTAAAATATTGATTTCTATGAAAATACTCGTATGTAGAATAAATAAAATTTAAAAAGCGAAGAATTAACAATATGGTATTATAATATATAATTGCAAATAAAAAATAAATATTATTTAACTTTGTTTAATATACTGAATCATGTAGAGGCGAAGTCCCCTTTGAAGTTATTATATCTCTTCATTCAAAACTCTTTTGTATACAATAATAAGTCAAGATATTTGTTAGTCCTCCCCACATAATATCTCCTTAATGTTCTATTACAGCTACTAATAATTGGCACAACATCAAACTTTTTTAAAAATATGTATATATAACATATATTTATATATATATACATTTTGCATGCAACAAATATTAAATTGTATATCATAGTGCATTCCGTCAGACCTCAAAAGTTTGACCATAAAAACAAATTGTTATTAATTCCAAAACAATAAACAATACAAACATAATGAACCTTGGCATTAAATAATTTCACAACAAAAGAATTTTAATTTTTATTTTTATTTATGTTAAATGGTATGAAAATATATTCCATAAATCAATTTTAAAATAAATCGCAAAAATTAAAAAGAAATAATTACTTCTAACATTTTTTTCCTCCACTGATATCTGTTTTATTTAAGTTCCTATTAGGTTGTCGCTATTCATATGTACTCGTAATATATAGATTATAGATATAAATAATACATTTGTACATTTTTATTTAACACACTCAACGATATCTCCAGCATTAGCATTGACCGGACTCTCACCTTTATGAATGCTTCTGACTGGTTCTAGCTTGACCATTTTTCTACCCATTATTTCGAGGATTTGTGAATTCAAAACGGATTTCTTAGCTAATTGAAAAGGATTCCTTCCTCTCTCCATATAATATATAATATAATATAATATAATATAATATAATATAATATAATATAATATAATATATAATATAATATAATAATATATAATATAATATATAATATTATAATAATATATAATATAATATATAATATTATAATAATATATAATATAATATATAATATTATAATAATATATAATATAATATATAATATTATAATAATATATAATATAATATATAATATTATAATAATATATAATATAATATATAATATTATAATAATATATAATATAATATATAATATTATAATAATATATAATATAATATATAATATTATAATAATATATAATATAATATGTATAATAAAATATATAATATGTATAATATAATATATATAATGTAATATGTAATATATAATATATATAATGTAATATGTAATATATAATATATATAATGTAATATGTAATATATATAATATAATATATATAATATGTATAATATAATATATATAATATAATATATATAATATAATATATATAATATAATATATATAATATAATATATATAATACTAATATATGTATATAATATATATATA
>NC_051847.1:144106017-144141657 GCF_002237135.1 Teleopsis dalmanni | reverse complement strand
AACAGGGTATGGTCATGCGCAAAACATCAGCCTATGCCTTACCAAGACCATGGTGCGTGGTACTTTATCACACCCTTCTCGAGGTGAACCTGTTTGTAGTTGATAACTTCATTGACTCAACAGAACACTATGGATCTAGAGAGGAAAACTCGATAAAACCCGTAATCTCCGGTGTTATTCGACCCGTGCCGATGAGATGAATGGCACTACGTTAGTGTGTCTCTAAACGGAGACCTCCGGATATCTGGCGCCCTCCGGTTGTAACTTAGCCTTGTCCGGGTATAGCGGATCTCTGCCCGGATCGACTTTCCTTTCTCCGCAACTCGTGGGTTTAAAATATGAACCAAAATAATAAAAATTTAAAAAAATCAAGCTCGGTTAAACCAAGCTCTTCTGGAACGACTAGTTCCAAGGTACCTACCGCAACTTCTAGCGGTAATAACAGGGTACCTCCTAACAAACCAGAAATCTCCACGCGTTCTGGCCCCTCCGCATGGTCGGGCTCTCCATCCAGGAGAATTTATAAAGAACGGCGAGGGGCGACTAGGCTGCTCGAGAGATATGGCAATGTCTCGGTTACGTCCGAGTCTCTTAAGGCTAGATTAGCCTGGGCCAAACGGGTCCTTGATACTTCTAAGGAAGTCAAAAAGGAACCTGTACCGAAGCGCCAGCGCTCATTAGATGAGTCAGCTTCGAAGCCAGATGCCAAAAAGGCAAAATTGCGTGGCAACGCCACCACCACTAAGTCCTTTAGCGACACGCTGAAGGGCTCCATCATAATGGCGGTCATTGATGAAAATGATCCAGATGGCACTATTAATCCTGAAAAATGGGATCAAATTGAGCGAAAGCTCCTTGACTTGTTCGTCGAAGTTCTTAAGGAATTTCCAGGTACAATTCCCAAATGTCGCGACGGTGGATGGTTTCAGGGCCATGTGAAACTAGTCGCCTGCGTTGATCAGCGTTCTGTTGATCTCTTTCGCATTGCCATCTCCAGAATGGGTGAGGTCTGGCCAGGCGCAAAGCTTAAAGTCGTTGCCAAGGAACAAATTCCTGGCCGACCTAGGGCGCGTTCCTGGATTCCAGCCGAACCATCCGACCCTCAGCGGATTCTGGAGCTAATTCGGGTGGGAAACCCTGATCTAAATACGTCCACGTGGAAGGTCACTAAGCTGAAAGAAGCCAAAGGCAAGTTTAGGTCGGTCAGTTTTGTGATCGACAAAGCCTCTCTGGCCATTTTGGCGCGATCTGGTGGCGTATTAAATTACGGTTTTTTCCCCATAACTATGAGGGTCTACAAAAAAGATGAGGAGCAATCCTCGTCTGATGTACGGGAATCAGCGGCAATTTCTCAACACACTGCTGATCCCTTATCGAAGTGGGCAATATTAAGCCTGCTTCCATGACCGAAGTGAGTCCGGTTATTCCATCTGAAGACTCACCTGTGTGCATGGACATTTCAGTGTCTGCTCCTTCGCCAGCTCACTCAATTACATCAGAGGAGAGCATAGGCATGCGCTATCTTTTCGATGAAGAGGAACTCCTAATGAGTAATGACTCTGAGGAGGATAGTGCTCTTGATGTCACTGTGGTGGAAAAAAATGGATCCACACATACTGAAGATGCGGGTACAGCAAATTAACCTGCATCATAGCAAGGCTGCATCCGCCAGTCTACTGCAACGCCTCAGCAACAACGAGGCTGATATGGTCCTGATACAAGAACCATGGATTTATAAGGATCTTGTATGCGGAATCAGGGCTAATAACTACAACCTATTTTATGCGGTAAATAAGGGTAAACATAGGTCCTGCATAGTGGTTAATAAAAAATTTAATGCTCTCTTACTTTCGCAATATAGTGATGGTGAGGAGTGGAGGGCTCCGGGGGCAAATATGGGCAGTATCTGCTTATCTGGCACATGACCATGCCACACTACCATCGAATGACCTGATACAGCTAACAAGCAGCGCCAGGAGACTCGGGGTAGAGCTTCTAATAGGTTGCGATGCCAACGCTCATCATGAGGTTTGGGGCAGCTCAAATACTAATGAAAGAGGTGAGTTACTTTTTGATTTTGTATTTAGTAACAATCTGTTCATCTGCAATGATGGCAATATGCCAACTTTTATTACAAAAAACAGGCAGGAAGTGTTAGATGTCACTCTTGCTACTGCTAGGCTTCACGAATCGGTCAAGAACTGGAAAGTGTCCACTCAACACTCGTTCTCAGACCATATGATTCTAGAATTCACCTTAACCTTAGATGAATCGAACATCTGCAATCAAAAAACGTTCAGAAATGTTAAAAACACAAACTGGACGAATTATAATGCAGCTCTAAGTGAGCTGCTTTTAACCACTTCCTCCGATCCCCCTGGGAACACTTTTGATCTAGACAATCAAGTCCAAGATCTCACCTCAGTGCTCAACGAAGCGTTCAGTTATGCTTGTCCCCTCACACAACCTAGTAGGAAATGTAACCCACCTTGGTGGAATAAGCATCTAGGTCTTTTACGAAAGGAGTGTAGGAGACTCTTCAACAAAGCAAAACTATATATAGTAATGAGAGTGATTGGCTGAATTACAAAACCTCTCTGCAAGAATATAAGAAAAATGTACGTAGGTCCAAGAGAGACACTTGGCAATCGTACTGTCAAGAAATAAATAGCAATTCTGAAACCTCTAGACTGCGTAAAATCTTATCCAAAAATCCATCTGTCCCAGAGTTACTCAAAAAATCTGACGGGACATGGTGCAATAATAGTAGCGAATCTTTACAATTACTACTAGATACTCACTTTCCGGGATCTTCTACTTCGGTAGCTGGATCCTCAGAGTGCCTTAATCTCTCACCGGTTAACTCTATTAAGGTTAACCTGCAGATCGTCAAATGGGCTATTTTTAGTTTTAAACCCTACAAATCACCAGGACCGGATGGTATTCATCCAATTGAGCTCCAGAATTCGTGGGAGTTAATACACAACCGGCTTTTGGCAATTTTTAGACATTGTTTCTTATTTAACTATGTCCCGATTAAATGGAGGGAGGTTAGAGTAGTTTTTATACCCAAAGCAATAAAAACCTCGCACCATAACCCCAATGAACTCCGTCCTATAAGCCTCTCCTCTTTCATGTTGAAGGCTCTTGAAAGAATAATAGACGTAGAAGTAAGGCGTGCTGTAAGCCCCAACCAGTGGTCCCCCTCACAGCATGCCTACACTAAGGGAAAATCTACAGAGACAGCTCTCCACTCCCTCACTTACAGAATAGAAAAATCCATAAAACTCAAAGAATTTTGTATGGTTGCTTTTGTAGATATTGAAGGGGCCTTTAACAATATACTCCCGAGTGCAATAGTAAGCGCGATCTCGCGTCTGGGTGTTGCTGATGCGCTCATTGGCTTTATAAATCAGCTGCTAACTGGCAGACTCATTGAAGCAACGATGGGCTCATCAACGGCACGCAGAAGGGTAAATAGAGGTACCCCCCAAGGAGGAGTACTCTTCCCTCTCCTTTGGAACATAGTGGTGAATGAACTGCTAATACAACTGAAGGCGGAGGGATGCGAAACTATTGCATATGCGGATGATATTGCGATAACAGTCACCGGAAAATATACTACCACTCTTAGGGATATTCTACAAAATGGTCTTAATATCCTAAACAATTGGACACAAAAATGTGGCCTTGGGGTGAATCCCAATAAAACTGAAATCGTAGTTTTCACAAGAAAACATACGGTCCCGAATCTCTCTCCACCCTCTCTACGGGGTTCTGTGATACATGTGAAGGAGGAAGCCAAATTTTTAGGTATAGTTTTCGACAGGAAACTCACTTGGAAGAAAAACACTCTAGAGCGTGCAAGAAAAGCCAATGTTGCGCTTCTTCTATGTCAGAAAGCTATTGGTAAGAAGTGGGGTCTTCAACCTCGTATCACCCAATGGCTATATATAGCTGTTATTAGGCCCATATTGATGTATGGTATTTCGGTATGGTGGACAGCTCTTGATAAATCTTCGTACTGCTCAGTAATTAACAGGATTCAGCGTAGAGCTGAACTCTGTATTAGCGGGGCGCTATGCACCACACCATCCATTGCACTAGATTTGATGCTTCAGTTACTGCCAATGGATATTATTAGTAAACAAATGGCAGCTTCATCTGCTTTAAGACTAAAAGCTACCTCACAATGGAGAGACAGTGACTATGGTCATGCCTCCATTCTAAATCTTTTCAATTTTACTCCCAAAAACGTTGATTACATCACACCCACTCTCAACTTTGACAGAAAATTTGATGTCGTGTTTCCATCTAGAGAGGTATGGACGTCAGGTGGTCCCTTCTTAGATGAGGGCGTAACCATCTTCACTGACGGATCCAAAACAAGTAGTGGTGTAGGTAGTGGAGTTTTCTCAGAGGAATTGAACAAATCTTCCTTCTTTAGGCTTCCAGATCATTGTAGTGTCTTTCAGGCGGAAGTGGTCGCCATCAGGGAAGCTATAGCTTGTTTGAATGTAGATGATATATTTGGCAGGAATATATACATACTATCAGACAGTCAAGCTGCATTAAAGTCCTTGAGTTCGGTCCAATTTACATCTAGGACGGTTCTTGACTGCTACACATCTCTAAACGAAATGTCGACGCAACTCAATATTTCTCTAATCTGGGTTCCCGGCCATAGGGATATTTTCGGAAATTGCAAAGCAGACGAGTTAGCCAGAAAGGGTGCTTCAGAGCCATACTCGGAGCACCTAGACTATCTGGGCATATCACTAACATCATGTAAACTGATATTGAGTTCTTTCTGCACAAATACTTTTAATAAAAGATGGGAAGACTCAACGATATGTAGACATCTGTATGCAATCTGGCCACTTTCCGATAAAAGGAAATCGAAAACTCAAGGAAGGACATTGGTCTTCTGGTAGGGTTGACTACAGGACACTGTAAACTAGGGAACCATGCTAGAAGACTAGGTCTTCCTTTCAACCAAATCTGTCGTAGCTGTGGGGAGGACGATGAGAGCGCATCTCATCTGTTGTGTTTTTGTCCAGCTCTTGCACGTCGGCGATTTAGTACTCTAGGGGCCCCCTTCCTTGAGGACCTGGACCAGTTACAGGATCGGGCTTTAAATAGCATTTTATGCTTCGCAAAAGGTTCTAGGTGGTTTTAAACCCTGAGATTTTTTTAGTATTTATATACGGCATCACAATGGGCCAAAAGGCCTAAGTGGATCCACTAGGGATCACCGGTATAACCTAACCTAACCTTATCTTTGCTAAGCAGACCTTCCTTACAGTCTTTAGCTGTAAGCATATTTTTGGTAATTTCCTGTAGATAAGACAATTATATTATGTTTATACAAATATATTTAAAAGATAAATATATATGTATATTTACATACACATATTTTTATATAATTTAGAAGAAAGCATAAAATAATTTATAGCAATTATTGGTTGTTATAACAAACGTAATTCTCATTCATACACTAAACTATAACTTTTATTGGCAACTGATTTAAGTCACGTCAATAAAAAGTTATTTGTTTGCTTCTTAATCACAATTATATTATATAAAAAAAAATATATATAATGTATTATTATTTTATTATTGTCATATCAATTTAATTTCACAATTTAAAGTAAGCTTTGTGGTAGTATGTGAAAACACAAAATTAAAAAAAAAAAATTATTAATAGAGATAATTTCTATATTGCTGTATATTGTAATTTTTGATATCTGTGGGAACAACCATGACCTATGAGTTTTAAGTGCGATTGTACTAGCAAAGATGGAACAGAAACAATACGCAAATTGGTAGGTTGTCACCATAAAAACTATGTGTAATTATATAGAGATATCTCTATATAATCGTAAATAGTATAAATACACATAAGCGCTTACCACTGAAATGATTTATCTATTGTGTTCAAAGTGTATATTGACAGTAATAAAAATTAATAAACTACAATTACAGTATCAAAGAATCTTATACAAAAAATAAACATGAATTTTTATTATTTCGACAAAATAAAAAAATAATTAAACACAAAACAAAAAAAAAAATAAAAACAAATCAAAAAAATAAAAGCAAGAATAAAATAAATGAAAATAATACAAAAAGAAGGATTAAAATAACATAATCTATATTCTTATATAGCGTGTTACCATGTGCAAATAAATAACAATATATAACCACTGATATTTATATATATAAAACTCTTTAACCTATTTTATGTTTAATGACTTATAGTGTTTTTATCGATCTAAGCAATTATTGCATTCGTCATACTTTCAGTCATTTTAAAGAGGGACAAGGTACGATAACTTCAACTGGATTAGTCATTGCAGTATTTTTATAATTCTGAATAACAAAATTACGTATAGAAGTATTAAGCAGCTCAGAATTTAAGGATAGAGGATAGAGATAGACAACTAATTACACATAATTTAAAATCTTTTTTAAATTTTTATAGATAAGAAAAAAATATTTATAATAACATTTGTAAGTAATAATAAAAAATTGCGGAACACGATTCATACCACAGAAAAAATAATAATGATAATTACTTATTTATTATTTATAAATAATATTAAATTATTATTTATTATATATAATAAATAAAGATGGAAACTGTAGATTCTGCGAAGAAAATAAAGAGTCAGCTACACAAGTGCTGTTAGAATGCCCTGCGCTAATGTACACACGAAATAGACTCATGGGAACGTGTACCTCTACGGAAGACTTTTTTATCCTTTTTTATCGACGCAACAGAGCTTATATATAATTATTTATATTAGATATATTCTAAGCCAGAAGGAGGCACAATAGACCGACCACCCCTCTCCATAATAATAATAATGATAAATAAAAGCCACAGATGAGAGGAGTAAAAAAGGCTAGTGAGAGACGTGTTGATTAAGTTGAGGAAGTACTAAACACGCTTGCTGGGTGAGACTGGAAAAGAAACGCACGCTCGAGAGAAATGGGGTAGAGAGGAGCATTCCCTCATTTCAAAGTTCGATAACGGAATATGTTATTATGACAGAAAAAAGGAGTATTTGATGGTGGCCTTACATTTATCAATTGAAAAGGGAGAATAACTTGTGGTTCATAAAAAGTACATGTACCGTAACTATACAGAACTGATGAAAATCAGTTCTTATTCATATCTAAATAAGAATAGTGAGAATCAAAAAAAATAAAATCGTTTGATCACATAACAACGAGTAATAGATATAGGTGGAAAGTTTTGTTGAAGAATGGTAATACCGGATATTTGTTATGGTGAAGTTAATAACGTCTTATGCAAGTAGATGTATTCGAAAGAACTAAAAAATTTTTTATTACTTTTATAAATTATTTTTTTTTTAAATAATTTTAATAAAAGTAATAGTTTCTACTAACATTATTTGACATTTCAATATTTCTGTTAAGCACTTATGAAAGCAGTTGTAATGAGTGGCACTGAAGATTATTATTATTTTATATAAAGACAAATGTATTATCAATAACATTATGTTACTATTCCAAATTTAAAATCTCGAAACCTTTATAAATTAATTAAAATAAATGTTTTATTTGTTTTTAAAATAAATTCGTTAAACTCGTTAATTTAAATTATATTGTGCGGTATTATTCATAAACAATTATAAATCATTACCCTTAATTTTGATGACTATTTAAGCCTTCAGATAATTGATAAAAAGGTTAATAAACTAATTTTATTTAAAAAATTAATTCAAATAAAAAACTATAAACTTTGAAAATTCAAATAAATTCAATTGATGGCCAGATTTTAGATATCACTGGTAGTCTGTCTACCAGGAAACGCGTGTCACTAAGTCGTTAAAAAAAGGTTCACTAAACGTCTACATTAGCTAGACTTTGACCAGACCTTTTTGCAAAGATTTAATAAAAATGCATATTATTTTTAAATTCTGTTTGCAAAGAAAAATTTTTTTGTGGTAGTGAAAAGTCTATCCCGTGTGTATATGTTGGATAAGTTTTATATCAAAGAAAAAAGATTAAGTGCATGGCAGGGGTAAAGATATTCTTTTTACAACCGGGATATCACTATGTCAACGGGCTATATTTTTAGTGCGAATATTGGTTATATCACACAGATATTTAAAGAAAAAGTATCCTAGAGCATCGACATTTCTTTTTAATCTACATCAAGAACAGTATTCTTTTAAAAACGTCCCAAGTTGAACAATAAAACGCGTTCAAGACTATTTAGTTGTTATTGTTTTTTTCATTATAGGAAACCTATGCCATATCAGTGGATCAGTAGATATGCAACATTTTCCTGTTTCTCCTCTAACCCAAAATTAATATTATAGTTAGTGTTAGGAGCCTCTACCAGACAACGAAAGACGAAAAAGACTAACCAGTTGCTATGTTTTTCTGATTGTAG
The DNA here is from genome assembly GCF_002237135.1 of Teleopsis dalmanni. Lineage (NCBI taxonomy): Eukaryota > Metazoa > Arthropoda > Insecta > Diptera > Diopsidae > Teleopsis > Teleopsis dalmanni. The sequence continues at coordinate 144,133,229 of NC_051847.1, read as the reverse complement.
AATCATATTATACTTCATGTATGATATAGTCCTCTTGGCGGGAGTAACTATGACTCTCTTAAGTGTATGCTCGATGAGGGCTGCGGAAAGGGACCTTCGGGAACTGATTCTTAAGAGATCATGGAAGTGCCTACAACACACCTCTTCGTGGTGCCTGCCAGTAACGATCATGATGAATGGTCGGCTAAGTTGATGAGGGCTAGGGTGTTCTCATGGGTTGCCAGCCCTTGAACATCCTTAAATCACTTGGTACAAGTTTTAATAATAATGTGATTACGGGCCTGGATAACCCAACGTCAGTGGTACCTGCCACTGACAACCAGTTTAACTGTAGTCAAGCGGATGTGGTAGTAAGTGTTACTAAGATTAAATTTATGGAAATTTAATGTTTATATATAAATAATATTATATTCTGTTATTATTTATTATATTATGTATTTAATATAATATTTACTAAGAAAAAGTGATGTTTTTTTTAAAAGATTTATTAAATTTGTTTTGATAAAAATGTAATGGCATTTAATAATTAAATTTCTTAGTCAGTCACATTTCAAAATATACGAAAATAATTTATGAAAGAGGAATAGAGAAAAATAAATAATTTTAGTAAATTTACACACGTAGTATTGCCGATAATATATGGTTTGTATGGTTATATTGGCATTAGGTTAAGTACCATATAACTATTACAAAAAATGAAAGGTGTTTATAAATTATGCAAGCCCTTAGGTATTTATATATGATAATTTTGATAATAATATAATTTTTAAAAAAAAATCCACGTGTTGTTAAAGGTACGCGGGTGTTAATGACTTTCTGTTGTCTTTTCTGTTGTTTATTTAATATATTTTTTACGTTTAATGACTTATGCGGTAAAATAAAAGTAAGAGAAAAGCTTATAAAATTTAGAGAAATTATTTAACAAAAAAAAATTATTATTTATCAAATATAATAGACTTATGAGTTAGAAAGACCCCCACTATAACAGGACATTACAATTGAAAAAGTTATAAACATAGTTTTGTTATAAATCTAACTAGTATTGCTGAGAATTCGTATGTCTATCTCATGCAATTTTATGTCAAACAGTTATATATACCTACTACTTACATAATAAATTGTATTTAATTATTTACTTCAATTTGTTTTTTGTCGAGCAATTTAATGAAAATTCATACAAAAATGTCATATGATAGAGGCAATTAATCTCATTCGGCCATGGACTTGACTTTACTGCATAAATTAATAAATAAGTCCCTTTACATATTTTTATTTCAATCGACATAGACAAAAGACAACTTTTGAATTATTGAACCAAATATATCTAATCACAATTAGATATATGTTATACAAATAGATTTTTTGTAACAGTCGACTATACCATTTGGTATAGCAGAACCAAGATTAGGGAAATATATGTCATTACTAGCCATAATATTGGCAGTTTTGGGATATGTCCACCCGACTGTTACAAAAAATCTATTAATACATTTAATATTTATTTTATTATATTGTAAACATTTTCTTAGGTTAACTATAAGAGTGAATCAGTTATAAGACTCCAAGAAGATCACTTTTGGGTATAAAATATGAATGAATCAGTTATAACATTCCAAGAAGATCATCTTTGGGTATGAAATAAAGATGAATCAGTTATATGATCTTAATAAGAACACTTTTGTTTATAATGTATTTCTTTAAATGTTAAATGTAGTGAGAGTTACTATAATAAGTGCATTCTTGTTTTACAAAATACACTCGTTACTTCAAACAATTTATTTTTCCTAAGTATTGTATGTGGCTTGCGATGTTACTTACAAGAGTCAATCTGTGATAGGATTTCACAACATAAGTTTGTGTGTCCGCTCCGTTTTTTTAAGGTCTTGTGTTTAGATGCTTTTTTTTTATTCTATTTTAATATTCTATTCTATTGTGAGATTAGGCGTTTCAGATTAAAAGTTATTTATTTAAATTAAAAATTTTATTAGCTTTTTGATATTACTTTTTTATAATAAATTAGATTTCTTGAAGAAGTATCCCTCAACAAATGTTGCTGACTTCTTGTTAGATTTAATAATCTTAGTATAAATGTACTGAGAATAATGGCGTTTTTGATTGGTAGATCTGGATTAAATTTAGATTCAATCTAGATTTACTCTCAATCTGTCAAATTTTGTTGCTAATCGAACATTTTTTTGAGTAATTTAATATTTATAATTTTCATAAATATATATATCGAATCACATCGCACTTTATTTGTTGAATCATATAAAACAGCTGTTAATTTCTGCTAATTTTGCTTTTCTGTGAAAATATCTAGTCATCTATTTTAATCTAAAGTGTTGTAAATTTCGCTCGAGATTTACCAAACTAAAAGTAAATATCGATTAAAAAAACTCATCCCAGATTTATCAATCGAAACGGGATAAATAATTTTGGTTTTGGTATACATAGAAGACATCACCGATTAGAACTATTAATTTTTGAGTATGTCTGCCTACCTAAGTTAATTGGTTCTACTTCTATATGGGTTAATAATAATTATCTGAATGGATTAATAACAATAAAATTTTAGTTCTAGGTGCGTTAATAACAATTTGTTCACTTTTGGACTAACTAATCATTTATCAAACTTAAGATTTCTTTACTACACTAAGTATGTAAAAATCATAAACACATTTATTTTATAATTTAGTTAAAATTACAAATTGAAAATGATTAATACAATTATTACCAAAGCATTAACTAGCCGAGCTATTAGATTATTAGTAAAAATAATTTACCTAAGAGATGTCATAAAAATTGTTTTAGTCAAAACATTTTACGAATATTTATTTGTTTTTTGTTGTAATATATAAATTATGTTTCATAAACAAATTCAACATAAATTACAAAGCGAAATAGGCGCCAGCGAAATTTATAATTAAAAATCAATAAATATTTTGTAATGCACGAGTACGACGTTCCGAACTGAAATTTATTTATAATTTTTAACATTATTTGACATTGAATTCAAAGCTTTTGAAGTGTCATTGTAGGGGCCATAGGGGCCAACTATGTTTGAAATTATTATCGGAACTGAGCTTCGTAACTTATTTAGTATAGTCACCGTTTGTGAAATATAAAAAATATATAAGCACAAGGTATGTAGTCAGCGTCAGCATGAGTACATATATATTTATACTGTAAACTATCTTGACTGATGAAACGAGATAATCAATTTAGCAATAGTTAGTATAAAAAAGTGCTATTATGCATACAACCTTGCAACAGTTTAAGAAAGTTTTAACAGTAAATAATTGCTGTACATATGTGTATTGATATGTATATATATAATACTATAAATGACAATATACTCGTAGTATGAAAATACATACGGAGCTGACTGTACATCTTTACGCTTGGCATTTAATTGTTGTGACAAAGTAGTCGGCCTCTCTTAGAAGTATTACATTTTTGCGGAAAAAGTACCGGATTCATGCAATTATTTAAATTATGTTTGATGAGACAAAGCAATTCTTTTTAATAGGAATATTATGAATACGAGTATTAAGCTAATAAAGACTTAATAAATACAGTGTGAAAAATCAGCAAGTATTTATTTTTTCTTTTGAAATATTCAACACTTAAGATATCATCATCAACATCAGTGTTTTTAATACAAAACGCACTAAGGATAGGAAAAATATTCCATATGTTTTCCATGAATGGATACCAAAACCTTTCGAATCTTACGAACCCGAGGTGGTGAAAGCGATTAATAAACCCTGTAATGTGTCTTATACGAAAATGTCTTATTAGAGGTGTGGTACACAAAAATGATATCTGAAGCATGGTAACTTGAAATTTTCGTGCCAATCCACAAAAACAGGAGTCAAGTATTTATGGAAGAATTATCACATAAAATTTCGAAAAATGTAATAAAAATTGAATTAATGCAAAAAGAAAATATGTGCCAAACCTTTGCTATCTGCTAACTGGAGCTTTGTCACTATTATGGCTCCATAACTAATTATATATTTATCGACATATGTCCACGGTGCATTGCATAATGGCAATACCCGGTTAATGACACGGTGTAGGTTAGTCACCGGAAAAAACACCAAACTTTGTTCTATATCTATATTCTAATTTATCTGATGGCATACTCTACCCTGATCCGCAAATTGATAAGTATATGGATAAAAATATAAAAATGGAAGTGTGACGATGGTTAGTGGTCATACAGTAAGAATATAACGGCTCTCATTTGCATAAGATCTGCAGTTAAGCAAATGCATAATATATCACTACAGATTTTGTCTTCAGTGAAAACAAAATCTGTAGTGATATATCTGTAGTGAAAAAATTTCTGAAACCTTTAACTTAGAGATGTAATGTCAATAGTTTCCCATTTCATAAAATTATCATCAATAAATTGTTGGTTATAGCATGAATATATTTTCAATTCAAAGAACTGATAAAGACAATGACTTCAATTGATCATTTATAAGCCTTTTCTAGTAAAGCTTTTTTTTTTAATATTAAATAAATGTTTTCAAAAATGTATACTTTAAAAAGCACCTGTGATTTGTCATTAATTGTTTTAATCATTTAATTATGACAAGTCTAGAGTTCGAAACAATTTGGTATTACTAATTTTATTGTCAAAAACTTTTGTGTAAACAAATCATTTATTATAATGGTTATATTAATAATTATTATTATTGTTGAATGTTTATATTTTATATTGCATTTTTTGTTTAAAGTAGTTAAAATAAAACGCGTGCTGCTCATTTTTATTGTCAATATGCAACCCAATGTTGACTTTCGTCAACCTTGCACATTACATACGGTAATCTTAAAAAAAAAACAACAACTTTAATTTTATACAGTTCTTTAGCTTCCAGACTGAACTGGGTTTTTTGATTCTCTCTCTTGCATTTCAAGTTCCAAATGAACAGCACGCGTTTTATTTTCGATTTTCGAAGTGATTTATTAAAATTTTAATTTATTAAATAAAGTGTAATTAATTTGAATAAAATACTTTCGTTGTAACTTTCGTTTTTTATAACTTCAATAAATACAAAAATTCTTGTATTTTTTCAATTATTATTGTATTTTTTATCTATATACAACAATAGCCATAACTATAAAACTATAGGTCAGTAAATCTAGTGTAAAGTGATAATAAAAGACATTAATCATATTTCACATCAACAAAAATTAAATCAAAATATATACATACATACAATACGACAGTTCAAAATATATAAATATTATATATAAAACCAACTGACGTGAATTGATTGCTACAGTTTTTAATGCCGCCATGAAGCACATTGTGTAGCTAGAGTAAGCCATAGACAGATTTAATCGTCAAAAATTTAAACAAATTGATAGATTTTTGATATATATGTATCAAGTGAGTCATGCAGTTTTAGTTTAATTTTTTCTGAAGAATTATTAACACTTTGTGGATGGACTTCAGATGATTGAAATAGTTTCTTTGTATAAAAATTAAATTCAATACCAAAATCTTTAGTTCGTAAACTGAAAGAGTACTAGTTAATTTCACTCAAAAATTATTAACAAATAAGATAAATTAGCACCTTAATAGCACTTATATGCATACATACAGCACGATTTCCTAATTCATTGTATGTATGACTTAATTTATCTTATATTTCATTTCATATGCAAATTATGCGTTATTTGTAAAAGATTTCATAAGATTATTTTTTAAATATATAGATATATATGTAGATTTAGTATAAAACTTTTTAAAAATATTATTTTATTTTTGTTTCTCTTATTTCTGTCTTAACTGATAAATTTATTTTAATATTTTATTTTTCGTTTTTTAAAAATAAAGTAATAGAAAAGAGAATTATATTATTTACATACTTATATTTTAATATTATTATACAATGCATAATATAACATAAATACATAATATTGAAAAAATTTTAATAAATAAGTTTAAAATTTGAATCAAAACAAGGTTAGCAGTAATTATATAGTTAATCACAATAATTTTATACTGAAATTTTTCCATAAGAGATAAACATAAGTTATAAAGATCTGCCCAAAAGATAAGTCTTCAATGCCATTAATTCTGGGTATTTTCCATAGAATACTCTAAACTATTTGCTATACTCTTTGCAAACAGTTGATCGATATTTTTAATTAAAGTTATCTACCATTAATACAGACAGCCCTACACGTGTAGAGCGTAAAATATAGACCTTTTAGTCGTAGAAGTTTATTTATCTTACGCAAACAATACAATTTTTTTCATACAATATAAAAGGAAACAAAAATTTCAAAAAAAAAAGGATTTGAAACCAATATTAGAAGTAGAGTCTTCTGATATTCGATTTATTTTATGAAAATATATTTCTTTTAATATTATTTTTTTTTTTACGGATAATAGATATAACCAACTAAAAATAAAAAGTAGATTATACATTGTTCCGTTAGTGATGGTAATAAAGATAATGCTTTTATTAATATAAATTATTATATACATATAGTAATAAAAGAAATTTACGGTCCTTAGATAAATTCACGAAAATGCTAAGCAAGAATATGAATTTATCCAATTAAATTGAACTTGATTACTGAAAGAAATCTTTGTCGGTGTTGATTACATTTTAGAAGCTACGAAAGATGTTTCTTTGGCCACTTAATAATTAAAAACAACGATTTAAGTTTGAAAATCAGTCAAAAAATTACTATTGCCAATAAATGTAAGGCTTCAACTGAAGCATTTACATATAATAATTACTCCAACTCTATTATCAGTTTGAGCATTCTAGAAGAAGTTCTTTATGAGATCACTGATCCTTTATGAGTTGGTACCAACGGAAATTCGATGATAAAGAATTTGGGAATATCATTTATCCGTAAAATTAAAAATTTTTAAAATAGTTAGCGCATTTTTCTACCTAATTTTTTTGGATTTATTAAGGATAATAAGAAATTTGAGGTGATAACTTTGGAATTTCTAATTCGTTTGGTTTTTAGATTTCGATACAATCCCGTCAAATTGACTGAATACCCTGGTTTTATCTTTATATTTACGTTAGACAAAAATATTTGTTTGTATATACCTCTTTTATTTAATTGTAAATAATAATGTTATAGGGAATCTTTAACAAGTTAAGTTCAAGGAACTAATTATCTTCAACAAAATATATGTGAAACGATGTGAAAAAATATAATAGAATTCATTCTAACAAATTTTTGAAATTATGAAAACAGAAAAATATGAAAATCAAGCCTTAGAACCGGAAGGTTTTTTGTTCGAATTTTTATTCCGGTCTGGTTCCGGTTTTCGTTCTGTCTAGAAATATCGGTTTTTTCGATTTTCGGATTAGTACCGAGTGAAAATTTCTTGCTTATATATGTATAAGAATCCTATGATTATAATGATTGGAATTTAGTCAATAAAAAATCTTCTTTAATTTTATTATTCATTCATTAAAGTTTTAATAACTAATGAGGAATGTGTGTATGTAAACTATACGGCACTGAATCGAATTGGTTACATTTCTTGTGCCAGAATATTGTTTTCTTCTGTTACATTTAAGTGGTTTAGTATAATTATTTATACTAAATTATTGGTGACACTACTTTTTACTTTTCACACAGAGTTTTGAATCGTTATTAAATCGAAACCCATAATAAACTTATGATTTGACTGAAGCCAAAACTGAAAATGGTAAACGGTTAATATTCGGTTCGAAGCCGTGCCTAAAATATACAAAGTAATATCACTAATAGTATTATTGTTATTTTTATAAATTTGTACTTAATCGCTTAATTTGCCATGTTTAAAATATGTATTATCACTAATCTAAATATATGTTATATTAATTAAAATATAATATTATTATTACATTGTGACCGAAAAGTTTTCGGAAATTCTCATTTAAAATTCGCGCGCTGTATATTTTTCGATATTTTAAGTTTATGTAGTTTGGCAGCACTGTCCTTAATTACTATGCCAAAAATGAGCGCGATCTGTCAGACAGTTCGTTTACGGCAGCTGTTGAAACCAGTTCACCTCAGTAGTGCGTTGCGAAAAAAACAATGGAAAAAAATATTGAACAAAGAGTTTGCATCAAATTTTGTTTTTCGAACGAAATTTCGTGTGCAGAATCGTTGCGAATGCTACAAAAGGCTTATGGGGAATCAGTTTTATCGAAAACTCAAGTTTATGAGTGGTACAAAGCCTTTCAGGACTGTCGTACGACCGTCGAAGACATGCCGCGTTCTGGACGACCTTCGACCTCTACCACCGACGAAAACATTGAAAAGGCAAAGGAAATCGTGTTCAAAAATCCTCATGTGAGTGTTAGAGAGATAGCACGAGAGCTAGGCATCGGTCGTGAGATGGCTCGTTTGATTTTGGTGGACAATTTGTGTATGCGACGTGTCAACGCCCGGCTTGTTCCGATTCACCTCAATTTGTTCAACATTATCAACGATTTTAAGGCCAAACATTCAATAAATACCATCGAACAGCCACCGTATTCACCTGATCTTGCACCGTGTGACTTTTTCCTGTTTCCCAACCTCAAATTACCACTCAGAGGAACGCGTTTTGAATCCATAGAAGACGTAAAACAGAATTCGCAGAGGGAACTCAAAGCCATACCGGAAAGCGCCTATAAAAAATGTTTTGATGATTGGAAGAAACGTTGGCATTTGTGTATCGCTTCTAATGGAGCATATTTTGAAGGAGATAAAATAAATATTGATGAAGATTAAGAATTTTGCGTTTTATTTAAAACGCAAAGGAAACTTTTCGGTCACAATGTACATATGGTTTCTTAATCCGTTTTTAAACATTATGTATGTAAATGACTTATTTAACTTATTAAATTTAATTAATTAATTAATAATCAATTACTCGAAGCTTTAATTTAGTGAAAACAAAAATTAGTTAATTTTAGTTTTGATTGCTTACATATCTAGAGAATATTTTCAGATGTACTAAACAGAAAGGCAATAGTAATAACAATAATTGAGCTATAATTGCCGTAAATAGATTTATTAAATCTCTCTAATTGTAATCGTGAAAAACGCTAAAAAGCCGACAACAAAGTATAGAACAATAATAACAAATGTAAAAAAGTTAGCAAGTCTGTAAAGCACGTGAATGTCTTTATATATAAATTCAATTTTAATAATATATTTATGTAAGGTATTACTGATTAATTTTTACTCGTTACTTTTTTGAAAAACAAAAAAAAAACAAAAAAAAAACAAAAAAAAAACAAAAAATTAAACAAACATTTACCTCAAGATCCATGGCAGGATTTAAGATTAATTCACACATGTTTGCAAAATTCAAATGAATCAGAGTGTAAAAAGGTTACTTATACGTCACGTAGTGCAGAAATTTTTATGGAAATTTAAAAGAAATTTTTCAAGGCGTATTCATACGAATAGAAGACCGATTTACAATTAATAAAGGGTTTTCAATCACTTTTCGATATTTTAGTTATGATTTGATGATTTGAAATCTGTCTGCAAAATATATATAATCTGTAAAAGTAATTAATTAAAATCACAAATCACATCACAGATCGGCCAATGCCAGTCACAAAATAAATAAATTTAAACACCGTATACGAAGTAAATCAATATAATATAACACAGCTGTTAAAAGTGTAATTATTTTAAGTATTTCAATTGAGATTTTTCGACAACAGCAGAATGTATCTGAAGCGTGGTGTTTCGCGCTGTGGTTTACTATCAACTGTTGCGGATTTGCTTGCTTGTGTATCTCGATAAACTTGCTAAGTACTCTCGGAAGCAGTGCGAGTATTTCACTGTTCACCGTTCACTGTTTTTGGGGGCAGAGATTGGCGTGTGAGAATGCCACCGCTGAGTTTTGCATGAAAGCATTATACACGTACATATATATAGTATGAGTATCTATCTGTAAGCATACTCGTACTATCTAAAGCTTCACTAGTTCCAGGAGGAAGTGTATGGTGCAGTAGAGACAGTGAATGTTTTGTTGTGACTGTGTTATTAGCGTTTCATCAAATGAAAGGTTTGCAGAGAAAATTATATGCAACGTAACGATTTTTGTTTTGTTTACAATTTTATTGTTTTGTTTTTGTTATTAATATTTTATTATTAATAAAATTTACTTTTTAACAACAAAATAATTTATTTCTTTCTTTGGTTTTTTGGTATATACAAAAACTTAGATATATATAAGTATTTTCAATTTACAATCACATAAAATTAATTTCTATTGATTTTTTTACTTATATTTTTTCATCAGTCGCAACATGCAATTTGTTGCACAAGTAATTCTTTGTAAATGATCTCTTTATTCTAAGAAATATTTTTATTGCCAAGTAATTTTATATCTATATTTAACAAGAAATCAATAAAAAATATTAAAAAAAAAATTAATTTTGTCATGGAAAATTATTTTGTTTATGTTCTAAATGAAAGACAAGCAAATCCCTTGCAATTTCCGGGCTATGGGCAAACAGCTGAAGAAAGCGATAAAATAATTATTCCTTGAAGAGGAAAAATATGATATGCCAAGTAACACGAGTAGTAAACAATTTTTAATCACAAATCGAAAATAAACTAAGATTGGATAGACGCATAGCAAATAATAGTTAAGTTCTTTATATAATTATAAATAATTTTGCGGTCCCCTCAATAGAGTAACAAGAATAATATGTTTGGAGATATTTAAGAAATATGAATTTTTTTCGAAGCCCATATTAATGGTGAAGAAGTCAACTTATAGTTCTGGTTTATGGTGAAACAACCATACACACTAAATAGTAATGATATATGTAATTCCATGATAGGAAACGTATTTATTATTTATTTATTTTCTTTACATTAATTTTTTTAAATTCGAAATCAGTGGTTAAGAGCCCTAGAGTTCTGGTTTATGTTTCCTTTTCACTATGTCATTTTCAATGTCAAATATTGTCAGCATAATGAAGACGGGTAGTCATATGATGTTATATTCGCATTCTTGTTATGTAATTAAAATGCATTTGACACACCAATCAATTATAATTGTCATTTAAAACGACATAGTGAAATTCAGACATTATATTTAGAAGCCAGAATCAGTGATGAAACAAACTATAATTCTAATTGATTTTAAAAGAACCATAAACACTATATATTTAAGAAATATGAATTTTAATGGAGAAAAACAAAAAAAAACAAAGAAAAAAGTTCTGGCTTATAATGAAGAAACTACAACATAATTAACTTGATATAATGATAATTAACAAATAACACAGAACTGTTATTATAATCACTATTCTAACTCCATCACAATAGAGAGAAAGAAAGAAAGAGAGAGGGAGAACGAGAAAGAGAGAGAGTGAGAGAGAGAGAGAGAGAGTGAGTGAGAGAGAGAGAGAGGGAGGAAGAGAGAGTGAGTGAGAGAGAGAGAGAGAGTGAGAGAGAGATAGTGAGAGAGAGAGAGAGAGAGAGAGAGAGAGAGAGAGAGAGAGAGAGATAGAGAAACACTTTATTAAATAGAAAGAAATGTAATCTCAATGGGAATAATGCCGTTAGTATTGTTAAGTCGTTATTTTATTCTGAAAATTCCAGTAAAAAATATTGTACATTACATAGTGAAGTCAAAATTTCTCCATAATAAGCGTAGCTATTTTTCAGATTATCTGGAAATTTCAAAGGAACGAGTACAGTAATACTCGTTAAATTCACTTCACAAGAGAGTATTAAGGTTTAAACTTAATAACACGAAGTCTTGTTTAACTCGAAATCTTGTGATCGTATTTAAACAAAGGTCTCTAGAAATACATTGTAATCACCCAACAAAAAAAAATAATAATAATATTAATAATAATTCTTCTTTTTGCGTATTAGTTCCACTATCCGTAAAGCGCGTTTTGTTATCAAAAAGTAACGAGAAGTTGATAACTGTGTGCTCTGCATCTTAATTAACTAGTCAAGTTTTTTTGTATTGGTTGTACTGTCAATAACGTACGTGATTTTTTAATTCACAAATGATAAGTTAATAACTGCGTGGGTTGTATTTGATTTATTGTATCGAGTTTTTTGTAAATTGTTTACAATACCATTCCCGTACGTGATGTGATATAAAAATAACGGCAAGTTAATAATTGTGTGTGGTATATCTTATTTATTGATTCAAGTCTTTTTCTGTATTGTTTTCACTGTCAGTAACGTACGTGATGTGATCGAAAACTAATGACGAGTTGGAAACTGTGTGATCTGTGCCTTGTTTATTGAATCCAATCTTGTTTGTGTATTGGTTGCACTGCTAGTAATTGATGTGTTAACTATCAGACAGTTACGCTGATTAGCTTGTGTTTGCCGAGCATATGAGAAAATGTACATCAGTATGTTGTCGATTTTTTGTATGGCAAATTATGATTCAAAAACAAATTTTATTAATTAAGTGCTGTAAAGTGTTCAAAATATCAAAAAAGGTTTTTGTATGGTTAATTTGTCACTACTCTAATTTTATTAATTGCTCAAATACTGGACACTCGGGAGTATCTTGAAGGTGGTGCGGATTTATTATTATTATAATACATTTATTTGTGAAGAAAATAAGAAAAAAATATTTTATTATTGTAAGAAAAATTAAATGCCATATGATATGATATGGGTGATAGTATAATTTGTTGTTTATCCAACAGTTTATGCTGGAATATAGTATTTTTATTGTTAGTTTTTCATAGTACTGTTAGTTTTTTTTATTTCCTTATCTAAAAAATATATTCAAATGTAAAGATTAAGGCGTGTTTAAAAACATATGTAGAAAGTCGATCCAAAAGTGTTTTTAAAAATGCTTTTATTTAGTTTTCACAGCATTTTTAACTTTGTTTACAAATTTCGCATTAAGCAATTATTTATTTGTGATTTATTCGAAAGGTAAACAATTCAATATATACATTAAGACTGAAAAGTTTTCGGAAATTCTCATTTAAAATTCGCGCGCTGTATATTTTTCGATATTTTAAGTTTATGTAGTTTGGCAGCACTGTCCTTAATTACTATGCCAAAAATGAGCTCGATCTGTCAGACAGTTCGTTTACGGCAGCTGTTGAAACCAGTTCACCTCAGTAGTGCGTTGCGAAATGTCTTCGACGGTCGTACGACCGTCCTGGAAGGCTTTGTACCACTCATAAACTTGAGTTTTCGATAAAACTGATTCCCCATAAGCCTTTTGTAGCATTCGCAACGATTCTGCACACGAAATTTCGTTCGAAACACAAAATTTGATGCAAACTCTTTGTTCAATATTTTTTTCCATTGTTTTTTTCGCAACGCCCTACTGAGGTGAACTGGTTTCAACAGCTGCCGTAAACGAACTGTCTGACAGATCGCGCTCATTTTTGGCATAGTAATTAAGGACAGTGCTGCCAAACTACATAAACTTAAAATATCGGAAAATATACAGCGCGCGAATTTTAAATGAGAATTTCCGAAAACTTTTCGGTCTTAATGTAAATACAATGCCTTAAAATACTAACTAGAAGTGCCGTAATAAAACTATAAAACATCTGTTCCTCAATAAATCAACCCTTCAATTTAAAGTTAAAGATGACTTCACACAGTTTAATTTATTTTGTAGTCTGGTACCAGTAACTATTTGTGTTCTAATTATATATGCAGATTCACTGACTATATAGTGTAACCGATAAGTAACTGATAAATGTATTTAATATTTAAATTACATGGGGTATGCATAATTAATGAACATTTAATATATTCTTAATTTGAATTATTTAATAGGTTTTTTTTCTGTGTACGCATAAAGACAAATAAACTGTCGATTCTGGGTGTCAGATATATGTAGTCTGGAAATGGGCTATCAAAATGTCTATTGGTGATATCAAAAAAAATTTATTCAGCGGATTTGAAATTTCCAGTTTTAACTGCCACAAAGATAAATATTACAAAATATTTAGAATCATAAATAATATTTATTTTTATCTGAATGAAATGCATTAGCATGTCACCAGCAGCAATAGCAGTCGTAAAGATTAGATTTCTATTTTTAAATGAAAAGCAACTGCTTAATAAATTTTAAAAGCCCGCAGGGATTTAAATGTGATATATATAGATATATAAATATTTTATTTTTTTTTGAATTAAGATTAAACGGAATTGAAAATTATGTATTGAATATAAATTAAAGAGGTTGCATATAAAAATTCATTATTAAAATAAAAATATTATAAATTAATAGTTGATTATAGGGTATAAAGAAACTAGGAAGGCTGTTTTGTTTAACATAAATATACTTTAGAGAATAACGGTCAAATAAATGTTACTAACAATAGGTTATAGCTCAGCTTCCTTATTTGTTTTTATTATTTTTTTTTGTTTGAATTAAATAAAATAGAAAAATAAAATTAAATATTATTATATAAAAAATAATTTGTATAGAATCATGCAAGTCCGCATGAGTTCAGAGCTGCGTTGAGGAATTTGCTTGATAACTGATGACGTTTATAATATACAATCTATTATGAAGCCATACAGATAATATACAAATTTATGGCACATATTAAATGTTCATTTTATTTTAATATTAAATTTATAATTTTGTTATGATTTTTCATGTATTTTATTTCACAAGTGATCGAAACATTTTGCATGAGCAATTCTGCTAAAAATAAATTCAAATTGTATGAAAATAATATTTCATACGCTAGTGAAGATCGATTGGTACCCGAAATGAGATACTACAGTAAACACTGAAAATGTGAGATGAAAAAAAAAAACAATAATAATAATGATAAGAAAATTAATTAATTAAAAATAATAATAAATTTAAATAAAAAAATGGGTTGTTTGTTGACATTTATAAATATTTAATAATAGAAACCAGTTTGTCTTCTGTAGTTTCTGTGGTATATTTTTATTTGTTGGTCATTTTTAAGTGTTAAGTGAAAGCTTTTGATTGGTTTGAAGTTGATTTCTTATAACAAAAATAGTACTGAATTCATTTAAATTTAAAATCACTTTACCTCACGTTCGCCAGACAACGTAACAAACATTTTTCTTAATATTTTTTTTTTTAATTAAAAAAAAAGTTTCTACAAAAACCGTTTTTAAAATATAAAACTCTTCAGCTCTTGAGTTGTTCTTCACCGGTAAGCGACACTTTACGCACTGACACAGTTTCAGTTAGTTTTAGTTGTGGTGAAATGTGAAAAGTATATTGGCTGCAAAAGCATTGCAACACGTTGCTGCCACAATATTCTTTTAATAAAGTGTGGCCCCCATAAGTAACAGCAACAGCAACAACAGCAGCGGCACTAATCAATAAATACCATAAAAAAGCAAATACCAAAGTCTGTCAGTTTGACAAACCGCATGTTGCTCTACATAAAAATCACTTAACAAGTTTGTATGAAGCATCGGTAAACTTAAACTTTGAAAATTGTAAAAAAAAAAACAGAAACGTATAAAACGAAGAAATGTAGCAATAAAACAATTCAGTAAAGTCAACAAGATCTGCAACAAGTTAAACATCAACAACATCTACTTATTATTGACATACCACAATATGACAGCAACATATGTTGGACCATTGTTGCCAACTAATCAAGATACCGCATTTGAATAGTTTCATCTTTTTATTTTCAATGTATCATTAGTTTGTGTCGCTACTTTGTCTTAAACATTTGTATATATTAAACCATTTATGTATGCAAAGACGTTGCTCTACTTAAATTCCAAAAATTAACTTAAAAATCTAAGACATAAAAGTATAGGTAAGCAAGACTTTAAACGTGCACTACATACTAAGCCACAAATTGTATTATTGTTGAATTAATATTATTGTATCGTTTTAAATAATTAAACGATTCGTCTTACAGTTCACCTCACATGAAATGGCTGTGAGATACTTCTCACACAGAATGTACATACATCGCAGATATTTGCGAGAAGTTGCAGATACCAACGATTAGTTGCAGTTTAACCACTAATCACGCATACATCACACATATATCGCAGATATCAACGATTAGTTGCAGTTTAACCACTAGGTCAAACTAGTGCTTTATATATAAGAATATAATGTCAAAATGATTTGAAGTGTTGCAGATATTGGCGAGAAGTTGCAAATACTAATTAGCTGCTGTTTACTCGCTGAGTTAGATTTTAACTTAGATAACTAGATTGCTAAATATTGTTTGCATACTCGTTAAAGCTGGTCAGGCATTCATTCATTCGAAATTTATTCGTTTGCTTATTATTTATCTTTAAAACATTGCTTTATGTTAAGTAAAGTCGTTTTTGTTTTCTTAGAATTTTAACATTTATTTATAACGCTTTAGTATGTTTCTATACGTATTTCGACAACTTTACTTTTGCGTTTATCAGAAGGATTTTTTCTTCATCCGCAATTCTCTTGATAAAAAAGCGAATTTGTCGAAATACGTATAAATACATACTCAACCAAATAACGTTCGAAATAAAAGTTAAAATGTTAAAAAAAACAAAAACGACTTTATTTAAAATAGTTTCTACGTTACGATTCAAATATTAAAAATACATTATGTATAAATTTTCTTTGTTGGAGATTTTTTACACACTCATTAAAACTGAATCGATCAAGCATTCATTTATTCGAAACTTATTCGTTTGCGTACTATTGATCTTTAAAAGATGGTGTATATTAACAAAAATCATTTTCGCATGCAATCTTTTTTATACTTCTATAGTGATATTTAGTGTTATATTTTATAGTTTTCTCACGAGTTATCTACAAGAAGTTGCGGATTCCTGCGATTAGATGCAGTTGAAAAGCTGCGTAGAAATGATCACGCTGTTATATATAACAAATTTTATAATTTTAATTATTCAATTAAATCACCATTTAAATGGGCAAAAAATTATGTAAAAATATTTAATAAAGTCTCACAGATATTAATTAAGATATTAGCGTTTAATTAAAGTTTAATCGCTGAGTCAAACTGATCATGCTGTTATATATAAAAAGTTCTATATTAAATTAGGTATTTTTTAAATATATTACGTAAAAAATGAAAAATGTTTTAGAAATTCTCTTGAATGAACTAACATCTTTTTTAAAAGTACTGATAAACCCTCTGATCTATTCATTTACTGATAATCATATTTATTCGTGTTTGGAATTTCATTAATATTCTTGATGACCTTAATCATTTTAAAATGTCATTGAATAAAAGAATCTTAGTTGTTTTAAAACCAGACAGCAAGGCAGCAAGGCAGCAGGTCATGTTGATTATCGAACATTTGAATACCAAATTTTGAAGGAATTTATTATTACAATAAATATATTTATATTAATTTACTAAATATTTTTTTTTGAAACTAATACTATTTTATATATAATATCATATTATTTACAATGTTTCTGAATTCCACGTGAATAAATAATGATTCCAAAGAAATATAAATCTAATTTTATTGATAAACTGACTTGATTAGCAAATTAATTAAATTAAATTTTGATATAATAAAATAAAATTAATTTAATAAAAACAATTAATGGTGAAGTGAGTTTCCTGTTATTTTCAGTGCTACTATAAAATAACAGTATGACAAAAAACAAGAATTATATACGGACCATAAATTAATTAAAAAATTCGAATATTTCCTAAGACCACTGATGATGAGTACTTACTTGGCAATACTCGAAAACAGCGTTGTATGGTCAGCCGAACTTCAATAAATTAACTAACATTTTTTGTTGTCTTTTTATTTCTATTCGAACTCTTTTAACTTTTAAATAGTTTTCTTTTGTCATAAGACGCGTGACTTTCGACAAAAAAAAATTAACATTAAAGAATTTTTTATATTCTTCGGTTTCTAATAGTTATAGATTAATTTAAATTGCTAAGGTTAAATCTGCAACCTGTTTTGCTTCTAGACTTCTGGGTCTGCAATAACGGGTTAAAGTTTGATAATCACATATAAAAATGGTATTTTATTTTAAACTATGAATAACCAACTATGAATAAATACAATCTTTATACTTCCTTTGGCATATTTTCCACCATCCCTTTCAAAAACAGGGATGTTTCAAATATTTATTAAAAACGATATTTCCTACAGAATGATTTTAAGAAAAGGTTAATTTATATATTGCTTTGGAAATAATTTTTATAGTACTTGAGATATTTTTAGAGCTGTCATTGTTTGAACTTGATCTGATATATAGCTAAAAGCTACTAACTAATGGTTGCTAGTAGTATTTGAAATTTATAAATGTTGCCATTATAAATGTTATTTATTGACTTTATGATATGGTACATTTTTGAAATCACTATAATAAGTGAAAAAAGATTTATTTAGTCGATAAGAATTATATATTATTATTTTTAAGTATCCGAAAATAGCATCGACACCGGAAATAATTGCGAAAATAAATTTTATGCTTTTGGCAAATGATCGATTAATTAAAAGAGAAAGTTATCAGCTTTTCAAACAGATGCACACATTCTAATGTAATATTTTCAGCAATATTTGCAGAGCGATAAAAAGGATTTTGTGCATTATTGCAGCACTATAAATGTGATTCAGTTTTATTGGTGTGTTACTTGATTTAAGCCAAAGGCTATGGAATAGTATGAACGAGTCTTTAGAGTTCATTTTGTTTGTAAATTAGTTCCAAGTTAGTAAACAGTATCATTATTGCCACTTGCCACATTTCAGACCGATTGCATGCGAAAACACGTCAAGAAAGGCACGCAAGGACGAATATAGTACGACGTATAGCTTCAATTAGTTTCGTACGCCTCAAAAGTCGTCGTACGCCTTAAAAAACTTTTTCGTGATTTTTATTAAGCGGAAAAGTAATGCTGCTATAAAGGTGTATTACGTAGACCTTATGAAAACCAGTTCAGAGGATGCGATCACGAATTGAGAGATTTTTGGAATAAGTATATTGAAGTTGAGAGAGCTTAACTGAAAAATAAGTTAATTTTTGGAACTAAAAATTTCTTTCTGTTGTACATTTCTGTTGTACAAACTTACTGAAATATCGAGAAATTATTTTGCTATGAAAACCTCCATGCTTTTTAAACCCCACTTAATTGATATATATTATTTGTTTCTTTGTTATATATATTTTATCAAGTACAACTGTATAAGTTATGTTTTGTTACGCAGATGAAGTTTTAAGATACCTATATAATGTTATTCTAACTAACATTTAACATACATATTCTGTAGAATCAATAGTCGTAAAGCAAAATATATATTTTTAACACAAATAACTGTGTGTTTGAAACAAAGAATGTCTTTTATTTTAAAATATTTTTATAATTTACAACTATTAAGCTAAATTGTTAATTGATGGCATTTAATCTTCTTTTCTGCCTGTAACAAAGTGAAGCATTGTCAAGACTTTAAAATGACTTAAATTCTTGATTTAAGTGACTTGTTTTACTGGTTAAAAATGTACTAATCGTTGAATGGTTATTAGCGTGAAATTTCATGTTGAAAATTACACAAAGTGGTTGAACAATCAATGGAACCAGTTTATGTTCCATTCGCTAAGCGTGTTTTATTTCATTTATTTTAATTGCATAGCTGTATTTTTTTTAAATATCAATAATAATATAGATAACTAAAATGATTTAGAAGAGGTGGGAACAAGTTTTTAAATCGCAGATTATAAATTTTTTGATATTCTTATAATAACTTTTACATATATTATCATTTCGTAAGTTCGATTTTTTAAATTTAATTTATAACGTAAGTATAACTTTGTGTTGTGAATATAATGTATTTCAGATAGTATAAATTATAATTTGATAATTATATGTTATTATTAATAGATATTTTTGTAAACTTTATTTTTTATCCAGTAATGATATATACTAATAAAATGAGATAACGTCGCTAATCTCATGAACTATAGATCAAATTTAGAGGTATGAGCTGTTGTCGCATCGTCGACAAATTATTTGAAGTAATGAGATTAAGAGGGCAATCTTATGAAGTAGGGATTTACTTCGCTTGTGTGATCTACTGTGAAATCATCACAATAGAATCTGAATTCTATTCTGAGTTTGAAAACCCTAATGAGTTTATACATTTATTCAATGAAAGATTATGTAACGTACTGATGATATTAAAAAAGTAAGTTAGGAAGTGTGTTGGTTAATATATAAGCATAATCAGCCTACTTCAACACTTGCTCAGTGGATGACTATTTAATGAATTGTTGATATTAAAGAAGTAGAATAGTTGATGGATAACCACTATCAATTTACTTTTATAATTAATTATTGGAAAATTACGTCATTCATTCATGATACTAAGAAAGTAGATTAGCACCCGATAGACAATTTAACTAATTACACTCCAATTATGACTGTAATGTCTTTTAAAGATGCATAGATCTATTAATAGATTCTTTTATAGATCTATTTCATTAAGTTGGTCAAAATTCTCTACGGTATTTAGTGTGTAAATTTACTATTTTAAAATAATACTAATACTATATATAATAACTAAATGACAATGATAAGCAATATTTCATATTCCTATTGAAAAAAAATTAATAAATTTTTATAATTGCTATTAAATCTTTTCAACTACATTTTCAACGCCATTTTTTTAAATAAATTCATTTAAAAGCGCGATTAATATGTTCAAAGATTCATCATAAAAAACACATTTAAGTGCAAATTATTGTTTAAAACAATTTATACAAGTTGTTAAAAATTTATAAAAAAAAATTTTAAAAAAATGGGAAACATGTGTTTATAGCTTTGTTTGAATAAACGTTTTTGAGATAAGTTTTTTACTGCAAAACATGTTTAATGGAAAGTACTTGAAAGTTTAATTAAAGTACATTTATAGCTGTCAAAGAAATTATATTTTCTAATGTATTGTAATTAAAATGATGCAATTAATATATAACATACTGGTACTTTGACACAAGTTCAATAATATGTAAAATGAAGTATACAGTTTAGAAAAGTATCTATAAGATATAACATATAAATATCAGCATAAAAGATTTAAAAAGAATTAATCTACGTGGAATGTGTGATAAGCTTTCAGCACGAACATGTGCTTCTCAACGCTAATGGTTTTTATTCTTACGAGCAGCGGCTTAAAGGAGAACAATAAGCAAACGAATAATTTTCGAATAATTGCATGAATGTTTGGATCTAACGAGTTTTAACGAGTATGTAAAAAATAACCCTCAAAGGGAATTAACACATAAATTAACACTTTAAAGATGAATAGTAAGCAAACGAGTGAGTTTCGAGTCAATGACTGCTTGGTCAACTTTATTGAGTGTGTAAAAAATGCATTGTAAATTGAGTAACTTGCTGATGATATTAGAATGCAGTAAGAGTATAGGTATAAATTATGACAAAAAACATTTAATAAGTAAATATTCATATTTATCTTATTGTAAAATATTAAAACGCTATAGTTAAAACATCACCCAACGCAATATAAAATCATTTTACAGTAGTTTATAACAATAATTTTAAATAAAATTACGATTTCTTGTCATAAAAAATATAAATTTTAGTTATTATATCATATCCATACAATACAAATATACTTTCTTCAAAAGTCTATTTACACTTTCATGATATCATTAATGTGTACATATAATAGAAATGTTTTTGAATCTTAACTAGCAGTTTGAGGCACGTTTCTATACCTATATAATACAATGACAGATGTTTTTAGTTTAATTTAAATATCTATTTGCAATTTCGAATAGTTCACTTATGTGCTTTATATTTATTTTTCATCTTGAACTTCGATATTGTTTAGTATATCATTACAAATACTCGAGTTTATAATATATATATTTTGTCTCTATTACAAAGAAGATGGTACTATACATTTAAACTTTATTTTCTTTGTAAAACTTTGAGCAAAATAAAGGATGAATCATTTTAAACTACATTTAATTAAAGTGATGGTCTTGAAAACCAAAAAAAATTATATGAGAAGGAATGGAGAGTGATTTTCATTATTTATTGAAGCAATTTAAATATTTTAAATAAAAAATACACTTATGAAGTCCTTAGTACTCATATATATATATATATATTATATATTAAATGTATTAGTTTGTATATTTATAAAAATTTCAACAAATTTAAAATTTTTTTTATTTATTCCTTTATATCAGAAGTTTATTGTTTATCTACAATACGCTAATAAACTGTTCACCTTAAGCCACATTGCGTATGAGTAACAAGATTTTTTAAATAAATTAATGCATTTTTGTTAAAAAAGTTTTTAAATTAGTTTGTTTTAGTGAAATACAAGTTAAGACATCAAAAATGAAATGAACCCTTTCACTTTACTCACACATACTGACCGTGCTCAGCTCACCTGACAGAAGATTATCACAATTTTTAAACATGAGTCATCAAAGACGAAATGAACCGTTTCACTTTACTCACACATAGTGACAGTGCTCAGCTCACCTGACAGAAGATTATCACAATTTTTAAATATGAGTCTTGAGCCAAAAATTTACTATTGACCAAACAAAAAATCTGGAAGATCTCAAAATAATGATGACACAATTTGGTAATGCCTTGACAACGACCTTGATAACTAGCGAACTTGCCTACAATGTGAAAAATAGTCTTCGATAGGATTAAAACTCTATAAATCCAGTCTCTAAGTAGTATCGGGAGTCTAAGTGTTGCATTTACGTGTCAACTAGTTCACTGTAATCTAGCCATACACAATAAAGTTCCTTTTAAATTTGATTTCCACAAATTTTATTTACCTTTTTATTTTTTTTAGTACCACAACTTCGATGACATTTCATAACAAATACTATATTTCACAATAATGCACAAAAGCACATATGCAATTTCAACTTTTAATACTAAATTGTAACTGAAATTTTTAGTAAAATATTGACTTGATATCGTTATAATAATATTTACACATTAAATGAAAAATTTTACACACCCTTAGGAATAAAACGTTAACAAAACGTTCTTCTCACTTATTAAATTACGTCGTTCTATTCCTGAAAATTGCACTGCAATGCAATTCCAAAACCAAAACAAAAACAAAATCCACAAAAAAGTTATATGGTCAACACTCACCGTTTCATGCATTTCACCACTTTCATCCAATAATTTTTCAAGGCTTTCATCGTCTTTTGTTGGTGTTAGTGGTGGTGTGGGTGCACGACTCTTTGCTGTTAGCAAAGAACGTGGCAGTAAATGTCGTCCATAACGCAAATAAAGCCAACGTCCCCATTTGCGGCCAGCTACAGCAGCAACTGCAGCAATAACAAATAAACCAATTGCGAACCACATAATTTATATGTGTGCAATGTACAGTGTACGGTATATTGTCAGGTGAGTGTATAGTAGTGGTAGGAGTAAAAGTTGGCGGTAAAAACTTCCTATAAGTATGTCTAGCACATATGCACCATAACACAACAAAAACAAACAAACAAACAACAGGTTGTGTTTGGCTATGGCTATGCTTATTATATTCGTTTGTAAACAGACAGAAACAAAAGACAACAAAAGAAAAATAAAAGTAAACACAAAAGTTTTTTGCTCTGAACTTGCTAAGCTTTTCTGTTCTGTTCTGGTCTGTTGTGTGGTTTTTTGCAAAGCTTTCACTGCATTTATTTGTTTTTTGTTTTGTGCACACTTCGTTGTTGTGTATGGGGGACTCAGTTTGCCGGTTTATTTGGTTTGGGTGTGTGCCTATAAAACACTTGTGCTCTTGCTCGTTTAAGCAGTATTTTATACCGGTTTTGATTTGATTTTGTTTTGCTTTGCTGTTTACTGCTGAGCGTATTTTTTACAGTAGTGGTGAAATAAAAAAGCTTTTGTATTTAAACTTATACCGTGTCGAAAATTATGTTGTTCTGTTTTGTGTGTGCACAGACAGTTGTTACGTTTACTTTTTTGGTCTTGTGACTGAATTACTCAATTTCATTTCTTCTTTGCACTGACATTTAACACAATTTTTTTTTAGTTGTTCACAGCCATAACAAATTGCTTTACACAGTTTTAGTTTTTTATATTAATATATACTTTCTTAAATTAAATTTTTTACACTTTTATAATGTATAAATTTAACATAATTATTGTTTTTTAGTTTTTATTTTATTCCACAGTACACAAATTAGAAAATTATAAAACTTAGATAAACACAATTGTGCTGCTGTCGTTTTCCATTACGTCTTTGGTATGGTGGTAATCCGATGTTAACTGAGCGCAAAGCAATTTATTTTCGTGGTGAATTTGTGTTTCAGCTTTGAGTGTTTCAAAAATACTGATAAATAAGACTGAGTAGAATTGATATAAAGGTTTAAAGAAGTTGTTTGGATAAAACTTGTTTACTCAACTTTCGTGTTGAATAAATTTGGAGCAATGTGCTTTTTGCTATAAGTGGCTGCGTATCAATTAGCGAAGTTTTTTGATTGGTGAAAAAACATAATTGAGTTACTTTTTGTTTTAAGCAAAAAAACTTTAAACGCAAATAATGAGCTCATATGTTAAAACTGACGGTAAAAAAAATTTATTCAAATAATTGAATATTTATATAAAATTAAAGTAATTAATTCAGAAAAAAGTAGGGAGCTCGTTATTTTAAGAAAAGAAGTAATTGTTTGTAAAAATCTTAAAATATATTTAATGTATATATTCAAACACATTAAATAGAATTAATATAATTTATTTTTTTTATGTAAGCTTTTATTTACTGTTTCTTTGGTGGCAAATTTTAAATTAAAAAATTTTTATAAAATAATTTTTTTATTAACTTTAAAATTTTATTTTCAAGAATTTTTTGAATTTATCATTTATAAATTTAATTTAATTTATTAATTAATATTTCTAACTTAATGTGTAGTATATTTTTATTTATGTATATGTTTTTTAATTTATATTTTTATTTATGTATATGTTTTTAAATTTATTTTATATATTATTTTCTATTTTTCAATTTTTAATTTTAAACAAAATTAAAACCGTTTATTTATTTAAAATCAATTAAAAGACGAAATATTATTAAAAGCATGAAATAAAAGAACCTATATAAAATAATTAATTGACAACAAATGCTTTTTTTGGTCAAATTGGCAACTTCTTAGCATTAGTTAGACAATTCATTTCCTGATTTGATATTTTTAAATATACTTTATTTAATAATTTATAAATTTTTTAATAACTTAAATTTTTTTATGTTTTTATTCATGTTTAATTTTAATTTATTTTTTATAAATTTTTTTAATTGCTTATATTATTTAATTAATTTTATATTATTATTACATTATATTATTATTTATTCATTTTATATTATTATATATTTTATTTATTAATTCATTTGTGAATTAATACTTAAATTAATTTTAAAGTTTGCTAAGTATAAGGATTTATTTTTACTAAGTCCTTCGTCTTATTTATTATTTATAAACTTTAATTTATTTTAAAACAATTTAAAAATATTTTTTGTATATTATATTCAACTTTAATTATAATTATAGATTCTATTATATTAATCGCTATTCGCTAAGCAAAATTATTGTTGACTTTTTTATCTTATTCATTATAGTGAAAGTTCTGCATTTGATAAGTCTAGACTTCTAGATACTATATCACCTTTTTTATGTCAAGTTTTTCTCTTAATTTCTACAATGACGTTTTCCACATTGCACTTTGGATCAGTGGTGGAGATCTTCTCCATTTAGGAGTTGGTTTTAGTAGGTTAAAGTCTCACACAGTGGCTTTTTTAAGTTAGAGATTTTCTTGATAAGAAATTTTCTTGATTCAATTTAATACACATCTATATTTTAACAGCAAAAAGCAAAAAAATAATATACTATTTATAGTAAATTAAAATTAAATACAAGGAACTAACTTTTGAACAAAACTTCCCTTAAGTCCGTCTTAATGTTGACACAATTACATAAATAATAACAGACAACCAACTTAAGTTGAAAAAATCACCAAACCCAAATTGCTGTTATTCTTAAAATACTGATTCTTAAATATGATTATTTATAATCATAATAAATTTTGTTTTTTTAAAATATCTAATTTCGAATAACAGGTTTTCTAGCATAAATTCGCACATTAAAAACTAAAAATACATTAATTAAATCTTAACGCACTGTTTATCGAACTAATCAATGAACTCAACTTAGCACAACAATACAACACAGACGGGAAAGCAGAAACAACGCAACATCGCAGTTTTAATTCAACACACCCACTTCACCAACCCAACATGCGTCAGTCGATTAAGTCACTTGTTAACAATTTCAGTACGTTTTTTTTGCAATTTTTTCTTATTTACGTGCACATACGATACACATAAATAAACAGATTCCACACTTGCAGGTATGCACGTACGAGTAAAGTAGTGTATACGTAATTTTTAATAAAATTAAAGTGCAATAATGCACCAAAAAAAGGAGAAAAAAATAGTACACGTTAATGTGTTAAAGAATCACATAATAAATAAAAACTAATTGTAAAATTTATTTAATTTACATAATTTCACTAAACATTTTACTATAAAAATTACACTACACTGTGATATTCATTATAATTGATTTAGATTACAATAGCGAAAATGCAAGCAAGTAGATATGTGAATAACCTTTGATTAATTGTGTGAAAATTGCAGCGTTAAATACTTTTTAATTCTAATTATAATACAATAAATTATTAAATAAATTTTTGTAGCATGAAATGTATGTTATTTTAAATTAATATATATTTTTTTTGAAAGCAATTATAGTATTTGTTTAATATAACAATAAAAATAAATTTATTACAATTGCAAAAGGAGGAGTTTCTGACCTAATTTAGGCTCATTGGAAATAATTTATTCTCATCATTATGTGATTAAATATTTAAGTTAAAAACTACAAAAATATTCTGATCATAATAAAGTAAATACAGATGAAAACACTTTATATTAAACTATTTAATTTTGAATTTATTTATCGACCTGCTTTTTTTAAGGTCGATATTCTATAGACAATAGAATAAAGAGGATGACGCTTAAATATGGATTTCATTAATATTAATTTATGTTAGATCCTTATCCTGATGATGACTCTCGAGGAGAGTCGAAATATAGTGACAAGATATAGTATTATATTATATTATATTATATTATATTATATTATATTATATTATATTATATTATATTATATTATATTATATTATATTATATTATATTAT
>NC_051847.1:144096281-144105917 GCF_002237135.1 Teleopsis dalmanni | reverse complement strand
TTTTACATTTTACACAGAGTTTTGAATCGTTATTAAATCGAAACCCATAATAAACTTATGATTTGACTGAAGCCAAAACTGAAAATGGTAAACGGTTAATATTCGGTTCAAAGCCGTGCCTAAAATATACAAAGTAATATCACTAATAGTTTATGTATATATTAAAACATATATAACAAAAAATTTAGAGTATTATTGTTATTTTTATAAATTTGTACTTAATCGCTTAATTTGCAATGTTAAAATATGTATTATCACTAATCTTAATATATGTTATATTAATTAAAATATAATATTATTATTACATATGGTTTTTTAATCCGTTTTTAAACATTATGTATGTAAATGACTTATTTAACTTATTAAATTTAATTAATTAATTAATAATCAATTACTCGAAGCTTTAATTTAGTGAAAACAAAAATTAGTTAATTTTAGTTTTGATTGCTTACATATCTAGAGAATATTTTCAGATGTACTAAACAGAAAGGCAATAGTAATAACAATAATTGAGCTATAATTGCCGTAAATAGATTTATTAAATCTCTCTAATTGTAATCGTGAAAAACGCTAAAAAGCCGACAACAAAGTATAGAACAATAATAACAAATGTAAAAAAGTTAGCAAGTCTGTAAAGCACGTGAATGTCTTTATATATAAATTCAATTTTAATAATATATTTATGTAAGGTATTACTGATTAATTTTTACTCGTTACTTTTTTGAAAAACAAAAAATTAAACAAACATTTACCTCAAGATCCATGGCAGGATTTAAGATTAATTCACACATGTTTGCAAAATTCAAATGAATCAGAGTGTATAAAGGTTACTTATACGTCACGTAGTGCAGAAATTTTTATGGAAATTTAAAAGAAATTTTTCAAGGCGTATTTTTTCATACGAATAGAAGACCGATTTACAATTAATAAAGGGTTTTCAATCACTTTTCGATATTTTAGTTATGATTTGATGATTTGAAATCTGTCTGCAAAATATATGAAATCTCTAAAAGTAATTAATTAAAATCACAAATCACATCACAGCTCGGCCAATGCCAGTCACAAAATAAATAAATTTAAACACCGTATACGAAGTAAATCAATATAATATAACACAGCTGTTAAAAGTGTAATTATTTTAAGTATTTCAATTGAGATTTTTCGACAACAGCAGAATGTATCTGAAGCGTGGTGTTTCGCGCTGTGGTTTACTATCAACTGTTGCGGATTTGCTTGCTTGTGTATCTCGATAAACTTGCTAAGTACTCTCGGAAGCAGTGCGAGTATTTCACTGTTCACCGTTCACTGTTTTTGGGGGCAGAGATTGGCGTGTGAGAATGCCACCGCTGAGTTTTGCATGAAAGCATTATACACGTACATATATATAGTATATATAGTACATATATATAGTATCTATCTGTAAGCATACTCGTACTATCTAAAGCTTTACTAGTTGCAGGAGGAAGTGTATGGTGCAGTAGAGACAGTGAATGTTTTGTTGTGACTGTGTTATTAGCGTTTCATCAAATGAAAGGTTTGCAGAGAAAATTATATGCAACGTAACGATTTTTGTTTTGTTTACAATTTTATTGTTTTGTTTTTGTTATTAATATTTTATTATTAATAAAATTTACTTTTTAACAACAAAATAATTTATTTCTTTCTTTGGTTTTTTGGTATATACAAAAACTTAGATATATATAAGTATTTTCAATTTACAATCACATAAAATTAATTTCTATTGATTTTTTTACTTATATTTTTTCATCAGTCGCAACATGCAATTTGTTGCACAAGTAATTCTTTGTAAATGATCTCTTTATTCTAAGAAATATTTTTATTGCCAAGTTATTTTATATCTATATTTAACAAGAAATCAATAAAAAATATTAAAAAAAAATTAATTTTGTCATGGAAAATTATTTTGTTTACGTTCTAAATAAAAGACAAGCAAATCCCTTGCAATTTCCGGGCTATAGGCAAACAGCTGAAGAAAGCGATAAAATAATTATTGCTTGAAGAGGAAAAATATGATATGCCAAGTAACACGAATAGGAAACAATTTTTAATCACAAATCAAAAATAAACTAAGATTGGATAGACGCATAGTAAATAATAGTTAAGCTCTTTATATAAATAATTTATAAATAATTTTGCGGTCACCTCAATAGAGTAACAAGAATATTATGTTTGGAGATATTTAAGAAATATGAACTTCTAATACATAAAACACATTATTTTTTTTTTCGAAGCCCATATTAATGGTGAAGAAGTCTACTTATAGTTCTGGTTTATGGTAAAACAACCATACACACTAAATAGTAATGATATATGTAATTCCATTATAGGAAACGTATTTATTATTTATTTATTTTTTTACATTAATTTTTTTAAAACCGAAATCAGTGGTTAAGAGCCCTAGAGTTCTGGTTTATTTTTCCGTTTTACTAAGTCATTTTCAATGTCAAATATTGTCAGCATAATGAAGACGGGTAGTCATATGATGTCATATTCGCATTCTTGTTATGTAATTAAAATGCATTTGACACACCAGTCAATTATAATTGTCATTTAAAACGACATAGTGAAAACCAGACATTATATTTAGAAGCTAGAATCAGTGATGAAGCAAACTATAATTCTAATTGATTTTAAAAGAACCATAAACACTATATATTTAAGAAATATAAATTTTAATGGAGAAAAACAAAAAAAAAAAAGAAAAAGTTCTGGCTTATAATGAAGAAACTACAACATAATGAACTTGATATAATGATAATTAACAAATAACGCAGAACTGTTATTATAATCACTATTCTAATTCCATCACAATAGAGAGAAAGAAAGAAAGAGAGAGGGAGAACGAGAGAGAGAGAGAGAGAGAGAGAAGAGAGAGAGAGAAGAGAGAGAGAGAAGAGAGAGTGAGAGAGAGAGAGAGAAGAGAGAGAGATAGAGAGAGAGAGAGAGAGAGAGAGAGAGAGAGAGAGAGAGAGAGAGAGAGAGAGAAACACTTTATTAAATAGAAAGAAATTTAATCTCAATGGGAATAATGCCGTTAGTATTGTTAAGTCGTTATTTTATACTGAAAATTCCAGTAAAAAATATTGTACATCACATAGTGAAGTCAAAACTCCTCCATAATAAGCGTAGCTATTTTTCAGATTATCTGGAAATTTCAAAGGACCGAGTACGGTAGTTGCAGATTAAATTCACTTCATGAGAGAGTATTAAGGTTTGAGCTTAATAACACGAAGTCTTGTTTAACTCGAAATCTTGTGATCGTATTTAAACAAAGGTCTCTAGAAATACATTGTAATCACCCAATAAAACGGATAAAAAAAGAATATAATAATAATTATAATAATATTAATAATAAGTCTTCTTTTTGCGTATTAGTTCCATTATCCGTAAATCGCGTTTTGTTATCAAAAAGCAACGAGAAGTTGATAACTGTGTGCTCTGTATCTTAATTAACTAGTCAAGTTTTTTTGTATTGGTTGTACTGTTAATAACGTACGTGATTTTTTAATTCACAAATGATAAGTTAATAACTGCGTGGGTTGTATTTGATTTATTGTATCGAGTTTTTTGTAAATTGCTTACAATACCATTCCCGTACGTGATGTGATATAAAAATAACTGCAAGTTAATAATTGTGTGTGGTATATCTTATTTATTGATTCAAGTCTTTTTCTGTATTGTTTTCACTGTCAGTAACGTACGTGATGTGATCGAAAACTAATGACGAGTTGGAAATTGTGTGATCTGTGCCTTGTTTATTGAATCCAATCTTGTTTGTGTATTGGTTGCACTGCTAGTAATTGATGTGTTAAATATCAGACAGTTGTGCTGATTAGCTAGTGTTTTCCGAGCATATGAGAAGATGTACATTAGTATGTTGTCGATTTTTTGTATGGCAAATTATGGTTCAAAGACAAATTTTATTAATTAAATGCTGTAAAGTATTCAAAATATCAAAAAAGTTTTTTGTGTGGTTAATTTGTCACAACTATAACTTTATTAATTGCTTAAATACTGGACACTAGGGAGTATCTTGAAGGTAGCGCGGATTTATTATCGTTATAATATATTTATTTGTGAACAAAGTAAGAAAAAAATATTTTATTATTGTAAGAAAAATTAAATAGATTGTGTTTGCTCATAGAATAAGTGACAACGGGACGGATGCTGTAGGAATGCCATATGATATGATATGGGTGACAGTATAATTTGTTGTTTATCCAACAGTTTATGCTAGAATATAGTATTAGTATTGTTATTTTTTTTTATTTCCTTATCTAAAAAATATATTCAAATGTAAAGATTAAGGCGTGTTTAAAAACATATGTAGAAAGTCGATCCAAAAGTGTTTTTAAAAATGCTTTTATTTAGTTTTCACAGCATTTTTAACTTTGTTTACAAATTTCGCATTAAGCAATTATTTATTTGTGATTTATTCGAAAGGTAAACAATTCAATATATAAATACAATGCCTTAAAATACTAACTAGAAGTGCCGTAATAAAACTATAAAACATCTGTTCCTCAATAAATCAACCCTTCAATTTAAAGTTAAAGATGACTTCACACAGTTTAATTTATTTTGTAGTCTGGTACCAGTAACTATTTGTGTTCTAATTATATATGCAGATTCACTGACTATATAGTGTAACCGATAAGTAACTGATAAATGTATTTAATATTTAAATTACATGGGGTATGCATAATTAATGAACATTTAATATATTCTTAATTTGAATTATTTAATAGGTTTTTTTTCTGTGTACGCATAAAGACAAATAAACTGTCGATTCTGGGTGTCAGATATATGTAGTCTGGAAATGGGCTATCAAAATGTCTATTGGTGATATCAAAAAAAATTTATTCAGCGGATTTGAAATTTCCAGTTTTAACTGCCACAAAGATAAATATTACAAAATATTTAGAATCATAAATAATATTTATTTTTATCTGAATGAAATGCATTAGCATGTCACCAGCAGCAATAGCAGTCGTAAAGATTAGATTTCTATTTTTAAATGAAAAGCAACTGCTTAATAAATTTTAAAAGCCCGCAGGGATTTAAATGTGATATATATAGATATATAAATATTTTATTTTTTTTTGAATTAAGATTAAACGGAATTGAAAATTATGTATTGAATATAAATTAAAGAGGTTGCATATAAAAATTCATTATTAAAATAAAAATATTATAAATTAATAGTTGATTATAGGGTATAAAGAAACTAGGAAGGCTGTTTTGTTTAACATAAATATACTTTAGAGAATAACGGTCAAATAAATGTTACTAACAATAGGTTATAGCTCAGCTTCCTTATTTGTTTTTATTATTTTTTTTTGTTTGAATTAAATAAAATAGAAAAATAAAATTAAATATTATTATATAAAAAATAATTTGTATAGAATCATGCAAGTCCGCATGAGTTCAGAGCTGCGTTGAGGAATTTGCTTGATAACTGATGACGTTTATAATATACAATCTATTATGAAGCCATACAGATAATATACAAATTTATGGCACATATTAAATGTTCATTTTATTTTAATATTAAATTTATAATTTTGTTATGATTTTTCATGTATTTTATTTCACAAGTGATCGAAACATTTTGCATGAGCAATTCTGCTAAAAATAAATTCAAATTGTATGAAAATAATATTTCATACGCTAGTGAAGATCGATTGGTACCCGAAATGAGATACTACAGTAAACACTGAAAATGTGAGATGAAAAAAAAAAACAATAATAATAATGATAAGAAAATTAATTAATTAAAAATAATAATAAATTTAAATAAAAAAATGGGTTGTTTGTTGACATTTATAAATATTTAATAATAGAAACCAGTTTGTCTTCTGTAGTTTCTGTGGTATATTTTTATTTGTTGGTCATTTTTAAGTGTTAAGTGAAAGCTTTTGATTGGTTTGAAGTTGATTTCTTATAACAAAAATAGTACTGAATTCATTTAAATTTAAAATCACTTTACCTCACGTTCGCCAGACAACGTAACAAACATTTTTCTTAATATTTTTTTTTTTAATTAAAAAAAAAGTTTCTACAAAAACCGTTTTTAAAATATAAAACTCTTCAGCTCTTGAGTTGTTCTTCACCGGTAAGCGACACTTTACGCACTGACACAGTTTCAGTTAGTTTTAGTTGTGGTGAAATGTGAAAAGTATATTGGCTGCAAAAGCATTGCAACACGTTGCTGCCACAATATTCTTTTAATAAAGTGTGGCCCCCATAAGTAACAGCAACAGCAACAACAGCAGCGGCACTAATCAATAAATACCATAAAAAAGCAAATACCAAAGTCTGTCAGTTTGACAAACCGCATGTTGCTCTACATAAAAATCACTTAACAAGTTTGTATGAAGCATCGGTAAACTTAAACTTTGAAAATTGTAAAAAAAAAACAGAAACGTATAAAACGAAGAAATGTAGCAATAAAACAATTCAGTAAAGTCAACAAGATCTGCAACAAGTTAAACATCAACAACATCTACTCACTATTGACATACCACAATATGACAGCAACATATGTTGGACCATTGTTGCCAACTAATCAAGATACCGCATTTGAATAGTTTCATCTTTTTATTTTCAATGTATCATTAGTTTGTGTCGCTACTTTGTCTTAAACATTTGTATATATTAAACCATTTATGTATGCAAAGACGTTGCTCTACTTAAATTCCACAAATTAACTTAAAAATCTAAGACATAAAAGTATAGGTAAGCAAGACTTTAAACGTGCGCTACATACTAAGCCACAAATTGTATTATTGTTAAATTAATATTATTGTATCGTTTTAAATAATTAAACGATTCGTCTTACAGTTCACCTCACATGAAATGGCTGTTAGATACTTCTCACAGAATGTACATACATCGCAGATATTTGCGAGAAGTTGCAGATACCAACGATTAGTTGCAGTTTAACCACTAGGTCAAACTAGTGCTTTATAAATAAGAAAATAATGTCAAAATGATTTGAAGTGTTGCAGATATTGGCAAGAAGTTGGAAATACTAACGATTAGTTGCAGTTTATTCTCTGAGTTAGATTTTAACTTAGATAATTAGATTGCTAGATATTGTTTGCATGCTCGTTAAAGCTGGTGAGGCATTCATTCATTCGAAATTTATTCGTTTGCTTATTATTTATCTTTAAAACATTGCTTTACCATATGTTAAGTGAAATCGTTTTTGTTTTCTTAGAATTTTAACATTTATTTATAACGCTTTAGTATGTTTCTATACGTATATCGACAACTTTACTTTTGCCTTTATCAGAAGGATTTTTTCTTCATCCGCAGTTCTCTTGATGAAGGCAAAAGCCAATTTGTCGAAATACGTATAGACATATACTCAACCAAATAACGTTCGAAAAAAAAATTAAAATGCTAAAAAAACAAAAACGACTTTATTTGAAATAGTTTCTACGTTACGATTCAAATATTAAAAATACATTATGTGTAAATTTTCTTTGTTGGAGATTTTTTACACACTCATTAAAACTGAATCGATCAAGCATTCATTTATTCGAAACTCATTCGTTTGCTTACTATTGATCTTCAAAAGATGGTGTATATTAACAAAAATCATTTTCGCATGCAATCTTTTTTATACTTCTATAGTGATATTTAGTGTTATATTTTATAGTTTTCTCACGAGTTATCTACGAGAAGTTGCGGATTCCTGCGATTAGATGCAGTTGAAAAGCTGCGTAGAAATGATCACGCTGTTATATATAACAAATTTTATAATTTTAATTATTCAATTAAATCACCATTTAAATGGGCAAAAAATTATGTAAAAATATTTAATAAAGTCTCACAGATATTAATTAAGATATTAGCGTTTAATTAAAGTTTAATCGCTGAGTCAAACTGATCATGCTGTTATATATAAAAAGTTCTATATTAAATTAGATATTTTTTAAATATATTACGTAAAAAATGAAAAATGTTTTAGAAATTCTCTTGAATGAACTAACATTTTTTTTAAAAGTACTGATAAACCCTCTGATCTATTCATTTACTGATAATCATATTTATTCGTGTTTGGAATTTCATTAATATTCTTGATGACCTTAATCATTTTAAAATGTCATTGAATAAAAGAATCTTAGTTGTTTTAAAACCAGACAGCAAGGCAGCAAGGCAGCAGGTCATGTTGATTATCGAACATTTGAATATCAAATTTTGAAGGAATTTATTATAACAATAAATATATTTATATTAATTTACTAAATATTTTTTTTTGAAACTAATACTATTTTATATATAATATCATATTATTTACAATGTTTCTGAATTCCACGTGAATAAATAATGATTCCAAAGAAATATAAATCTAATTTTATTGATAAGCTGACTTGATTAGCAAATTAATTAAATTAAATTTTGATATAATAAAATAAAATTAATTTAATAAAAACAATTAATGGTGAAGTGAGTTTCCTGTTATTTTCAGTGCTCCTATAAAATAACAGTATGACAAAAAACAAGAATTATATACGGACCATAAATTAATTAAAAAATTCGAATTCCTATAAAATAACAGTCTGACAAAAAACAAGAATTATATACGGACCATAAATTAATTAAAAAATTCGAATATTTCCTAAGACCACTGATGATGAGTACTTACTTGGGAATACTCGAAAACAGCGTTGTATGGTCAGCCGAACTTCAATAAATTAACTAACATTTTTTGTTGTCTTTTTATTTCTATTCGAACTCTTTTAACTTCTAAATAGTTTTCTTTTGTCATAAGACGCGTGACTTTAGACAAAAAAAAATTAACATTAAAGAATTTTTTATATTCTTCGGTTTCTAATAGTTATAGATTAATTTAAATTGCTAAGGTTAAATCTGCAACCTGTTTTGCTTCTAGACTTCTGGGTCTGCAATAACGGGTTAAAGTTTGATAATCACATATAAAAATGGTAGTTTATTTTAAAGGACACGAATTTCGTTTCTTTAGTATACCAACTATGAATAAATACAATCTTTATACTTCCTTTCGCATATTTTCCACCATCGCTTTCAAAAACAGGGATGTTTCAAATATTTATTAAAAACGATATTTCCTACAGAATGATTTTAAGAAAAGGTTAATTTATATATTGCTTTGGAAATAATTTTTATAGTACTTGAGATATTTTTAGAGCTGTCATTTTTTGAACTTAATCTGATATATAGCTAAAAGCTACTAACAAATAATTGCTAGTAGTATTTGAAATTTATAAATGTTGCCATTATAAATGTTATTTATTGACTTTGTGATATGATACATTTTTGAAATCAATATAATAAGTGAAGAAAGATTCATTTAGTCGATAAGAATTATATATTATTATTTTTAAGTATCCGAAAATAGCATCGACACCGGAAATTATTGCGAAAACAAATTTTATGCTTTTGGCAAATGGTCGATTAATTAAGAGAGAAAGTTATCAGCTTTTCAAACGGATGCACACATTCGAATGTGATATTGTCAGCAATATTTGTAGAGTTTTAGAAGTGATAAAAAGGATTTTGTGCATTATTGCAGCACTACAAATGTGATTCAGTGTGTTACTTGATTTAAGCCAAAGGCTATGGAAT
>NC_051847.1:144074339-144096181 GCF_002237135.1 Teleopsis dalmanni | reverse complement strand
TAGTGTGAAGAATATCCAACTAATTTATTATTCTATAATAAAATTTTGAAATATTTAATTTTTTAACTTAATGGTTTTATCATTTTATGAGAGACCTGAAAATTCATTGATGTGGTCACACAATATATATAAAATAAAGATAACATGTTGGTTATTTGCTAGTTTGCTTAATAGAAGGTCAAATAAAATAAAAGCTAAAAAAAGTTGTCTCTAGAATTTCCGAAACTGAACTCTCTTACGCAAATCTGTACGATACCGAAATTGTAGTAAGTCCATATCAGAAAACTGTGTCCCGTTGAAAGATACCAAACGATATCGATTTAGCATTTAGTTTCATATCTGAGCAAAAACTGTGGCTGAGTGTCTCACCTGCTTTCATGCAGGGCCAATTTTATCCCTATATGCGGACTTATTTTATCGATATGGTAACGTAAGACATAGTGATTTACCAGTTACCCTTCAAACAGCCTTAATTAAATTCTACTGAGAAGTGATACCTTGCTGTAGTTGTTGGAACAAACTAGCTCTTTAGCTTAATGTTTATCTGGAGTGTAGGATCAACATGTCACAAATCCTTTATACATGGAGTTTCGATCAAATTGATTAGATACTGTTTGTATACCTATTTCCATAGTTGTCAGGAGTGTTTGATACGACAATGAAAAATCAACGGCAGAAAATTTTGGCTCACTTTTAAATTTATTTTTCACCATAGTTTCTTTTGGCCGCCATACGCTTGGTACAGTGGTATGTCCATTATGTTAAAGTTTTATTTCTTAAAACTGAATTCCCCGTGGTCCTAAATAATATAGTTACAGACATAATGTATGAATTCTATTGAAATATCTTTCCAGAAAGTAATTTTTTCATATACGGAAATATACAAAAATCAGATGGAGCCAAATCTAATAGATATGGTGGGTGTAGTAGTAATTTAAGACGTTATTTGACTAATGTAAATAAGAGAAAGGGTCACATTTTAATAACTTTGTTCTCATTCAAAATGATTTTATAATATTTTTCACACTTTTTATTTCTAAATTTATTTTTTTCCATATAATTTTTACATACAGAACGAAGAAAATTTTCTATTTTGATTAAATTATGCTTAGTTAATATTTAATGAATCTTATTCTTATGATTCTTACTGCTATCGCCACTTTTGTATGTACGCAATAAGTAGAGTTCCCATTTAATTAATTGATTTTTATTTTATATTATGTTATGTATAGGTTTTATTTAACAATTTTAATTTTCAATCGTTTTGTGCTATGGCTTTTTTCACATCAAAGGAAATGTCCAACTTCAGTTAACTCAATATTATATTTTGCAGATAATACGTACTTTATAAGTGTACAAAATAGGTTTCATTTAATTGTTAAAATCCTTTGTTTTTGAATTTAATATTGTCAAAGTTTTTGTACATAATCAATTTTCGATCGTAAAATTAAACAACATTAGTTAATATTAAGATCTCAATTTTAAATGATATCCAATACTACGTTTTTTGATTAGTGTAGTAATGCTACGAGATTTAGTGAACGCCAGAAGCATATTTTTATATGGATTTTGTATAAAAAATATTCGTATATATTTTCGAGTTATATGCAGTAGACTAAATATGGCAACACAATATCAAAGATATCGAAAACATAGTTATTTCTAGTAATTATGTTAGTTTATTAATTTAAACCTTGACACAACCACTGCTTCCTCTGTGTAATGTAATATAATAATTATTTGATTATTTAAATAAAAATAAATACAACACACATTTCTGATAATAATTAATTAACACTGTAACTAATTTTGACCTCTATTAAATACAACAAAGATAAGAAAACTTTAATCAAATTAACACTCTATTAGTAGCTTAAATGGAAAACCAATCATTAAAATAATTGTTAATTAAAATATTTACTTTTAATTTGTTCGATACTCTACAATACTCCATCAACATCATTTGCTACTGATACTGTTAATACTGTTAATATCACCAGGGCAATAAAAATAACAAATTCTCATTACAACTTGATTAATGAATAAATTAAAATTTAAAACAAATTTGTTTACAGTTCAATTATTGGGTATATATACATATTAATGAACAAAATAAAAAAACAAAAATGGTTTTAAAATTATTAATTTTTTAAATAATTTTATGTATTTAATGATTTTTTAAAATGTTTTACCTAATCATTGTCATTAAAGGCCAATAGTGTCAGTTAATCATTTTTGTATATATTAAAAATTTTTAATTTTATATGTAATTAAGCTGTTTTGTTTTTATTTTAAAATTTTGTTAATTTCTAGTTTTTAAATAAACTATAAATTTATTAAAATGACAATTAAAAATAAAGTAGTTAATTAAAAATAAATAAACTTTAAACTATGTGAAATAGTAATTACGAAATTTTTATTGCAAATATAGTTATATTTTATTATTAATCATATTTTTGTATTGAGTTTCTATTACATATACATATCCTTGTTGCTTTAGTAATTTATAATGTGGAATTCACTTTCGAAAGCAATTAATTTAATAAATATAAAATGGTTTCAATTTCAAATAAGTTATTGTAAGTTTATTTTTACAGATTTACTCATATGTGCATAAATACTTTTATGTAATTAAAAGATTTCTTATAGAGGTCAAATCAATTAAAACTTAAGATAAGATCATAAAATTGATTAGTAATTATTTTTTTTCTCGTCTACACGGGTATATATTCACTTAATACGTACAAATCATATCGGTGCCAAAATAAATAGGCACATTTAGTCGCTTAAGTTGTGCTAAACCTTAGCTTATTTAGTAATCACATTGCTTAATCAGCTCTATTCAGCAGAAGTTACTTACCTTCAATATATGTCAAGCTGAGATAAATTATTTAATCAGTCTGAGAAACTTTTTATAATACATATTCCAAACAAATTTTTTCTACTGAAAACTTGTTTACGTATTTAACAATTTTCATAGAAATTTTCATTAAAATATACTTTTTTCATACTTTTTTAAAAATTTTCCATGGTCAGAAATGTTTTTTTTTATATAATTTAAATTTGACAAAATTTAAATAAAGAAGCCGGTATACCAAACGATACCGAAATGCAGATATGCAAATTAGTTTAGCCAGTAAAATCTTTTTGTTGATTTTCAAATTTATGCTGTGTCTTATATTTAAGAAGATATAATTTTGTTTAGGGTCCAGAGCTGCAAAGAATGTTATTTGGAATGGCTTCAGTTTATAATCAAGCATTACTTACTTATCATGCATGTACTCTCTGTTTTGTTTTTTGTACTCAGTTGGAATTTTAAATTATTATCTAAACTAAAATATGTACGGAAAATCTATTTGCTATATGATAGCAACTATCAATTATATTAACATTAATTTTTCAAATATGTCGCAAAAAATTTTCTTACAATTTCTAATCCATCTATCTACTACGTTGTTCAATTTAACATTGTTTAACTTCTCTTTAAATCAAGAAATTTTCCACTAAGTTAATGTATATATTAACTTAGCGGAAAATTTGTAATATTTATAGTATTGATTTTTTGTTGGAGAGAATTGACAGAATGGCCATTGTCTTTATAATATTGATAGCAGAACCAACTTTATAGATTGAATGGCGATGCTACAAAATGAAGTCACAAAAAAGAAAGAAATATATATATATTTACATTTGTCGAATCTTTCTTATGAAAATGTTTTACGATATAATGCACATCTGCAGGAAATTTTTATAAAGCTCTCTAGTTTATATTATTTTTTTTGATGTTATGCCTAAGTTATGTTAAGTTAAGTTGCCACAGTCATTAATCAGTCTAATGAGCCAACACATATGCATCCTAAGATTCTAGAACGTTAGCTGATGGTTAGTTATGAAAGTATTTCAAAGCATTAATATAACGTTTCTAATATTGAAGCTGAATACTTATTTAAGAAATCTTAAAATGTTGCCCATAAAGTGCGCTCTGCTTTTTAGCAGAGCTGGGTAGTCCTCCAACTCATATTCACAACTTCTATATATACCGCCTGGCTGCTTCATATCTACACAATTTTTCAAAATATCGTTATATTAGACGTATTCTAAAACCAGTACTGTTGCAAACCACTAAGTCGGCTAAGGAAACCATTTGGATTCCATAAGGTATTGTGAAGTTGTGGTAATTTTTATTAACCTTTTATATAAATGCCGTTTAGTGGAATAAAAAAACTTTCTGCTTTCCTATCTCTGCGTTGCAGCTTGACAAATCACGATAATATATTTTTTACGTATACTTTTGTAAAGCATCAAATGTTAAATATTATATATGGGTAACCTGCATCTGATATAATTCAAACTTTAAACTTTAGTTCTTATTCACGTCTAACTAAGAATTTTAATATTTCGTAACTAAATTACTGTGTTTAGGAATGTGTGTCATATAGTATTAGTAATCTTTTGATATTGGGGCAAAAGAACGATCCCTGCGTATGGCCATGGATAATGATTTTTTTTATCTATTCAGCCCTTTACACGCTACAATCAATCGAGACATCTTTTTACCGAGACAGATCGACCTAAAAATCTAGGTTTAGGATGTATTTCGTTAACTACTCATGTAATTTTTGTTGTTCTTAATTGTACATAAGAAATTATTATACCCGAACTAAGACAAATGACAAATTATTTTAATGTTTACAATTAAAAAAAATGACCGAAGGATATTTTCTTTTAAATTAGTAAACAAAAACAACTATTATTTAGAAACTAAATTTTTTTAATGTAAACTAAAATGACATTGAACTCATATAATTTAAAAAATGAACCAAAAAATTTTAGCAGTAATGAATTATATCAACATTAGAAAAATCAACAGACCTGGAAGAAATAGCATTTAAAAAACATTTCATAGGTGCGCTCGGTTTATAATTAATCATAAAATCAACACTTCACTTAAAAATCTCAAAATTTATGACTGTTTAATAGATTAAGAGCTTAACGCAATAAATAACAAAACGAATTTTAATGAACACATAAATTTTTTAAAAAATACTACTTGCTCTAAAAAAAAATCGCAAGCAATATTTAACCGTGTTAATTACGTGTAAATATATATTATATCTATATAAATATATATGTTATAAATGTTTATATGTAAAAAGCAGAAAAACATTAAGAAACTTATTTATGTGATTGCTCGTATTTTTTCTGTAGTACTTTGAAATTTTTTCTATTTTTTTTCTATTTGAGATAAAAAGATTTTTATCTTACAAAAAAAAATATCTGCTTTATTTACCACAAAAATAATCTTTCAAAAAGTGAAATACGTATTGGTAAAAAACAAAATTTAGACTCAACCTGGTTTTTTGAACCAAATTGGTAATTATATTTAAAGTTTAGTTAGGATTTTTATTTATTCTAAGAAATTTGAAGAACTTTAGTTCTACATCATAAATATTTTATATTAAAAATACATTATAAATGTTATGAAGATGATAATGTTATAAATATTAAAAATATTATAAATGTTATATTTTATTATGAATATATAATAAATATATTATATATATATACAGTGACTCCATCGCATAATCGGACAAGCATTTGTTCGATATAAATGTGCTCTAAACTTTAAAAAAAATCTTAAAAATATGATTTTTTTCGCTTTAATTAATACTTAACATACTTATCTATCTAAATTATAAAAAAAAACAAAACATTTCTCATAATAACTATTAATTCAAAGTAAAAAACAGAACCAACACAATTTTTTGGGCTCAACGTATAATCGGACAAAATTAAACATCCATGTAAAAAATTCAGAAATGTGGCATTTATTATTTTGTTGCATATCCAGAACGGCCTGAATACGATTTGGAACTGATTTTACCAATTTTTGGCACACTTCTGGCTCAATAGAGTACCATGCTTCGAGTAAAGCCTCCTTTAGCTGTACTATTGTGTTAAATTTTTTTTGGTATACTCTCCTAGCTAATTCCTCCCAAAGATGCTCAATTACATTAAGGTCTGGGCTCTATGCAGGTGCGTCTATGAGTTTGGGGCAGTTTTGGATCAACCAAAGCTTTGCTACGCCTGACGTATGCTTGAGATCGTTGTCCTGATAAAAATTAAAATTTTCTGCGATGCTCAATTTCTCTGCACTTTGCTTTATATTCTGTTTCAGAATGTCGAGGTATTCAGATTTGCCCATTTTACTATCTATAAAATGCAATTACCTACTCTCGCACCCGACATACAACCCCAAACCATAACAGAGCCTCCTCCATGTTTTATAGTTATTTTTGTATTGTGATGATTGAATTCTGCATTTGATTTACGCCATACAAACATCCTACCATCAGATCTATTCAGATTAAATTTACTTTTATCAGTCAACAAAACCTTAAAAAAATGAAAATTATCAATGAAAATGTGTTTAAGATGATTTACCACCAATTAACTTGATTCCAAAAGCTTTCTCTTTTTAGTAAATATTCTTTAACAAATTTTATTCTTTTGTTTTTATTTTTAATACTTATAAAAGACTTCTTTCTGGCAATTCTTTCGTGATAATTGAATTTATGTAATATATTGCGAATAGTATTTAAGCATACATCTTTCCCAGAGCGAGATTTTAATGATAATTTAAGATCTTTTGCGGTTTTGAAAGGATTTTTCTTTATTTCTTTTAAATTCGAACGCTCTTTTCAATCATTTTATATTTTGCCTTGAGTTGCTCTGATCTTATTGGCCAGCCTAAACTCATCATGGGACCTCTTGATAATGTCTTGAATAGTAGATTGACTTATTCCAACTAAATTGACAATTTCTCTAACGGTTTTACCTTCGAAATTCAATTTAATTATTAATTGCCTAATTTCAACAGTAGATTGCTTTCCATTTGGTGCTATTTTAATACTAATTTATGTTACAATTGTATAATTTATAATTTATTAAGATAAATAATGTAAAAAACATTGTTCTGACAATTATTATTGTAGTTTTGAAGTGCATATTTGTAAAATAACAGTATTTTTAGCATGAATGCTTAATTTTGTCCGATTATACGTTGAGCCGAAAAAATTGTGTTGGTTCTGTTTTTTATTTTA
The DNA here is from genome assembly GCF_002237135.1 of Teleopsis dalmanni. Taxonomy (NCBI): domain Eukaryota; kingdom Metazoa; phylum Arthropoda; class Insecta; order Diptera; family Diopsidae; genus Teleopsis; species Teleopsis dalmanni. The sequence goes on along the minus strand of NC_051847.1, from coordinate 144,089,078 downwards.
AATTAATAGTTATTATGAGAAATGTTTTTTTTTTTTGTAATTCAGATAGATAAGTATGTTAAGTACTAATTAAAGCAAAAAAAAATCATATTTTTAGGATTTTTTTTAAAGTTTAGAGCACATTTATATCGAACAAATGCTTGTCCGATTATGCGATGGAGTCACTATATATGATAAATATATAACAAATATATTATAAATGTATTATAAATATAGAATATTTATAGAATTGTATAATTTATAGTTTTCTTTAGTTCCTGTTAATACATTGCAGGCATTTCAGATTCTGTTTTTTTAAGAAGATTATAAAACAGAGATTAAGGACATATGTATTTCGAAATTTGACTTATAATCTAGTGAAAAACAATGGAAATCTACTGTGGTTTTAGCTCCCATGCCGATCTTTCTATTGTATGTAGTCGTTGTGTTCAGCAATTCTTGTATTTAATTTATTTGAAGTCATTCCAACATATAGCAGGTCACATATGTTGTGTCTGTCAACTTAAGAGTTGATTTGTCTTGACTTCCCCATGTTATCAATTTCATTTTTTATGTTCTAACATATTAATATATTGTTATATTATAATTTTATTATACATTATTATTATACATGCTTTCAGATATATTCGATTATTATGTCTTATTCTAATAAGATAGACATCATTGTTTTATCTTGTTATGAACGTCACACAATATTACATTACAGAGAAATTATTGAATAAAAATAGAATAATAAAAAAAAATAGAATAAATCAATTTTATTATCTTATTTGGAGGTGTATTTCTTCAGAAAGTGACGCATTGATTCTCTTAGATTTTACGGGAACTAATATATATGTCTTTAGAGAGCAATGAATTTTAACCACTGACATATTTCATTTGCTGTTATAATATACACAAACATATTGAAGATATATATATAATAATATAATACGTATATATATATGTGAAATATATTTATAATTATTAATAATGCATACATTATAATAGATTTCATTAATATGTACACTATTTATATATTTAAAAATTTTGAAATTGTATCTTTATAATTTATTTGTGTAGATTTTTTATACCCAAAGTAATTAAATAAGGAAATATTGGCTCCTTCTGTATTTGCAATACTTAAAATGACTTTTTTATTTAGAATGAACGTATTTGGTGAATAAAAAAATGTTTGTGTCTTTGGAATCTTATATTCTATCTATACCATTCCATTCGATATTTCACAATAAATCTAGTAATGTATTTTTAAGACACTTTTGTTTTGCTTGTAATTAGAATCAAGAAATGACCTCAATGACAATTGAAGTTCAAAATATTATTCGTAATACGCAATATAAGTATATTTTTAATTTTTATATAAAAAAAGATTTTTTTTACAAAAAAGTTTTATACTCTTCATATTTTTCTACATATATAATTTTTATCTAAAGAGTTTCTATCTATTTTTTATAGGAATTTTTTTTTAATATTACAAAAAATTAATATGCAAATGACATTATACTTATATGTTCGCAAATTCCGTTTCCTGTAAGTGATTTAATACTCAAGCCTCATTCAGACACACTAGTTTTACTTATTATACATTCAAAGCTTATATATAATAAGACATAATTGTAATAATTATTTTGAATAAATAAACTTGCCAAAAAATAAAAATAAAACAGAATTAAATATTATACGATTGTCATGTGGAAGCATGGATAGTAATTCTTGTCTTGATTTGGTGCACGTGATCTATGACATGAATACAAAATTCTTCATTGTCTACACTATCTACATTGTCTACATTGTCTGTATTGTCTACTGAAATTTGAGTATTTTTAATTTTCTTTAATTTTACTAGAATCAATGAGACAATATCGACAATCACGCAATGTGTGAGTATGTAAATAAACTTAGAGACACTATCTTGTGACTATATAAGCAAATGTCGTGAGTATCACTACAGTTGACAGTGCGTATTAAAAACCCAACACAAACCAAATATATCTCTAGCCTTGTCAAATAATCAATATTTTTTTTTAATAGAGTTACACAATTCACAAGTCAATTTATTAAAATTATTTGATCAATTAATTAATCAATTAATTTATGATTAATTTTTTTTATTATTATTAATATTTTATTTTGTTTGGTTTTTATATGAAATAATGTGTTTAATAATCAGGCCTATTCTGAATCGCATGGGAATGGGAGTTTGTTCCCTGTTCCCAAGTTTGCTATTCTGAATAAATTGGGAATGGGAGTTTTATTCCCTGTTCCCAATTTTGCTATTCTGAATCGCATGGGAATGGGAGTTTTTTTCCCAATTTTGCAGAAATTCTTTCCCTGCCAAATTGTTGGGGACACAAGTTAAAAAAGTATTAAAAATGGTTTAATTTAATATAAAAGTAACTGAAAATGATCAGATTTTTAAATATATTTTAATAAAATTATTACAATAAATTTAATATTTTCAAAGTTTTATTTTTTGATTAGTTTTCCGAATATATTTTAATAAAATTATTTTAATAAATTTAATATAACAAAATTTTCATTTAATATATTCTATTAAAATTATTACTTTAATAAAAGTATAACAAATTTGAAATATTTAAATTTTTATTTATTTATTTTATTCAGACGGATTTTTTCCACTAATTAAAGTGTTAACTATTGTGTTTAAAACAATAGAAAGGTTTATTTATTCTGCAATATTTTTGAAATCTGTAATGAAAAAAAGTTTATTTTAAAACCAAATTAAATTTACATTTGTACTTACAAGAAATTAGGCAGCTCAAGTGGATTTGCTGAGTCTCGCAAGTTTCTCCGATTGATCCTCTGTTGCAAAATTTCTTGCTCATGTTCTTGAGCCAAATCCTCCGCTAATATTCGAAATGCAATTGAATGCATTTTTAAAGTTTTTGAAAATTTTTTATATAAATGAACACTAACAACTGCACAATTCTTTTTATATGTTTATTTTTTTCATTAAAATAAAAGTTTTTCATTAATCACTTATAAAATTATTTATATTTATTTCTAATAATTTGTGCAGCAAACAAATAATGCGATTTTAACATTTAAATCAACATATGATACGCAATTATTTTCTTTGTTTTGCTCATTTTCTCACTTTTCGTCGTTAAAAAGTGGCATGGTTGCCAAAATTTAACAAAACAAATTTGAAACTGTTATTGTTCCCAGAACTGCTGTCTCCCAGGCAATTCAGAATAAGGGAGTTATGTGTTCGGGAACAGCGTGGGAATAGGGAGTTTTGTTCCCTGGGAGTATTCAGAATAGGCCTGAATGTGTTAATAATATGCTGGAGACATATTATGCTATGGTAAATAGAAATCTTAAGTATAATAATGTTAATATTTGACTTACCCTCAGTTCCGTTTCTATAAAAGTCGGCGGTAATAAATTCTACGTATTCCGTATTTACAATGCACACTAGTCATCAATGAAATTCTCTTGATGTGTTACTTCTTTAAGACCATGCTCAAAGAAATTTATGCCAAACATTAAACATTTCCCTGGAACTTCATCCAAACCGATTTGATGCGTTTCAAAATATCAAAAGAATGTTAATATTATTTAATTTTTTAAAAGGCTTAAAACTTTCATCATTTTTTTAACTTATGTAGTTAATTTCTTTTAAGGTAGAGATATCAGACTTATAGCATGTGTGCAGGTCACTGTTATTTAGAAAAAAATTGAAGGTTAATAAATATACTTCTCTAAATTAGTGAATCTTATCGAAACTATCAGAAAACTTAAAGAAATGTTATATATTTGTTATTATCGAATGTACGCACAGCGTAGTTTATATATACAAAAGATTTAGTCATAGACTCCTAATTAGATGCAAAAGTTCAACTTATAGAGTATTTAAACTTCATTGAAATAGTTTTAAATCTTTTGAAATTAATGTAGGACCTTGCTGAATCAAAAAGCCCAGTAAACGGCTAGGATTACAGTTATAGAGAAACACAGAGTTAACTATATGTCCTTCAGATTTCTAACGACAATCACAATCATATTCTTTAAATTAAACACAACGAACCACCTATATAATGTTGATGTTATATTCAACGTGATTCTTATTTATATTAAAATAAATTTTTATTAAGCATAAGTTATTAAATTTTACATAGGTTAAATATTATGCTATGTTATGTGTAATAATAATATATAAGCCTAGTTATGTACTATATATATGCTGTATTTCCAATAAAAATGATATTAATTCAAGTTTAAAATGACTTTTCAATAATTTATTGAACGATACTTAACACATAAGCATCTTAGTCAGTGCCGATTATTTTGTGAAAAGCTTTTTTATAAAAAAAATAATTTATTTAATTTTTTGTTTTTTATTATTTTTATTTGTTTTTTTTATTATAAATTTAGGTCTGTACATTTACTTTTTTAAATTATTGACAGCATAACTGATTTTCAGCTTAGTATTTTGACATTCTGTAATTTTTAACGCTTGCTAATCGGTCTTGAACTAGTTTGTATACCCTTAAGCTCAACATAAATCAAATTTTAGAACAGAAAACAGAAATAGATTTTACCGTAGTTCACATTTTTGTCATAAATTACGAATGCAGCTAATTTTACTAATAAAATGTATAATTAAAACTATATATCCACGTATATATGTATATCTATTATCTATTAAAATTTTTATATGGTCCAAGAAAATTAATTTCAGTATTTGAAATCATAATCAATTAGAAATTTTTCAACTAATATAAGTAGGAAGTACATTGGAGGGTATATGAATTATTTAGATCAGTAAATTTTGTAATGAATAATATCATTTTTTCTATATACATCTGTAGTGGACCAGATAAGACAAGATCCACACACCGTTGTATTAAATCCATACATGATTTAATACTAGTGTGGCCCCCCTATACTAAATCATTCACTTTACATTGAGGTCGTTCTCTAAGTTCCATTCTATCTAAGTTCCAATAGGTTTTTAGTTTATCTTTTCTTACTCTGTATTAATACTGTTCAACATTGTACTTACTAATTTCTCAGGTATAATTTTTTTTATGTTTCTTTCGTGTATCCTTGCTAAATCCAATTTGAAGAGGAGATATTGTTACGCCAAGAAGTATATTCATTTTTTTGCGTTGTATTTCTAGTGCTATTTGGTTGGTAGGTTTAATTTCCTCTTCAATCCAAATAAGCACCGTTTTATTACCACACTTCCACTGATAGTATTCTGAAAATATAAATCTTATTTATTTTATTTTTAAGATTTATATTTGGCATTTCTACCAGACTCGTTAGTTCGTAAACTAATAAAATCTTTTTGTATTCGAGATCTTTCCAATTGCTTAAAAAATGTTTTTTTGGCTCTGTATTCTCTTCCTTAGCAATAGTTTCTTTTACATTTCTATATATGTGGCTATGACCTATGATTTTACGATTTCAATCTTAACCCTACTCAAAAGGACTTTTATTTCAGTAAATTTTACTTTGACCATTTTAGTTTGAATTTTCTGCTGATCCAAAAAATAATTTTGAATATGCTATGGCCTATGACATCTGGTACGGGTTTCTAATACTCGCTCTCCCTCGGGTAAAAATATTTAATATCTTTATTTTAAATAAAATAAAATAAAAATTCTATTAATTAAAATAATATAATAAGAATATTTGTTGTTGTAGTTCACTACTTTTTGAAACTTCTCTATATTTTATAATGGTATTGAAGTCAATTTCAGAATTATTTATATTGTAATAGCTATATTTTGAGAATTATAAATGTCAAATATATTCATTTGAATTTAATTTTATTGAATATTTTAATAAAATTTTTTTTATATTTACTATATAAAAAGTAACACATATTGTTATTGGTTTAAACTTTCAAATATATATCAAATATATTTTTTACGAACTTCTAGAAATTGATAACTTAAATTCAATAAAACAGAATACTTTAAAGTAGCTACTTGTTAGCTCTGTTATGCTACAATGCAACACTTCTAAACACAGAAAAGCGAATTAAATTTTAATATTATAATGTTATAATATTCCTTTCCAAAATAACAAAACACCAAAATAAGTACATTGAACTCAGCTATATCTTTTCTGTAAAACAATGTCAAATATATGTTATTGAACTTGTCTATAACACTGATCAGAAATCAGATTTAACCTGAACTAAAGCATCACTTATAATTTTTGCTCGCATTTATGACATAAATGGTATGATAAAATATTTAGATAAAATTATCTCTGCAGATGACTATAGCTGTAAATCTCGAGGAAATAGTCAAGTAAGAGAATTGATTCAATTTGAAAGTAAATACAGGAAACAACGTAAAATTCCATATACTTATTAAAACAAAAAACAGCATTTAGGATAGTTTTAAAAAATTTTCATTTTTGAAACCCAGTACAGGCAATCATTTAATTTAGAGAAAACTTTACTAACATCAATACTCGTGTTACTAAAGACCCTCTAAATATGTTCGTTTAATTATGTTAAGATACTAATTAATCGATCAGTACTACAAGTCACGTTATGCATATTATGTATTTTCTAATTTTGTCCACATCACAAAGGAATAGGAGTATTATCGGAGATTCGGGCAAGCAGATATCTAGTATATATTAATTATTATTTAAATTATATTAATTGTGGAAGTTTTCATATGTTTTCTTGTCAGGCAAATCTCGTTTCAGATAAGTCTTATGATTAGTCTGTCTTATTCTGACTGAATTATAGTTATTCAAATTATTATTATTATTGAAGTAATAGACTATTAAAACACCCCGACCTAAAAGATCTGTTGTGCGCCTAAGGGCCCAACTAGGACAATTTTAGACTATTTATAAATCTTGTAATTGCTGTGGGCTTAATTTTACCTATTTGACTTGGGACCAATATCCCGCTTCCAAGGTAATCGAGTCTACGTCTTGCCACCGCTGGGCAGTTGTATAGAACACGTTATGATGTTTCCTTCTCCTCATGACAGAGTAGACAGGAGTCACTTTCTACCAAACCTATAATCTTCATGTAGTAATTAGTCTACAGTGTCTTGTGAGAAGTTCAGTGTAGATTTTAATATCGTTTCTGCTAAGGCCAAGGATAGCATCTACTTTGATGTGATCAGGATCAATGAATCTTTTTGACTGTCGCATGCCTGTTTGGGCTCTACAGTGTTCAAGTAGATGTTGTTTCTCTCGTTCACATAATAAGCTATTTGTTACCCCACAGAAGGGCTTTGGACCAATGAAAGGAGTACATGCACCCTTGCTAGGGAGTCTGCTATTTCATTGCCCTGTCCCGATACCTACATAAGAGTAACATAGTTCCTCGATGCTAGGGTGTTGAGAAGTTGAAAGCATTCCCAGATCAACTTTGATTGGAATAAGGATTTTGCTAAAGATTTTAGAGCTGCTTGGCTGTCTGAAAGGATGCATATTTAGAGACCTCGGGTGCACCTTAGTTTGCATTCTCTTGCACATAGCTATAAGGCATGGACCTCTGCCTGAAAAATGGAAGCAGTTTTTCCCATTGCGATTGCTTTGCGGAATTTCGGTCCTATAACACTTGCTATTCAAATTATAATGGAAGTGCATTTCTGTTTGTTTGTGGTATAACCCCACACCTTATCTTAACTATTTATGACTGTGTTTTTAAATTACTATAATTTCAAATATTAAATAAATTTTTTTTAATAAACTTTTCATATTTTTAAAGTATTTTAATCAAAAGTAAAATGTAGCTAAAAATAAAATTTCCTTGCAATGCAACAATATAAACAAATAATAAATGTCATTGCTTCCTACTTCAGTGTTTGTTTTGGCATTTTCAATGCAGTCTATAATTTATATTTTTTTATTTTTGTCATATTTATTTTGGCTACCGTTTATTTTTTTATATTTCATTTTTTTTACCCAACTTAAGTTTAGATAAACATTATAATAAATAACTTGAAAATGAAACAGAACGGCGTAAACGAAATAGATAAATTTTCAACCGCAATAAATTTGTTGACTTTGTCTGTCGACCTGTCAACTTTGTTGTAAAATTTATAAGGTGGAGGACAAATTTGTTTTTTTTTTCTCTATGTATAACTTTTCTTTTAAATATTATTGTGTAGAAAAGGTATTAAAAGCTTAACTCCTCAGCAAAAAAATTCAAAATTATAAGTGACAAGTCAGTGGAGATAAACAGTTTTTTTTAACAAATTTTTGTGCGGTTACTTAACCATGTTTTGATACACTTACCTCTAGGAAGGTGAGAAAGTTTTATATATGAAAGAAGTGAATAAAACACAACAAATATATTAAAGTTGGTAGTTCTTATTATATGATTTTAAAAATTTATACTATGACAGTTCTTAAAATAATTGATATTTTTGGAACTATAAAAAAGCAAAGGAACTATAAGTAAAGATATGCTGAACAAAAGTCTATATTAAAAGCATCAATATTATATTAGTATTACTGGTCTCTTTAAAGTTGATAAATATCTTTTCATAAAAGAACCAATAAAAATCAAATTCACAATGAAGAAAAATTGGGGTCACAGAAGCAATATTTATATATTCCACAAAGAGATACGAAATGGGCAGTTTTAATTAAATATCGGGTATTTAATTAGCTGCATGAGAACTATCGATATCGATAACTATGGTTTCACAGCTGAGAATGTCATGAATCGTTTAACGTTAGAACATCATGTCCAAATTGTGGAAATAACTGCTTACGATGGAAAAAAGTACATAACACTAAATCCAAGGATGCATAATGCATCTTCAATTATAAGAATTTTTTATCGATTCGTCGTTAAAATGGGAAAACAGGTTTTATCTGATAAATATTGAATATTAGTTAACGTTAACATATAGAAAATTTCTTGTTTCAATGTATAATAATGTAACAACATGTATAGTAATGTTGTTTCAATGTAAATAAAATGTATATAGTGGCTCTAAAGTACCAACTTTTATAAAATAAATGTATATATATAAAGATAAAATTTAAGTTTTGTACGTTAATAAAACAATTTTTTTTTTTGGGAGAAAAATATCATTCATGCAAAAAAAAATGACATGATTTGTTTTACGAAGGCTCTGTCTTAAAGAAATCATCATATATTTATTTATATGCGAATTTGTTTTGATACCGCTTTTAATATAGTCATTCACCGAAAATATTCTTAATATATTTGTATTTGTTTATACAGAACTCAACATATTATAATAGTAACAAAATTCATAAAAATTAATTATTGAGTTCGAACACTACTATAGACTATAATTGCATATACAATACTGTTTTACTATATAGCTCAAAAAAATGACTTTTCACTTCAGAAACTCTAATAGAAATAAGGTTTTTTTCTTAGTAGATATCTTAGATATATTAAGAAAAAAAGGCTAACCCAAAACTAACAAATTACACAAAAAAAAAAAAAAATAAATATGACTGGATTGGACATTTATTTTGAAAATTTTAAGACGAAATCATGTGAACGATCTCAGGATGATTTAGAGCAAAAAGTCACAAAACAAAATATCAAATTACATTAAGACTGAAAAGTTTTCGGAAATTCTCATTTAAAATTCGCGCGCTGTATATTTTTCGATATTTTAAGTTTATGTAGTTTGGCAGCACTGTCCTTATTTACTATGCCAAAAATGAGCGCGATCTGTCAGACAGTTCGTTTACGGCAGCTGTTGAAACCAGTTCACCTCAGTAGTGCGTTGCGAAATGTCTTCGACGGTCGTACGACCGTCCTGAAAGGCTTTGTACCACTCATAAACTTGAGTTTTCGATAAAACTGATTCCCCATAAGCCTTTTGTAGCATTCGCAACGATTCTGCACACGAAATTTCGTTCGAAACACAAAATTTGATGCAAACTCTTTGTTCAATATTTTTTTCCATTGTTTTTTTCGCAACGCACTACTGAGGTGAACTGGTTTCAACAGCTGCCGTAAACGAACTGTCTGACAGATCGCGCTCATTTTTGGCATAGTAATTGTCCTTAATTGCTGCCAAACTACATAAACTTAAAATATCGAAAAATATACAGCGCGCGAATTTTAAATGAGAATTTCCGAAAACTTTTCGGTCTTAATGTATATAAAGAGTAACGTTAAAAATATATAAACTTTATAAAAACACTTAACAAGTTTTAAAATTTTTTAATTACATTGTCTTGAAGTTTTAACATAAGAGCACGATACTATACTAGAATATTTTTTTCTTTTGTTTTGTCATTTTATATTCTTATTATACAGAGTCCTAACAATAGTCTTCTAAGGCAATAAGCCCCGAAGTATGTGACGAAGACGTTGCGGCATTCAAAAATGTAGGATACAAGGGACAAATCCTACTCATAATACTTGCGCAGCAGTATGTAACAGCCTTAGCGTAGAGTTCCTACATTTCAAAAAGAAAAATACATAAAGCCATACGCCCCTATCACTCAACATGTGTACGAAGAAAATACTATCACAGCTGTATGTAATAGTCTTAGCATACGGCACCACATTCCAACATACATGGGACAATACGGCCATACTCAGTTGCTCAGTTGTATGCAAGTTATGCCTTAGCATCGCGGGTGTTATCGAATGAATCAAGATTTTGACGGTTATAATATAACAATATCTTTTTAATAAGCAAATAGTGAACACGTCTTTATGTGAAGAATCTTTGTTTTATTGTTTTTATTTGTCATACACTCGAAAAACTTGTCGCCGAAATGTATTAAGAAAAATAGTCACCTATTTGAAATTCAACTTTTGAATATCATAAGATCTTACATATATAAAAAAACTTGTTTTTTGATTTTTTGTTCTTCTAACTAAAAAAATGTCTTTCCTAAATAAGGCTTTATTTTCTACCTAAAATTTAACTGAGTACTTTATATTATATTCTAACCAGGTCAATACAATCTATATTCGTTGTTAATTATATTTGACGTTAACGCCCCGGATGAAGTTCTTACTTATTACTGTTAAATTCATAATTACTCATTTTTTCCCTGAAGACTTTTACCCTAAAATGATTTTAAAACCGTGATATATAATAAATTCTCTGAGAATTGTTATTTCATGCTAATTATGTTATCATTTGAAATAAAATTATAATTAGTATGTTTGTAAATAAATTTTCGGGTATTGTGTGAGTGTCGTGTATCTCAATTTAAATGTAAGCTCTGCAATTATGCGTAAAGAACTATATTAACGGACCTATTCTGTGCACTGACTGATTTGTCAAATTCTTTAATAAAATTTTTGATTTTTATAAAGCAGAAAGCTTTTTGGTATTCTGGACACATCTTGACAAATTTCAAAGCTCAAATACCTAGTGCTTCTCACCACACTATGGTGTAAAGTGTTTTATATAGAAAATTTGTTCGTAACTGTTCGTAAAAAATGCTTGTAAAGAGCACATATTTTAAGTTGCCAAAAGCATTTTTCATGCAGTCAAATAATAATAAAAAATATGCTTGTAAAGAGCGTATATTTTAGGTTAGAATATTTGTCATGCATGCAAAAAATAAAAAATGCTTAAAAAGAGCATATTTTTATAGTTGTCAACAGCATTTGTAGTATTGACAATTAACAAGGAAAAGAGCTTTTTATTTATGTCACAGAATACCAAAGCCTTTACAGCAGTCAATTTTGACAAGTGTCAATGTTTGACAAGTTTATAAAGTGCACAGAATAGGTCCGTAAATCTATTTATTGGCTAGAATTTTGCATACAATTTTTCAATAGAGGTCCAAATTTCGAGTTTTATTAACTTTTACAGCTGGTAAGTTATTAATTTTCAGCTATGTATACAAGTATGCCTTTATATGCCACTCAGATTTTTAGAAGTCGTATTATTTAAATTGTATGTACATATATATTTATGGATTTTCATAATTGAAAAACCCCTTCTAGCACTTATTTTATGTAATAATTAATTATTACTTACAAAAATATTTATTAATTTTTACTTCTTTTTATAAAAATAATAAATTTTTAAAAAATATGTTCATGTAGCTTCTTTTTGTAAGGTATTGATTAGGTTGACTGGAGTGTTGGCATTGTGTACCAAAGCCCACTTGAGCTCAAGTAGTGGTTCGTTGTGATATTATGGATAAAGGTATGGAATATCTTAGATTTTATATTAGATATCTCTTTTAATGCATGTAATATATATTAGTATTAAAATACATAAACTTATATACACGTATGTACATATATGTTTATACACATTCTGCTTAAAATCTTCCAAAATCGAATGTAATTTTACGAATAACTTAACATTGTCTTTCAAGTATACAGGTATACCATAAAAATTTTGGTCTCAAGCTTTACTAATATTATAAGGTTAGATTTTAAATGCATTTTTATTTCCCAATGCTTAGCATTTATGAAAAAGAGGCTAGTCACGTTACCAATCTTTTACTCGTTTATATATTTCGACCTTGCATTTATTATGCCTTTTCATATTAGCCTTAGTTGGCCTAAAGACAAAGCTAACAGAATGCTAATAATAATAATTCAAATCTCATTACTTACTGCACCTTTTCAAAAAAATTTGACTAAAATTATTCGAGTGTAGATAGTATTTAGTTGTTACTTTAAGATATTGAAATAAATGAATATTTTCGTGCAAACACGAAATATTTATAAGCATTATAAATATTTCATATTTATTAATGTTTCTGACTAATAAAGTCAAATATATATCAAAATTTATTAAATTTGAGTTAATTTGGCTTAATTCAAATTATAATGTGTGTAAAGCGTCAGATGTTCATTTATTGCAAATAAATATTTTACTTGTCATCTGCAAATATATTAATATAAATAAAATATTAATGTAAAATTATTTAAATATTGAAATATATTTCGAATATGCGTTAAGTTTATAAAAAAATAATTTTATTTAAATTTTTTACTAAAAATAATTGACATATTTGATAGAATATTATAACGCAATTTAGGTACATATCTATGTAAATATACTCACTGTATAAAGAAACAATAATATCTTTATCTTTTTCATTTGAATTGTATGTGCGACTACGTAATTTTATAAAATATTTCCAACCAATTTTGTGCCTTTGGCATCAGGAAATTAAACACTTTTCCTATTTTTCCAATTTTCCGGTCGAACCAGTTTAGTTTTTTGAACATTTATTGCCGTCATGTCGTTGTACCGCAAACAGCAACAACTTCACATACAACAGTAACAGCAAGAGCAACAGCAACAGCTAACAGCTTCCAGCTACCCATCCATATAATAAACAATATTCTCAGCAGCAAAAACGTGCAACACCAACAGCAACAATATTGTCAGCATCTGAATTAACTTGGCCAACAACGGCGACACCAGCAACTGTGGTGGATTTTATTGTTGTCATTGATTGGTTTTGCTATTTTTAGCAATGCCATCCATCGGAAAATATAAAATTTGTTAAAAAACATGTAATATTTGAAGTGGTTAACGATGAAGTTTTCCTACAATTTTCCATTTGATGGACAATTTTTTTCAATGACTGCAATCTATGAAAACATCAACTGCAACAATGGCAATTATAGTTTTTCTTTTAAATTGTTGATCGCGAACACCTCAGTTAACAACAGCTTAATTAAACAGAAAATATCTGTAATTCCAAAATATTGTTGCTTAAAAATTAATTTGGAATAGATGTAGGACTAAAACTGTTTATATGTGTTATATATATATTATAATCATTTAGCAAAAAGTAATAGGCTTACATACAGCCTCAAATCTATTTTGATTTTATTATTGTTATTATTGTCATGCTCAAATATTACAACAAACAAATGAAGTAACTAAGAACTTAGTCTGTCTACAATAAACTTTTACAGATAACGGTTTCTAATGATGGAAATAATAATAAAAATAATAAATAATTTCTAATAATGTATTTTAATTCGCTAAAAGATTTCGCGGTCTCCATATTGAAGCCAGGTCATTTTACGCCTCTGATTCTTTTTCTTTAAAGGTTCCTCTGTAAGGCTGAGTGCACTGTTTCGTTAGGGTTTTTACGAAGAGTGTGCCCGATCCACTTGTATTTACTGCGCATAATCTCTTTCCCGATTAGTTTTGTAAGATGTAGTGCGCGACCACCAAATGCCAACAATCTATTCACAAAAGATGATGAATTGATTTTACTCTCATATAAAAACCAATCTTTCTAAATTTAATAGTTTATTCTAATCGTACTTAATAGTGAGTACTTATGTTAATATTACTGCTAGCATTATTGAATTTCAATGCGTCTACTCAGTCTGGGAATCAATAAAAATTAAGTCAGTATTTAACATTCAATACATGGTTATAGTTATGCAAAGTACCAACTCAATTAAATTAGAGAACGGAATGTATATAGCCGAGGAAAAAATGGTCTGTCTTTGATATACATCATAGCGAATTGTGTCATTGTCAAGGGGAATGGAGACTTGCAATCCAAAAATGTAGGGTGCCATTAGAATAATAAAAATGATCATTCGACACATTTCGATTATACGTACAATTTGATAAAATTTGGAAAAGAAAAGTCGCTCACGACTCTGACAAGTGTAAGAGTCCTATAAGAACTCATACTTTAATATTAGCCTTAAATATTAGCTTTTAATTAAGATGCTTTTACCTGCGGTTACTCTATAACAATTAGCTAGCTTCCATAGCTGGATCTGCTTCTAGCAGATTCGCATTAAGGATGTAATCACGCTTT
>NC_051847.1:144064399-144074239 GCF_002237135.1 Teleopsis dalmanni | reverse complement strand
TTTATTTAGTGGTTAAATTTCGATTAAATTTACTTTAAAAACGACTAATCAAGAAACGTATTAGTCCGTTGCTTCAACTAAAACAGAACCTGCTCAGCACTATGGTATTGGTGCACGTCACTGCTTATTAGAAAATTATTCAATAAGACTTGGTCTACCCTATGATAACATTTGTCGTGGTTGTGACTCTGGGCAGGACGAGAAATCCATGTTCGTTCTATAAACTCGATGTCAATAGAAAAAAATTAGAAACTAAGCAAAGTTTATAGACTTATTACATTGATTCAATTTGACTTTAATGGGGAAATTATATTGCAGCTCTTGTTAAAGCTACTTCCAGTCTGCATATAAAAACGTTAATCCGTGGTATCATAATGAGGCATTTTTAAAACTTTAGTGGGATGTATTTTTGTAACGGTTTTTCATGAATTTTCGTCTTTTTTTTAATTATAAAAATATATAATTTTATAATTTGAATTGTGTTTGAAAAATTATATTCAGCAAAAGACCCTCTTTAATATTTCGCTGATTTATAACAAAAGACTTGTGTTAAGGTATAGAACTAGTCTTGGAGACCGACTTAGATAAGATTATAAAGCTAGTCTTAGGGATCGACTTCGAAGTTCACCAAATATTATAAATACTATGAAATAAGACACATATATACAGTAATAGGAACTACATTTTATGTGAGCCAATGATTAGAACATAAATTTCAAGTGTGAATACATCTTATCTAAATTCGTTATATGAAAATTGAACTAATGAGGTGAGTGCGATCCATTCGTTTTTATGCGCTTTGTACAATGATGTTTATAAAAGGTAT
This sequence comes from Teleopsis dalmanni, assembly GCF_002237135.1. Taxonomy (NCBI): domain Eukaryota; kingdom Metazoa; phylum Arthropoda; class Insecta; order Diptera; family Diopsidae; genus Teleopsis; species Teleopsis dalmanni. The sequence continues at coordinate 144,073,413 of NC_051847.1, read as the reverse complement.
TGCTTTCCATGCTAATCTTTCATATTAAATCGCTTCAGTGTCTTAACTGCTAAAAATACCAAGATCTCTGTTTTCACTGTTTAATATTACCAAATCATTATTTATGAAATTGAAAAAATTTGCAAAGAATTACTTGAAAATCAATTACTAAAGTAGTAATAATTGATTTCTGACTTAAAAATTATATTTATTTGGAATAAATCTTAGAATAGAAAATAATCGAATATATTTCGATTTTGACTTCACAATGTAGCGAAGTGATGTGATTTTAATGAACTTGTGGGGCTACCAACTGATCAAAACGGAACTGAAGACATTCAGTGTATTGAAATGACATTCAATTTAACATATCAACTGATCATAACCGAACTGAAGACATTCAGTGTATTGAAATGACATTCAATTTAACATAAAAAAAATTAAAACATTTATCGTATTTAGTGAATATCAAGGGTGAAAATATACTCCATGCCCAATATTCTTCTTCTTATCCATTTCTTATTTAGATCAGGCAGCTACAAAAAAGTGACTAGAAGTCTTATATTTTCCAAACTTAAAGACAATATTGTGTCACTTCAGATAGATTTATCTTGTTAAGGCGGTAGTGCAGATAAAGCTCGAAACCTGAGTTCCCTGCTACTGAGGATGACTATGACACAAAACCTCAGCTCCCTGCTGCTGAGGATGACTATGACTGAAAAATTTTTGTGAAAGGCAATATAAAATAATTTTTTATTAAATTAAACTTCTGTACTCTAGAATCAGTTTGTAGCAAGATTCCTCAATAAACATTAATTGGTGATGTTTGTAAAAGGTCATAAAACTGTTTAGAGTGCTTGATATATTCAATTTTACCTATGAAATAAAAAATGTCTAGAAAAAAGTGTTAATGCAATAATTAAAGAGAATCTAGTCTAGATAAAAATATAAAAAATTTTCAAATAAAAAAAGTTTAAGTAGAACACTCAACTATATGGTTTAATTGGAAATAATTCCTAATCTTTTTAACAATATTTTAAACGCACTTTAAATGATTCTCAACCCGAAAGCGAATTATATATGAGAATCTCAAATTAAAATAACACTTCCTGAAGCGATTTTTATGGATTTTTAAGTAGCTCAGTACATAAATGTTTCAACAACCCGAAATACTAATTCACTTCACTTTGTGCATCATCCACATAAACAGATAATAATAACACCAAATTATCATAAAATGGAAATTAACAAAAAAATAAAAATAAAAATAAAAATAAAAAAAGAATTTTTAAGTACTTAAAACTGCAACACTGGTGCAATGCAATTGAAGTGAAGAATATTTCAACACTTAAGTTTTTATTTTATTTATTTTTGCTTTAATACTTTAAGGCGGTTGCAATCGCAGGCAATGAAAGTCACTTAGAGAGCAAATGACAACGGCAAATGGTGTAAGTCGACAGAGTTGCAGATACAAAGTAATAAGAAGAACACACTGCAGAAAAGTTGCACTCAATACCGGGCGTACGGGGACGGATGCCGAAGAAAGTGACAAGCGTGGCATTTCAGTAACAAAATTATGCTAAAATAAATAACTGCCGAGGCAAATGTCCATAGGAAAAAGTGTTTGACTTGCCTTGTCTCTGAAGCAGACATACTCGTAAAGCTGCACTTAGTGCTGCAGTATTCCATGCATATTGCAGAATATGCATGGGCGTGGTTGTTGAAATTAAGAAAAATTCAAGCACTGCACTGAAAAACGAATATCGACTGCTGTAATCAATTTTATGGAAATTTCATAACTCGTAGTTCACAATAAGAGGAAGTGTAAGTCAGGTTAAACTAATTTGCGAAGAAAGTGTCTCTTATGGTATACTGGCTGCCTTCATTGGAGTGACGGTAATTTATTGATAGCAATGCAGACGCTTTTAATAGGTTAGCTATAAATTAGTTTAGATATTTTGTGGATGTATCACTTAAAATTGTTTGAAAGTTAAGTATTTGTAAAGTGTAACTCAATTAGGTTAATTAAACTCTTTTATTAGATATTTAAGTATTTATTGATTGGCGAAAGTAATAAAACTATAATAAGAATAAATTTAGCATAATGTTTATATTTTAGAGGACCGTTTAATTATGCCACTATTTCAAACGATATGGTAAGAAAGTAGTTTTATAAAATAGATTGAAGTATGTAAAATTTTTTAAAAACAAGTAAATAGATAGCAGAGGCAGCGAGTACTTTATGCAATACTGACAGTTAAAAGTATCATATTAAAGACTAACAGTTAATAACGAGTATGTTCGGTTATATGCCTAACCAGTTATTTCAGCATATTTTTCTTACTGCAATGTCATGCTTGTTTCTTTTCTATGGATCACTGACTCACTAATCTTTATGAATATCATATATAAATTTAAAGTTAAAGCTATGGAAGTATTGACTACAGATTTCCCTATTCTGAACCGAGAAACTACTGGCTTTAATGCACACATTGGATATGTTTAATATTCGATTAAGAAAGTAAGAACATATAGTAGATATACAACTTTCACCGATTGACGAACAGTGAGAGACCATATGAACAACATTGTCAGCAAGCCTATATAACAGATAGCGTTCTGTTGGTATAGCAGTTGTATTAAAAAACTATAAATTATTAAAATTAATCAGTTGCATACACTTTTTATACTTTTAAAACCATTTTTTATCAATTAGTTTATGGATCATATACTTTTAGACCAGGCACATAGGCTGTGGAGGAGAGGATTAAAGGGGCTGAAGCCCTCACCTAAAATGAATCTAAAAGCTATATTTATATTTTTTTATATTGCGGACTACATATGTATATTTTTAATTAATGCAATATAATGTTTGAAAGATGAAAATTTTATTTTTAAATTACTGAAATTATCTGAAAATCTTTCCAGAAATTATTTTCTGGCTACGGGCCTGCATTCGAGCAAGATTTATTAGTTACTCATTATAATATATATACTTTAGTAAATTATATAGTTAACAGAGATAATTAACAGAGACAGAGTTTTAAATTTATTTTCTTTTATGGCGCTCTGTCACTTAGGAATAGACAATAAACAATATTTAAGAATGACTAAATACTTTAAATTTTCGTGAGCTTAAATGGACTGTGTTCCGTAGCACATCCGTCTGTTGCAGTCAGTCGCAGATTAAAGTTTCAGTAACAGAGATACATTTTACATTTATATATACATTCAAAATATTTCTATAAGAAAATGACATGCAAGTTTTATTTTAAATAGTAATATAACAATGCTAACAAACGGGCATATTCATATGAATCCAAATACTCTTCAAGTTTTAAAGTTTAGTTGTTTTCCCTCATTAAAAATATTAACTAAACTAATAAATTGATAAAATATTCTATATTGAAAGTACAAAATTTTATCCATTATTATAATAATACAGTTCTCATTTATCAGAAAAAAAATGTTATATATAGAAAGTAAAACTCTTTTGTTTTTTTTTAATCCATTACACGACTTTCTATTATTTTAATCAGTTTCGAGAAATTAGTAAAATTTGATTTAAATTATAATTAATTTCGGAAAAATCGGAAAAATGTTCTATGTTTTTATGTCTATTTGTTATTATTATAAATGCAGTTTTGATCCACCGGAATAAAATCTGTCAATTTATATAAAACAAATGATTATGATAGTTATTTAATGCATGAAATTATTTGATAAAATACTATTATTCACTTATGTACAAATTTCCTTATTAAAGATATTAATGAAACTAATAAATTAGTCTATTTATTATTTTTTCTATTTAGTAAATGGAACAAATGACAAGAATTATTCTGTTATTCTAATTAAATATCCTATTTTTTGAGTACACGGTTCTATATATTATTATACTATGTAACGTTCTCATCTACCAGAAGATAATATGAAATTTGTATAAGAACTCTTTTATAAATTTTTAATCCATTGTGTAATGTCCTATCCATCATTCCTTTGCATTATAATAATCAATAACAAGAGTTTGAGCATAAATTAATTACTTGATAAAATAGTACAATTCATTTATGTATATTGAAATTGGAATTCCATTGGAATTGGAAAAAATATTCTATCTATTATTATAACATAATGTTTTAATCTACAAGAAGAGAATATGGAATTTGTATAAAGTAAAAACTTTTTTTTATTAGTTTTTAATCCATTGTGTAATGTCCTATCCGTCATTATTATGCATTAGAATAATCAATAACAAGATTATTATAAGTATATACTAAGTAAAAGTTATACTATGACTTATATTATTCATTACTATAATTCATTTATGTATATTTATTCTCAATGAAAATCTTAACGGAACTAATAAATTGGAAAAAATATTCTATCTATTATTATAACTATAATGTTCTAATCTACCAGAAGAGAATATGGAATTTGTAAGAAGTTTCAACTCTTTTTTATGATTTTTCATCAATAACACAGCTCTATCCATTACTATAATCTGTAGCCTCACTCATTCATAAGAAGAACATTGATACTTTTCCATGGTTTTGAAAACTTTTATGTCAATCAGTGATCAGTGAAAATATAACTTTTTTTTTTTTGTGAGAACAAATTAGGCGCTTTAAAGTCTTCTTGCAGTAATAATAATTATATTTCCACGACTCCATTCACTTCCATTCTTGATGAAAACTTACTCATGCTAACCAATGAGGTGTGCAAAACTTTATGAACTGAAGCTGTCTATTGAAGCTTAAATTCTACTAACCGATAAGATGCCGTGCGGTGTTCGGGGAATGCCGTCGTCAGTGGCGTCTCTGCTGCTGATGCCTTTTTATTATTTATATTTTTAGTTGGTTTGTTTGTTTTTATTGTGTTTTTATCACTCCAGTGGTTGTTTACGTTTTTGGAGCGTAATTTTGTGCTTCTACTTCAATTATTTATTTATTAATATTTTCACTCTGTGAAGTAAATATAAATTTGTGCAAAGAACTGCTTGAACTTTTTAATGGAATTTTACGATTTTTATCAAAAAAAAAAAAACTATCGCAAAACTAATTTAACAGAATCTCGGAGACGCAACAAGATAAGCAAGAAGAAATTGGCATTTTCTTTTATTAAAAAAAAATTTAACACTAAAAAAATTTTATTCGAGTAAATTTTTCAGATAATTTTTATTTCTGCTATAAAAGCAAATTTACACAAAAATTCTATTTAGTTTAATAAAAATAAATATATTTATAAATATTTATGCAACAATCAATTGAATTCGTATTCGAATTTTGAGCAATTATTTGAATTTATTTGTTTATATATTTTCCTTTTATTTATAAATTACTATTTCTGTTCATGTCATTGATTTTCTTTTGCTTAGCATAAACAATCAAAGAAGGCCGCAACAATTCCATTTGGATTTTTCCGGCTTTTATACGTTTTGCGTGAAAACATTAACGGATTCTTCTTGCACGCTTAGTTTTCATAAGGTTTTGTTGCACTTTTTCGGTTTTGTTTTTTTCTTCAATTAATTTTTACACACCGCACGTACACGAAGCCAACAACACTTGTACTGAGCAATTTAAACACTTTTTGTTCAACTTATTTCTCGGTGCTACTTTTAATTGTTGTTGTTATTTTGTTTTTTTTTATACACAATTTGACCGCATTCGGCGCTTCTTTGCCTTTTGGTGTTTCCAATTTTTTTATTGTTGTTGTGTTTTTTGCTTTTTGGCCAACAGACCAAAACCAAATTCTTTACCTTCTTTTACAATTTTTTTCTCGTTTTCTTACATTGATATTTCTGCTTTATTTATTTATAATTATTTGATAATGCGTTTCACTTTATTTGTAAATTTTTTTTAAAACAATTAATTACATCTTTAATTATTATTTTATAAAATTTTTAACATTTCAATTGCAAAACTTTTAATTTAAATTCCGCCGAGATTCGATTTTACTTGTCGCCCCGTTGAAGTTAAAAATTTCTCTGACAGTGAACAGCAATTTCAACGAAGGGTGCAACAAAACGAAACGAAATATAATAAGAGAGCATGATTATTCAGCGAATAATCAGATGAGACACAGTGTGTAAAACAAACTGCTGAGAAGAGAGCCATTTCCGAATCAATAGATAAAATTATTTATATATAACATTTGTCAACAATACTGTTTGGTAAATTAAAAATATTTGAATAGCAATGATTATTTTCATTTAACTAAATGCTTATATTATAGTATTTTAAAATAAATACAATACTATATTTGTGCATAAATGCAATTCGCAGTTTTTAGCAGGTGGCAATAATATTTATCTACTGAGAACTTTGCTGCTGAATTAGATTCTTGTCTCTTTGTATTGTACAGAGCGAAATGTCAAATAGAAAAGTGATGCCAAAAACATTAATAGTGTTGGTATTTGATGAATTACAATAAATTATTTAAAATAATTTTAAAATATAGATAGAAATGATATTTGTTTAAAAATGTTGATTAAATAAAATATATTAATATAAGAGCCGAATGATTCTGTGACTTTTTCAGACAACTATTTAACTTAGAATTAAAATATATGTATATTCTATTAATGAATATTTGTATGTACAGAATAAAAACAAATTTGTCATTGTTTAATAAAAAAATATTTAAAGATAAATATGCATTGAATATTTCCTCATTTCAAACATTTTCGTTTGTGTTTTAGTAGTGTAGCCGACATCAGAAATTTAAGAAAACAAACAACACAAGGATGAATTTTGAAACGGTTCAGATAAGTGACAATAAAGTTAAAAGCTTGAGAGTTAATGATAACTATATTATATTAAATAACTATATTATATTAAATAAACAGTTACATTAAGTAAGATATTCAATACATTTAAAAAAACCATAATAAAAAACTATTATAGTGTATAATATTATAGTGCAAGGAGGAATTATGAAACGGTTCAGATAAGTAACAATAACGTTAAAAGCTTAAGAGAATGATTCTAGACCATCTTCAGTGTACAATAATATTGTACTATAGTTATTTGTACTATAAGATATGTATATCAAAACCCACAGTTGAAGATGGTTAGGCCATATAATAAGTATGCTTGGGGAAGTAACTAATGAAAGACGACAAGGAGGGAATAAAAAAAGATAGTTCAAAACATTATCAATACAGGATTTGAGAAGAGGAGAAAGAGAAGAACGTTTGCAAAAAGAGTTTTTAGAAGCAAAGATTTTTGGTCTTAAGAAACAGAGATTTAAACTTGAAGTAAAACTGAAATATATTAGATTTAGAACTAAATAACTTAATAGATAAGAATTGTAGCTTCATTGTATGCTTTAACTTTAGCTTGCTTGTAACCCTCAACCTCTCTATAATTGTAGCTTTAAAAAAATGGTCTTTTTTTTAATAAGTCATACGAATATGAACATAAATATTAATTTATAATTCTATTCATTTACTTTAGTGTCCTTTATGAGGACATAAATTTTTTGAGATCCGTTTTAAAATTTTTTTTTATATATCTTAACGCCAGAAATTTATTTTAGTGCGTTTCTCACATTAATCATCGTAGGACATAAAAGGAAATTAAACTATTTACAGCGAAATTCACCCAGGCATTATTTCGAGGATTATGAGTTTAAATTTTAGTATTTAAAAAGAATGTCCATAAAACCATTTTAAAGCTTTAGAAAGTTTCCTCACTATTTGTATTATGATTTTGTTTTAAAATAAATTTTGTTTTCCATGTTGTGGATTTGAAGGAAGAAATGCACACATGTTGATTCTTCAGATGAATTGTTTTTCTCTATAATTTTTAATCTTTCTAATGCTGTAAGTCCTTTGAGCAGAAACTTTTTATGATTCAGTAACAATTCTATATAATTCCTGCTATTAATGATGCTAATTGACACAACGCCAACTTATTATTAAGAAAAAAGTAGGAAATTTCTTTTCGTTTCATAGAAAGTTTGATTAAAAATAGAATAATATTAAAAGTTTGAAAATAAAACAAGATTAATGAAATGTCGGAAAATATAAAGGAAAACAGTTTTTCATAAACGAATGTATTTGCACATAAAAAACTTTTTAAAACTTTGAAATTTTATTTCTCTGTTAAAGTGAAAAACACTTCTGTGCTGGCGTATAATTGAATTAAAAGTAAAAATGTAAAAATGTACGAGTACATAAATATATTTTACATATACGACATTTAAACTAGATGCCATATATGGGCATTTAAATTTCCCCTGTCCTAACAAGGGATAACTAGTTTAACATATGAATAATAGTATCTTGCTATATTCATATTACTAAAGGATTTCTTTTAATTCAGCTACTTACAGAAAAGTTTTAATCTTGTCCAAGTCGATGCTTAACCACTCTTATTCATGTATCAATTCATTGTCAAAAATTATTTTTCTATATTGTATAAGAGTAGGACATTTTCCAAGAATATGTAAGAATGTTTTTGTATCTTTCATACATAGTCTGCATTCGTCGGCAGTAGCAAATCAGAACTGCAATTTATATTTATTTAGAAGATAGTGACTAGTTATCACCCAATTCAATGTTTTTAAATCTGATCTGTTCAAATTTAATAGAGTGTATAGTTAGTGCAACCATTTTTTAAATACGGCATCATGGTAAGGGATACTTAAAGTTCAAGACTGCAACTAGCTCGTAATCTTTGAACTATAATGAGCTCCTTTAAACGTGAAGAATCATTCCAAATAATTCTTGAGTTTTGAAGCCAAAATAGCAAACATCGTTCTCAACCTAAACAAGAAGAGTCTAAATTCACTCTCTGGTGCACTAACAGTCCGAATGCAATAAACACTTAAACCGAATAGATATATCTGACACAAATATTTGCTTGTTCTGCTGTGATGGGAAAGAGTGTATGGAACATCTGATCACCAACTGTGATGCACCGAATAGGTATATCTGACACAAATATTTGCATGTTTTGCTATGATGGGGAAGAATGTATGGAACATCTGATCACCAAGTGTGATGCACTAGGCCACAGAAGAAATAAAAT
>NC_051847.1:143990295-144064299 GCF_002237135.1 Teleopsis dalmanni | reverse complement strand
CAAAAATGTCACTTGTGAGAAATTTTTAATTATAAGATAGAAATAGAATCTCACGTCCCAATATACATGCGACAGTATTCCACTTTCAGACAAATACTATATATACTCTATCTCCTCAGATATACTTTTTTGAGGTGGTAACGTAGGTTTAGTATTTCTGTTCGTGACACGAAAACAGATCAAAAACAGAAATACCTACGTAGGTTTCTATAGCACCATGCACCATGGTTGCACCGCGTTTCCCTTCGATTTTTCTGAATAATCATTTGTAGTACCTCATATTTTAAATTTCTCCAGGATTGTATGCACTTGCAAAAAGATAAACTAACAATTGTAAGACGATGGTAACCCTGATGAGAACCTGAGTGTAAAAGAAAAGTAGTTAGTCAGTTGTTGGTTGATCGCCGCATGCTTTGGGAATCGTAAACGAGCTGTGAACAATTGCAATTATCATTATTATGGATTCGGTATTATTAATTGTGTAAATTAGTAACTTATAAGGGATGTTATATTGTTTTTTCAATTGTAAATAATAAAAGCATCTAACATATGTAAGTGTATTTATAATCTCGCTAACACAATCAACATAAGAATGTTAGCAATGCATTATAAACCAAAATACCTACTACCGGATGCAAGCTGTAGATTCTGCAAAAAGAATGAAAAGTGTAAAGTAGAGTAAAAATTAAATATAAGACCTGTAATAAGTGTAAATAGTTATGAGTTGCATAGATCATTTCAATAGCATTAAAGTAGTCTATTCTACTTTTTATCGAAGTAAAAGGTCTTAGAGACTAACTCTAAGCTCAGAAGGGAACACAATAGACCCAAAGGTCGCAGTGCCATATCCTCTGTCAATAATATTATTATATAAACTTTTGTTTCAAACATTTTTACCTTAGAATTATAGGTTCACCTACACTATTGTCTTCATGTAATTTTCGTTCTTAAATAATTTTGTTAAATTTTTTAAATATTTATTTTATTATTATTTATAATAGAAATACATTTTATTTTGCTTTATAATTTTACTTGAAAAACTGGAGGTTTATAATGCACCTTAATTTAAAACTATCTCTTCAATTAAGACTCCATAAATGCAAACTGACAGTTTAAAAATAAAATCGGATATGATTTTTCCATGGCAAATTTCCGTGAAATCTTTTTTCCACCTGTCAAACCATAGCAACGATGAATCATGACAAAAGCGAAAAATAACAAACTACTAACGTACAAATGTTGTCAACATCACTTTGCAGCAACATCGTTAGCAGCGCTCAACAGTGCGTATGAGTAACACATTTCAAAAAATTTTCCGCATTCATTTGGCACTAAAATTAAAAAAGTTTCACACTTTCTGAAATAATTTTAACTTCGTTACGAGCTAATTATAAGCTTGTTTCTTTGCCAGATATAAAATGAAAATTCACAAATTTAACAACTAAAACGCAATGCAAGGACATTTTCCGCTAAGCCAGAAAGTTGAGGATTCCGTTGATTTCATTGGCTACTATTTGAGCTGTAGATTTTATTTTGTTGTGCGAATTTCAATAAAATTTTACTCATTATGGAATAAAAGTATAAATTCTGACATTGCTAGATATTTCAAACTTGAACCTTGCCAATTTGTATCTTACTCTGATGCGACCACATTTCACGGCAATTAAAGCTATTGGCATTGACATTCAATTTAAGCAAGAAATAATAGAAGAAAGTACGCTTGTGGTTAATTACGTTATGTACTGATTTTCTAGAATTGGTGCAAGAATTCTACTGAATAGAAACACTACAATAAAGGAGCCAATCTAGGAAAGGGTAAATTGTCATTAGGAAAAGCGTAGATGCCATGACAATAATTGCAATATACCAAATATGACAAACCGAATTGACTTGCATCAACGCACAAATATTCCCAGCGATATTATGGGAAAGGAATATAAAAGAAAACCGCCAGGAAAATTATCTTTACGTGATGAGGTTGCGAAATGATGATGTTTCTGTCAAATTTCATTATTATTTTCAAACAAAGAGTTTATTTCTGTAACCACAATTCCAACAATTTTAGTTAATTAGTCTGCAGGTGTGTGAATCCAGAACACAAGCGACTTTTCTATTGAATCAGCGAAATGAGATGCAAATTGCAAAACTTATTTAAGTTCTCTTTATTTTTCATTTATAGAACATTCTCAAATGTAAAGATGTGTAGATTGAAAGTTGGAATAAAGACGCTACGTTGGACTTATACAGTTTTGTAGTTCTTAGAAACCAGCAATTTTGAAAGATTAGACTAATTTAACTGCTTATTAGAGAAGCAATTATATTTTTAGTTAGAAGCAATTAGTAGGCTTAAATTTTTTAATTAGTTAGTTAAGTTAACGTGTTATTGATTAAATTGAATATTAGAGTATAATTTTTATTAAGTTACTCTGGTCTTGTGACTAGAATGCAAATAAAAAAATGATTTATTTCATTTTTTTCACCCGACGTTTCGTTGGTATTTTTTCAATATCTTGAGTGGTATCAACAATTTGAGTTTAATTTAAGTTAATAATTGTTTATTTAACAATTTCATTTGTAAATTAAAAATTAAAAATTAAAGAATGTTTTTTTAAATATTGTGAACACTTCTCCAAATTACCGTTTAAAATCGTTTTAGTGTAGGTATCAACACAGCAGTTGAATATATTGTTTCATCTCACTTCATTTGCATATTTAAAATGATAATAAACTAAGACAATATATTATAATAAGTCAATAAGCGTTAGTCGGTTTGTTTTATAATTGGATATTTTTAAAGCTGCCTTAAAAGAAAAATAGCTTATTAATGAAAAAAATTAACAAAAAAACATAGTTCTTTCTATTTGTAATGACGTCTGAAACAAATAAATTTAGTCTTGCAATGAATCCTAAATAATTGTAACGTATTTTTAATTTGAATCAAAGAATTTGGTTAGTTATGGGAATAGCAAAGTTTTTTATTGGGTCTAAGTATAGCCTAAATACCAACTTGTTATCACACTGTAAATTGAAACTCTAAAAACAGAATTTTTATTTAAAACCAACGGTGTAGGTTATTATATAAAGTTATTTTTGTAAGACCTATATGTAGGTTTTCCACCTTCATCATAATATATCTTAAACATAATCTTAAACATACCTTAACATATCATAAACATATTTTAACTTCACTGGACTTGATGGTTTACATAGGAAATATTTAATTACATTTTATATTTTTCTTCCCTGCAACTTTAACAACTCTGGTTTGGCCTTTTAGCACCGCCACAAATTTTACCAATTCGATCCTAATCCTACACAATCTCTACATTTTCTCTCTACAAATTTAATTAATTTTAGAAAATAATTTTGAATAGAGTTTTGTTTATTCTAGTTTTACTCAGAAGGATGTGAATCTCTATATTAGTTTAGATTTTTTTAAAGTGCACTTTTTTATAATAACAGAAATCCATAACAAGAAATTGACCAATTTTATCAATAAACTGAAGCGTTCACTTAATTCCGGAAATTGACGCCTCAAAATTTTACGCAGTTATTGCAATTAATTGTGTAATTAGATGATTTCGTTGTATTTTGTATATTGCTAAACCATAAAGCTACAACCTACTGTTGTGCCAACATCGCAAGGCTATTGTTGTACTCAAGCACTGACCAATACCAATATTTACAAGAAATGTACACGACGTTACACAGACTACAAGCATTACTTCACACCAGTACCGACCATGGAAGCCACGTAAGCAACAACATCGCCACTGTAACAATAACCAGAATACATCTTCATGCTGATTCTGGTGTTCTTTTATGATTGCTCTCGTTAATGTTGAATGCTTTGCTATTGATGGGGCATCCCATATACAGAGTTGCCGATATTACAATATTATGGTTGTAACAATGTTGTAAGTAAGAATCACAGCGGGCATTATTTATTTTGCATTGAAATTCACTTAATGTCGTACACAATCAAACGCTTTCAGTCAAATACATTGAGATACATTTGAACTCAGTTTGGGTTACAACGCACACAGCTATTGCAAGAGAACTGCTTAATATGCATGATAAACAAACAAAATGAAACATAAAAAAATATCTTAAATAAATTAAATTTATATGAAATTACTTAGAATCGATTTTAAAATATTTTTTACTTCTTGTCATTTTCTACTTTTGCACATAAAACAGAACTAAGCAGGACGACTCTATTTTGGTTTTAACTCTAATGGTCTAATGGTTGTGAACTGATTTATGTGCAAAGATTTTTTATATAATATATTACAGATATTCCACATATTTATTTAATAAAATAAATATATGGATATTTCGATTATTAATACTAGCAATTTTTTTCTGAAGGATTATTATTGACACTAGTGAATCCTTTTTTTCTCATATTTTTAAAACTCATAGAACAAATTTGCCACATACCAAGGAAATTTTGCTCAAAAATGTGTCACTCCTTTAGGAGCTCTCATAAGTATAACAATCAGTAGTATTCATCTACTTAATTCTGACCCTACTAGTCATTGTGTAAGAGATATGTACAGGACAACACTTGATGAGCCCAATAGAGATTTTATTAAAAGCTAGTCAGGTCAGAGATATGAAGGAAACAATTGAGCACTTTTTAAGTCACTGTCCGATTCTTTCTAGATAAAAATGAAATCCTTGGAAGATTTCTATAGTAATTTTTATAACTGATAGAATTTTTCTATGGGAAACCTAGTGATGCCGCTAGAAAGGGTGTTGGGAAGACAAGGAATAATTTGCTTTTCAAGGAAAAATTCCTAAATGGTATCATATATAAGTCTCAAATACTATCATAATAAAGACGCAAAAAGTTTAGTTTATATATTTTTGAAGTAAGGAAAAGTGGACTAAAGACAGGTAGCTCTAGAAATTTTATATAGCATATAAAAATATGTTCATAATTTTAGACAGGAATTAGTTATTTTATATTAATTATATAAATACTAGATAACCCGACAAACGTTGTTTTGCCTTATAAATTATTTCTAGTTTTTAGATAAATTCTAGTGTAGACTTACTTAAGTAACTAATTCTAGTGTAGATAAGTAACTTACTTATTATAAGTGTGTAAGTATGCATGAAATAGGAATGGAGCGCTATGAACGAAAAGGAAAATAAAAATAACAAACGCCAAACAATATTATTTTTAAGTTATTATAGTTTATTTATTAAATTATTAATTTAAAATCAATAGATTTGTATGATACCAAGTTCCCTGGCAACAACTGTTGTATCTTCAAATTTAAATTGTCTTGGATTGACTGTAAATAATAATAATGATAATGGGCCAGTAACATTAACCAACAACAGTCGAAGATAAAAACAATCAGTGTGTCTTGGATTAACTGTAAATAAGCGTTCGATTTAAATAAATTGAGACATGCATCAACTGGTGAAACTTGCTTGCGAGGCATCCATTTTTGAGCCCATGTGAAATAGCGTGGTACTTGTGAATAGAGTAATGTTCTTGCAAACGCACCAAAATCATCCGTACTATTACACAATTCAAAAAATGCAGTGAGTGTAGATTTAGGTGGATTTGTACCACGATCAATACTGAATACGCATATAAAATTTGGTAAAAATCGGCAAAGCCGTTTCGGAGGAGTACGGTAACTAACATTGTGACATGGAAATTTTATATATAAGACCGCAAACAGACATCGTTTGGCCTTGTGACTTATTGATGGTCTTTGCAAATGCCAATCTAATAGGAAATTGAACGCGTTTGAATTAAATTGGCTTGTCTGTGAGAATCATTGGAATTCGTGGCAATAAAACTTTTTCGTTTCGGAACTTGCCATTCAAAATGGTGGCTTCGATAATGTTTTTCATCAATTTTTTAATTACCAATCGCGTACTATTGCATAGCCGTGGTGGGTTCAAATTCCGAAGTAAAATAATCGGTGATCCAACTTTCAGTCGTAAAATGTGTGGTGGCATGCCTGGCAAATCCAGTGAGTTTAAAAACTCTGCTGGATAGTTTACAACTTCGTTGGTATCACAAACTGTATCGATCGATTTGTATGATATTAAGTCGCCTGGCAATGTCTGTTTTATCTTGAAGTTTAATTCATCAACGTCCACGTTTTTTTTGCTGCTAATGGCTCTTTCTGCCAGCCACCCATGATTTATGTATTGTATGTGTACATCTGGAAATACGCGGTCAATGAGAGCATTTTGGGAATCAACGATAGTGCAGAAATTAGGGGGCAGTTTTATGAATTCAGTATTTTCATAGACAACAACTTTTCATATCATAGCAAGTTTTCTTTTTCAAAAATATAAAAAAATTTATGTCAAAAAAACAAAAAAATTTTTGTTAAAGCAATAAAGATATTTTTGCTGGATAGGGACACCCTAATCACTTTAGCGGTATGAAAAATAGATAGTAGCCGATTCCCAGACCTAATGAATACGCATATAAAATTTGGTGAAAATCGGTAAAGCCGTTTCGGAGGAGTACGGTAACTAACATTTTGACAATGTTAATTTTATATATAAGATAATATAAAATAATATATAATATAAATAGTGTAAAATTTCAAATTTTAAATTTTTTATGATACGTTGAGATTGCAAAAAATTTAAGTAATAAGCACATAACAAAATTAAACATATTAGGATATAAATAAAAATCTGAAATACCAAGAATTTATCGCATTTTTCGCATACTCGTATAAAAGTGTTTACCAAAAATATTTTAATTTTTAATAAATCAAAATTAAAAAAAGAAAATATAAAAATTCTTTAAAATTCACATAAAAATATAATGTTTATTTTGTTAAAGACATTCGAATATGATTTATGGATTATTTTCCTTTTGTTTTTTTTTTTTGCTGAAAGTTGTAAAAACCGATTTCTTTTTTAACCAAAATAAACAATAAATGAATAATAGAAAACATAAAAATAAATCAATACCTTGAAATGTACCACATTTATATAAAAAATAAAATTTACTCAAAAAAAAAAAACAATCGACATTAAAGTGAAATTGATAGTTTCTTTTTCTAATGTGAAAAAACATTATAAATAAAAATAAATGTACACATTAACTCTGTTCAGATGTGGCTCGAGCAAACTAAATTGCATTAGGAAAAATAATAGAAAAGCTTTATCAAATTTTCTAAATTTTCTGGAACATAAATTTACTTAAAAGCAGCGCCCTCAAGCAGGACAAAAAAGTAATTTGCAAAACTAAAACGCAAGAGGATGATGAAGAAGATGAAGTAGAGGAGTTCCTGTCATCAATGTTGCGTTAGGAATGAATTCTGCGAAATTCAATTGAACGTAAAATTTCTTCTACGCTAGTTTGTGTTATTTGAAGAACGCAAAATACACAGAAAACAGAAAAGTTGATTAAGATTAAGCGAATGTGCAAGGAGCGTACAGGACATGAGCTAAGTTAAGGTGAAAATACGAAACCGAATGTGTGTATTTAAGCACCACACACACAGCCAAAGGGCAGCATCAAGGAAAATGGATATTATAATGATGACGTTGCTCAGTTTAGTTTGTGGAATTAAATGTTGACAGCAATGGATGTGTTAGATAAAGTTAATCACGAAAATTAATTTCATTTGCAGACTCTTGCCACATTTACACAGGATCGCATAGCTACTCATTTTGTGATGAAGTTTACATTTGGGTAAGTGATTATTTGCTACATTTAAACTGAGTAGAAATTAATGAAGGATTCTGTTCAGAGGTAATCAAAAACATTTTCAAATTCAATTAGTTCTAGAAAAAAAAATAACTAACTTTCTATATATGAGGTGACAAATGATGATATAACATAACATAACACCCAAAAATCATATAAAGAATTAATTATATAAATTAACAAATATATAAATTATAGACACTATCACTTTTGTACAATGAAAAACCATATTAAGAATTAATTATACCAATTTACAAATATATAAAATATGGAGACATTATCACTTTTGTATATTGACATTTGTTTTGTATGTCAGTATTTATTGATTAATTTATAAAATTTATTAGATAATTTTGCTTATAAGATATAAGTTTTTTCTAATACTTTTATATTATGAATTAATTAATACAAGTTAATACAAGGATCAACACTATAAGATAGTTATTTTTTACTAAATTGTTTTAATATTAGGTAATAGAACCGCTAAAAATTAAGTTAGGTTAAAAGGAGACACATTAATATAAGTGTCACTACTTCCACTTGGAGACAACTATACTGTAATGTCCATAAATTACCAGCAGGCGGCTAGCTATATTACTTTCCTATCAATTTTATGTGCTAACATTTATAAAGAAAAATTCGATCTTCCAGTTGAAGCTAAAAAGATTCGATAAAGTTATCTTCATTGTATTTGTTGGTGAGGAAGCAATTACAAGGTGAGATGAAAAAACTGCAACCAACTTCAGACTGCTGTCATTTCTAAACCGCTCGTCCCACAGCTGTCAGATTTATTCTAGTGACAGCTCATTATATTGTTTACAAGCGCACAAAAGCATTTTGGTGGGAATTTTTCAAAAAAAAAGTTATTTGTGATGGAATTCAAGCGTGATAGTGTGATTGCTTTGCATTTGGCTGGAAAACCACAAGTGGCTATCGTTAGAGCCCTCCAGCATTTAGAAGTGAATAAATGTTTTGTGTCTCGTACCATCGCTCGTTACCATGATACTGGTAGCGTAGCCCGACGTCAAGGAAGTGGACGAAAAAAAACAGCAACATCGGCAGAAATGGTTCGAAAAGTGAAAAAGCGAATTGAACGAAATCCGCGTCGCAGTGGACGAAAAATGGCTCGTGAGCTGAACATATCGCAATATGCCATTCGGCAAATATTGAAAAATGAGCTTGGACTAAAGCCATTCAAGTTCCAAAAAGTGCAAGATCTTACTGATGCGCAAAAAAAAGTTAGACTCGAAAAAGCTAAAGAGTTGTTTCGCTTGGCCGAAAGTGGTGAACTGCCGAATTTGGTTTTCTCCGATGAGAAACCATTCGTTATCCAGCAGTTTGTAAACAAACAAAATGATCGTGTTTACTTGCCAGAGAGGTCAGCTGAAAATTTGCAACTTCGGTTGGCCATCACAACTCAAAAGCCGGCCATGGTGATGGTGTGGGCCGCCATAACAGCCGATGGTCGCTCGCCGCTCGTATTCATCGACCGTGGTGTCAAATTAAATGCGCAAATCTATCGCGAAAATATTTTGGAGGGAGTTCTGAAGCCCTGGGCACGCAAACATTTCGGCCGCAGACCTTGGACATTCCAACAGGACTCAGCACCATCGCACTCAGCACGCGCCATCCAAGAATGGTTAAGAAATGAGGTTCCTCGCTTCATTTCCACCGCACAATGGCCACCAAAATCTCCGGATGCCAATCCGTTGGACTATTGTGCCTGGGGTATTTTGGAAAGCAAGGTTGGAACTAAAAAATACCAAAGTGTCGATCATCTCAAGCAAGCGCTTCGCCGAGAATGGGACAAAATACCGCAGAGCCACTTTCGGGCAGCGTGTGATGGTTTCATTGGCCGTTTGAAGGCCATAGTTCGTGCCAAAGGTGGCCAATTCGAACAAATCTAAACCGATTCTCAAATTTGATGTTATTTCCGACATTTTTTGCTTTCATTCAATAAAATTTAAAAAAAATGAAAAAATTATGGCGTTTTACTTTGTTGCAGTTTTTTCATCTCACCTTGTATATAAACAGTAAAGTGGTTTCATTTCTGACGAGAAATTATAAGTGGTCGTGATTTGGAGATACGCTTAGAATACTTATAAACAATATCGACATCAAATAAAAAAATAAAAACATGCCATCAAATTGTGAAAAAAAGGTACTAAGGATGCCGAATATAAGGAGGGCTTCAGTAACATTCTACATAGCAATTCAACTACTGTGCAATTTGCTTGTCAATATATGCCATAGAAGCATAAGTTCTGTAGTACAGTGCCTTTTTAGTGCACTTTTAAACATAGAACTGCAAGTTTGTTGAAACACAAAATGATTTTTAGGTTATTTTCAGATCTCATCTATGACCTTAATATCTCCGCGAATAGTCCATATGTCATTTGTCAATGCAATTGTGAATGCAACTATACTATTCAGCCTCTATCCTCTGTATAGAGGATAGAGCTGTATTTATGTTCATAATGGAAACTGTTCTGGTCAAAATGAACATATTCTAGAACCTACAGAGAACTAGTAACTACTAAAATTAATAAATTAAGAAATTATTATAATTTTAATAATAAAATATAAAATTAAATCCAACTTCAAACTTTTTTGCAAACTTATTTGTCTCTATGTTTTTGGGCAACATTGTTCCGAAGTCGAAACATAATACTCTTTTTATAAAATTACTTTTATATAGAATAATGTGACTAATTCGTATACAATCAGTGAGTTAATATTAAAAATGCATGAATTGAAATATTATCATAAAAAAATTATTCTTACAATATTATTGCATTATTAAACTATTATAATGCTATTAAATAATGCTAACTTAGTGCGAATCAATTTATTTTATTACATTTAATTTATAATTTTTAAACGTATAGAAACAGTTTAAATTTTATTACATATTGAAATTCTTTTAGTATTAAAACACATCATTTATGTTCATCTAAATGTCACATTGAGCCAACATTCGTATAAACAACACAACTCCTAATCTCACTTTTATAGTTGATGTAAAGGTAATATGAAACATAAAAGAATGTCATAAAGTGATCATAAATGTAAGGACATAAACTTAAACCAGGCACAACGTCCACGTTCGATGTTAAAAATAATAATATCATAAAATAAAACAGAAAGGAAAATTTTCAAATAAAATATAAATGAGTAAAATCAATTTCAAGGTAATAATGAATTTCATTTCGTATACTAAGCAATATTTTATGATTTTGAGCTATTATATTACATACAATATCGTGCTCGTATATATATTAGTACAAACCTTTTTTAAATTCCTGAATAATAGGCACATTTTTCTATTAAAGTAATACATCAAGTATTACATCGTGTTGGTTAGAAAATTACAATATATACGAATTTTCGGTACAAATTTTTTTAATAATCAGATACATATGATGAGGTTAATGTCTTATGAAAAGTAAAAAAGAAAAAAGAAGAATAAGTTATATCGGAATGTTCATTCAATTTCATTCAAATAATAATTTTATTACAGGAATAAAAATACATACAAAATATCCTTAAAACTAACTTCTAATGTTATTAAATCGTATGCTGTAAATTTCACTGCATTATGTTATTTTGAAATAAGTTCGTATTAATTACAAAGTAAATCTGTTCACTTCACTTAGTTACGCAGTTAGTGCTCAACTAAATTCTACATCGAAATAAACAAAATCCAAAGAGCCAAATAACAAGACTAAAAAATTTGAATAATAAGAAAGTGTCTACTAACGGGAATAAAAACAAATATCAATAAAATAAAATATCTGTTCACTTCACTGACGCATGCAATAGATGCTCAAATATATACCAAAATAGTATACACACCAAACAGTGAAAAAATGAAACATTACTGCTAACAGCACTAAAAATAAATCGAAATAATTATTTCAAAAAAAGTCTATAGAATATGTGTACATGCACATTTTCAATGTTGAAAGAAGACAATTAAAATTTAATTGAGCTTCAGACAATATATATCTTAACATTTATAAAAATGGTACATTTTTATTAGCTCTTGAAAGCGAGCATGATTACAAATTGATACCAATATATATTCTCTAATCGAAGCCTTAAAAAATTCTACGGTTTTATTCTGCGGTTAATTTAATTAATTAGAAAACTGCAATTAAGGATTTAATTATGCATTCAGTTTATATATACGTCTACTTAATAGGATTTAACTTCATGTTTATCGAAATTAAGCACAAAAACTGCGGATTTCAACTAAAATGCATTCCAAATCATTTTGAGAGTTGTGCAATTTACAAAATCCTCTTAAAATCCAATGAAATGCGCAAATAATTCTAACCAAATTTCGATACGAATAAAGCAAACAAATACAAATACCAATACTGCAATGAAATGTAAATGAACTATATATAGGTATGTACTTGTATATATCCATAAGTATACCATAGACTTGCAGAATGTCGACGTCGAGTATAACAATGTAACCCCATCAATTATTTTAACGCTGATTCGCAAAAACGGTGCGCCACAACAGACGCTAAAGTTCATCGGAGCTTCAAAAAAGGCAAGGGAGGATAGCGCATGAATGCTTTAACAGAATGGTAAACGAAACAATAGAGCAATGGATTCCTAACTCCATAGTGGATTGCATCACTGAGAACAGCAACATCCTTTCCCTTGTCATGTTTACATAATTGTGCTCTACAGCATCCGTTGGGATAGTAAAAAAATATGACTATTGAAAATAGCAGCTATGAAGGTCTCAAAGCATGCAGTACCAGGTGAACAGGTGAGCATGGCAGGCAGGCAGCATTTGAAGAGGAAAGCAAATACTGTACGAATAGTTGCAGTGCTTGTATTATTGCGAGTCGCACCAGTGAACCTGAAGTTGATTCGGTTTTGCTGGTTTATTTTTATATCAACCAACTCGTTTGGATTATTTTCATTTTACTTGACTATTTGCGAGTGTACATATTTGATTTAAGAACTTTCAGTATTTTCTCCTGTTGTTATTTAGATTGTAAATTAAAATTACACAATAACTTTATTGTTCTTAAAAATGTTTGATTTTATATAAATATTTTTATTATTTTCAAATTAAATAAATAATATGAACAATATTTGCAAAAATTAATATGATGTTCATTCAATAATAAACACATAGAATTTGAAGTAAAAATTAAAAAAGGATGTTATCGAGCTATAAAATATTTATGAAAATTTTTATTTATTTAAATACTAAATCGAGTATATCAATGTGATGGAATATCAGTGGATGATGGAATTATATATACGCAGAGAAACATATCCAAAAAATATTTGACCGTCATAGCCAATGTACTCATGGAGGAATTTGCTTTCAATGAACACAATCAATATAGCTGAGAATAAGTGTGTGTGTATTGCTAACGTCAATGAAACAAACGCTAAAAAGATACTGCTTTGAGCAATTATAACATCGCATATTGGTAAGTGACCAGATTTCAATTTTATTCAACGACAAGGATATTCGTTAGCAGTTCAGTTTACAGATACAAGATAGTATCAACAACAATGATAACTGTGCTAAGCAACAGTAATCATCAAAGAAAGTGTAGCTATATTATGACATCACTTCCGCGTAAACATTGGTTGAAAGTGGACAGGTAGCTCTTTCAGTGACACATTTATTAACCCAGTGCGTATGACGACCTTGTCTTATCGTATCATTTTCAATAAACAAAAATTGATGATCACAATATATACGTTAGAGTACGAAGCAACTATTGTATAACAAAAATTCTATGAACAGCGTTCAAACAAAATTGCAGATAATAAATTCTAATATCTGTGATTTGATATTTTCTGTAAATATTTTAAATAATTTTAAAGCTGTAAAAAAGATTCAATTGTATTGGCATTACACTTTAGATACATCCACATTTCTGACACATATAATACAAGTATAATAAAATACTTTCGTAATATTGTTATCAGCTTTCAAATGGACATTCTCATGCACAGTCACCAAAATAATATACTAATGACATATACAGTGTTCGCTGAAATACACATTTTCAAGGGAACACTGTAAAAATGCATAAAACTTTCAGATGAGTATACCAAAAATAAATGTCATGTGACTCAAGTATAATATGTGATTAACTACAAAAAGCTTTGTGACATTCACGATCTTGAGTAATAAACTCGGTAACCGAGTAACATATTAACACCACAAATCAGCTGTTATTTCTATGGTACTCATTTATTTAGTTCTTGAATACCTTTGTCGAAAAGTAATTGTAACATTTTGCTTAGTAAAAGTAACTCATATTTTCTTCTAACACAAAAATATTTATATCATAAAATTTTGTAATAAAATATTACTTTTATTTGTTGAAAATTTGCAAATATTTCTCATACTTATTTGATTGAAAAAGTTTCAGATATCCTTAGGGCATGATTTAGGATGAACACAAAAAATTAATAATAATGAAGTATTTGGAATGGAGCAACTTAGCAACAATCAAGTAACTTCTTAGTTGAATGAAACCCTAAACAATTGACAGTTTAAAACATTATTGAACACAACACATGAAAAGTTAATCTAAACTAAATCTTTTAGATGAGAAAAATTATAATATTTATAAGCTTACAAATAGTTGAAGTATACTCCATGGAATAATACATTATAAACTTTTGGTAACGAAACAAATAAATTGAGAATTTTATATAAAATTGAGAAACTTTGTGAACTCTATAAATGATTAAAGAGCTGCGATAATTGAATTTGAAAAATGTATATGTAATAAATGTAAAAAAATTAAAATTAAAAAAAAAATATATATAGTATACCTTCTAGAGAAGTAATGTAACCAGAAGTCGACTTTTGTAATAACATTAAAAATGTCAACAGCAGAGCTCAACAGCCACCCAAAACAATATTTAATCAGTCGTTCACAGTATGTACTAATTTATGCATTTTGCCCGAATTTCAGATGCAAATACTGACCAGAAGATTATGTTGCTATGGCACATTGCCAACTGCTTCTCTGGTTGGTCAATGCTTAAGTGGGTGACATTGGGAGTTGTCATTAAAAATTGCAGTGCTTGCATAATCAACAAAATTTGAAAAACAAAAAAAAAACATTTTAATTTATGGTGTTGTTGTCATTTTGTAAAACAAAAATGCCAACACCAACGAAATGCTTCATAAATTGTTGCGAATGCTTTGCAATATGTTTTCCAATAATGTGCAGCGATTCAACTGGGAGTAATAAATTAAAGTACTTAAATGTGCATCGAAAGAAGAGCTTGTTCATTGCTTCATATTTGGTTCGGTTTGATTTATGTTGATGCAGGGAAAAAAAGTGCCGGTCAAACAGACTGGTGATTGGTAAAGTACAAACTGTTGTAAACTGTATAACAATATGCCCTATGGGAATTAAAATACTGGTTACCGGATTGCAGACATTTCAACTTTATTGTGTCTAATACAATTTCAAAGATTTTACAATTCACTTTTGTTTTTTAATGATAAAAGTATTTAAGTTTTTAAGTTCAAAAAACTTTTACCTGAAAAATATCCCTCTGGAAAAATAATGTTGTTAATCTTATGTACACTAAATTATCGTACAGAAAGGTAAGTATTGTGTACAACTTTTAGTTTTAGTTATATGACAGTGTTAAAATATTGTTACATACTGTTATAGATCCACTAACGTTTCTAAGGACGTATCTACCCAATAGCTTTCAATTTTTTTACGCAAGTCACAGAACTTTTTAGAAATAGACATTTGTAATAAAACCATCAATTGGCAACTGTATGCTTTAGGATGTAGATCCTTTACTAACGTAACTAACACTTTTAATAGCATAATTATGTAGTAAATATCTATTACTTTACACAAGTAAGATAACTTGACCTGATAACAAAATGTTGTGATATATATATATATGAAAGGACATCGAGTTATTGTGTCTAAAGTAGCATAATTTCAGGATACTGATTTTTGGATAACTTATGCTCCTAAAAAACGATTTTATGCATTTCAGAAATGGTTAATGCCTCGAGACTCAATTTTATTGAAACTTATTTAGTAACGAGGTTTCGAAAAGTAGGGAACTAATTTGAATATATGAAGAAAACTAAAATTTTAAGAATTTTATACTGATAGATGCTACAAAATTAAATTATTGAAATAATGAAACGACATAGTGAAATCTATGCTAAAAATATTAATTTGAAACATTATAAGAAATTTTGATAAGATTCTTATACTGTGTTAATCTAAAATCAGATTAATTAATTTCTTAATTGGATATATAGTTGTTAACTGCTATATTTGAAGTATGGAACTAAAGCAAGGTGACACTTGTATATTTTATGAAAAACACTTTTATTTTTATAAAAATTTACTCATATCCTGCGATTACGAGGAATCGAATATGCTTTTCATTAAACCAAGAGAAAAAAGGCTGGAAGAAAGAAGACTGGTTCATCTATGTTTGTAGGTCAAATTGTAGAAAGACTGTTTCCGATAGAATTAGCACTATTCCGTAGAATATATTTATAAGATGATAACGTAATGATGTATAAAAAATGAACAAAAAAGAATATTTCTAGAAATTTTAAGATACATAAAGATTTCTGAAAAGGCGACCGATTTAAAAAATAATACTTTAAAACCCGATCATTTTCAAATCTATAGAAACGTATTAACTACGATATATATATACAATGAACTAAAATTTAGTCCATAATAAACTATATAGATGACACAAGCGTTATTGAATAATGTATTAAATTGGGTGGACTAAAATTTTTTTTGACGCTTTGTATCTCAGTTTATATTAACCAAGGAGTCATTTCCTTTATTTCACTTAATTAGGAAACACCCTGTATATATATACATTAATATTTATATACGTAAATGATTAAAACTAACTACAAGCAAATGCCTCCCATACGCAAATAGTTGATTTCTGTACTTGTCATTTTGGAATACAATTGCTGGCAATAGAAGCAGCAACGCATGTCGCTCAAGTTGGTCTTCTCCTTTTATGTCACACTCAACAACTGTTTCTTCATATTGTATATCCGCAGTTCATGATGACGCTTGTGGGAGTGCGAAATGCTTTTTGTGTCAATGTATATTGAACATTAAGTAATTTTTTTTTATTATTTGCTGCCATATTTGGTGCATAAAACGTTATTGACATGTTTTGAATTCGAAAGCATGTGTTAGATAGCAATCACATGACAGTAGAAAGTATTGTGAAAGTAATGGATTGTACAGTGTGTAGTTTAGTTTCTCAACATTTTATTAGTCTCATATAAGAAGTACTTTCAAATCTGTGCAAATATTTATTTATGCCATTTGGATATGAAAGGTTCTGATTACAAAAATGAAATAAGTAAAATTTAAGATACATATAAGTATTTGCAGTTAAAGGAAATAAAGCATATACATATGAATAACCCTTGGGGTAATTAAGTGTTGTTAAGAAATTTTAATAGCTTTTAAATAGTAAATAAGATATAAATTAAAATGATATTTATTGGATCGATTTTTGTCATCATTAATAACATAATTTCAAATAATGTATTCTATTCTTCTATTATTAGGTGATTCGTATTTATATCGGCACGAATGTGCTTGTACTCTTCAAATCTTTGTATGCAATTATGGAATAATGCACTACTTCTCCAGTTTTAATTTTAATATAAAATTTTGAAATTGTCTTTTTATCGTTGAAATTGTTCAATATTATTTTATAATTCCTAAGTATTATTCTGTTGCTGGTAGAGTTTTATTTCCATTCCCTTAATGTACATATTATTTATAAATCTCGTAATTGCTGTGGGCTTAATTAATTTGATTTAATTAATTAAGCCCACAAATTAATTGAATTTTATTTGATTTGGGACTAAGATCTCGATTCCAAGGTAGTCGAGTCTACGTCTTGCCACCCCTGGGTGGTTGCATAGAATATGTTCTGTTGTTTCCTTCTCCTCATGACAGAGTCGACAAGAATCACTTTCTACCGCACCTATAATCTTCATGTGGTAATTAAGTCTACAGTGTCCTGTAAGTAGTTCAGTGAAGATTTTAATATCGTTTCTGCTAAGGCCAAGAATAGCATCAACTTTGATGTGTTCAGGATCAAGAATCTTCTTGACTGCCGCATGTCTGTTTGAGCTCTCCAGTGTTCAAGTAGATATTGTTTGCCCCGTTCATATACTAAGTTATTTGCGAAGCTATTTGTTACGCCGCAGAAGGACTCTGGACCAATGAAAGGAGTACATAGGGAGCATGTTTCATTGCCCTTCATATCCCGGTACCCACATAAGAGTAACATAGTTCCTCGCTTGAATGGTATTGAGAAGTTGAAAGCATTGCCAGACCAACTTTGATTGGAATAAAGAGTTTGCTAAAGATTTTAGAGCTGCTTTACTTGCATAGTTAATTAAGTTGATTATTAAACATAAACTCTCGTTTTATAAGAAAATGGTGATAATAATTTTCACTAAATGTATGTTTTTTAGGATTAAATGCGTATTGACTATTATAAAATTTACTATTATTACAGAAAGTAATAATAGTTTGTACATTGTAATATAAAAATCAATAAAAATATATTTACTGAAGGTTAGAAGACATTAAGTAATTCATTATATATGCAAACTGACATAATTGCATTTAAATTGCTTTTGTCCTATTAAAATTTGAATACAATAATTGTGGTATAAGTGGAGAGACACTTGATCAAGCGGAAGTGAATGAGTAGTAGTCTTTATAGCTTTTGTTTTGGTTCCGTAACCATTTCATGACAAGCTGAATTTCATAAATGCGTGGATTAAGCAAAGTATTGGGTTTCGATTTAAGCACTACGAATGCAAATTGTCTGTAAAGTTTCTAATGGGTTCGAATTAATATTGCACAGCTTATGAACTCATCAAGAAAGACTTTTAAAATAAAACTAAAAGTATTTATAAAAATATTTTGTTTATTTTTATTTTGCTAACGTTATCAGCATATTTAGCGCGCAATTATGAGCAGTTGGAATTGTTAGCTCAGACATGCTCGGTGTTTGCTGTTGATAAGCTGCTTTTTTCATTAAGTCAATCTTTTTGACATACTGCGTCTTTGTTTGTGTGACTATTACTGTTACTGTTACTGTACTGTGACTGTGACTATGCCTATGTACTAGTACCAATATGAGTTGTGCCGCAAGTGTCAACTTTATTATTAAAAAATATTTTAATATTTTTATTATTATTTTGCTTTGACGTCACAACAGCGTCATTTAAATAACAGACATTTTTATTTATTAAAGAAAAAAATATACATACAATACACTGAATAAACTGAAGTCAAATTAAATTAATAACAATATTAAAACTTCAAAGCGATACATGAACCACTGATAACCGTCGGCGATTAGTAACAGGTTAAACAACGCCTGACCAGCTTGTTTTGGAATTATTGCTTATTCTTCTGAACTCTAATAAAAATTCTTATTATAAATTCAATTTAGTGTCAAACGTACTGATTGTTCATCGGTTTTGAGTTCTTTCTCAAAACCGAGTCTCAGCCTTACTCTGAATCTGAAACTGAATCTGATGTTTGGGTGTAAAAATACGACAGTACTTGACTTTGCGCCTTCATATGCAAAATACTTTGCATTTCCATGCATTTTATTAATACTTTTTTCACTTTTACTTTTTTTTCGATATACATTATTTTCATTCGCATACATTATTTTTAAATTAACTTCACGTCAATCTGGTATTTTGGCGCAATTGCAAACGATTGTGCATTAATCGACTTGAATTAAAATTACATGAAATTTTAATGAAAATCATATTTATTTATTATTTTTGGCACAAGGCTATTTCTTGCGTAAAACTTATTAAATTTGAACGTATATTCAGTTTAATGAAAATTTGTATTATCAATGAATTAAGTGAACTTACTGAAATATTCATACAAAGTTCATTTAGGATGCAAATCTTTAGTAGCTTTTCAAAATTGTAGTGAAAATATAATTTTCTCTGGCAGAATTTTTCGTACGTGCTGAAAATTTATCAAAAATTGAATTTGGAAAATAAAATAATTGAAATGTTAGACTTTGCTCTAATAAACAAACCACAAAATCAGAATTACGCTTGGTTATTACGATCAATTTCTAATTTATTATAAAAAAGAAAGACAAATTTAAATAATTAGAAGAAACCACATACCATCAAACCACATACCTGATCAAATATACGTCACAAAGGAACAAACACAAAGAGTAGTATTAAAATGCTTAAGTCCGTCATCATAGATAATATTTTGATATGAATTTTGCTAAACTTGGGACTAGATTGAATGTCGCTAGTAGAGACTTCTTTTGAAGATATCAGAATAAGAGCATGAATGAAAAGATTTAACACTTATTTCACTTTGAGGAATTGTTAGAATTGGACATATACTTCAACCATATACTTTATTAGAGATGATTGAAGTTAAGATCGCAATGGTATCACAACATGACTATGTGAATCCTAATATCACAGTAAAATCATCAAAGTACGTTTATTTATTTAAAAAAATTTTTGGATTGATTGTGTTAGGTAAGTAACATAAGCATTGTTTTTGGCTTTTATATAAAAAATATTGTAAAAATATGTTAAGAAAATATAACCTATGGCCAATGTTCTCTTCTGACGTGTACTGAACAGTGACACTGCAGTTAAAAAATAAGTTTCCTTTCTCCTTCGAACTACATCTACACCATAAGTAGTTATTAAATAGAGCCGCTATTCGGTCATCTATTACACATATATCCTATTAGTATACCAATTACATTGAACAATCAGAAGTAAACAAGACTTCTGATTTTTTTTTTTTTTGATTTGGACGTATTCAAATCTAACCCCAAATTATTTGTGGTTCTGCTAAAATGAAGAATTAAACTTTAAATCTTAATACAAATTAGAGTTAATCTCATTATCTCTTCTTCATTTATTCACAAAGGGTTTATTTTATTACGTTAATATCACTTTATAGGTTAGATATTAAGATGAATCTATGGCAGAAACCTTTTAGACCTCTATTACGTTCTACAACTTTACGGTTCTTATTGCTTAATGTAGACCGATTTCTATAGGTCTATGGTTTTAGTTGTTAGATGCTGTTTCTCTTAATTGTTTTAACTTTACATATAGTGAGGGTGCATATGAAGCTTGCATTTCTGATTTAAGAGTTATTCACATTACATTAACCGTTTATAATATTCCACGTAGACCGCCTTTACATTTGTTGTAAGACGGTTTCTCTATTATGATACTTGTATTTCTGATTTCATATCACTTTAATCATTTATTATTTATTGTAAGAATTTTATTCGTGTAAGTATTTTTGATAGCTATTCGGGGATTACGATGAAGGGTTTCTCACGAATTGTAGCCTTTTAAAATAGGAATTTGCTTAAATGTTATAGGTCACATAATTATTCTTTCTAATATTAGCATAGACCACAAAGAATTTCAACTAGAACTTGAAATGTTTGTGAGGCATGCACCTATTAGATAATACCCGATTACAAGCGACATCATAAGCATTTACAATTTATTAACTTATACAGTGCAATATATAAATACATATAGCTAAAACAACAACACTATGCATTGTGTCATGAAGCTTCGATAGTGTCCAAACTAACTTTCATGTTTTTTTTACCTCATTATATTAATTAATAATAGTTTTTTAATCGTAAAATTTTCTCTTTTTATACGACACTTATAAATGGCAAAGTTATATCATAAAGAATATTATGATTGAGGTTCGGTAAATCGAAACCCATTGAATAAATCACTGCAAAAATATCTTAAATCTGAAAGTTGCGTAACTTTTACTATTAAAAATGCCGACGAAGCTAACAAATGCTAAAATATTATGCAAATATTTGTCTTAAGTACAAAGTCTTCACATTGGCATTTCATTAATATGCAAACAATTCGCAATTAATTCACAAAATATATGCAACACCGTCACAGGCAAGCAAATTAGCAAATCGTGCCATAAATGTGACTCAATACCGCCAAAAGCCATGGTTACGGCAAATAATAATGAAATGTGATGCAGCGGCACTCAATCATTAAATATTGAATTTATAAAATTTTATAGTAAAATTAATTAGCAATAGAAATATGTGTGTAGGTACGTACATAATAGATTGAAGTATGATTGCGGAGCGCGGGTATATCGCGTAAAACACACAAACACACATTGCTGGTGTTATACTCACTATCTATCCACCATATAATATTATAAATTAAAACTAATTTTTTATTTTTAATATGTAATAATTTGTATTTGCATCGATATCAAAGGTCATGATCAGTTCAACCGACAGTCGTCATTCATTCGTCGCGTTTTGGTGCTGCTACTACTCATTTGAATTGTATCGTACGGGTTTATCTTAACTAAGTGTATACAGAGTATGGAAGTGGGAATGGTTAAGTTTATCTTTTGTATCTCTGCTGGGCCCGGCTAAATGTTTGCTTGGTTGTTTGTAATTTTTGGAATTTTTCGTATTCAATATTTGCTCTTGAATATACACGATAATGGCATTGTTTATGATCATGATCATGATCATGTTAATTTCTGCTGCTGCTGAAAAGAGCTGTGAATTTGATTAATTTTACTTTGCTGAAAATTTAAACTCGTAATTGAAATTTCTAAGAAAACTATTGAAGGTCGAAATGTATTCAATTCGATTGCTTAGGCGTTCATAAAAATATGCACCTACTTTGTGTGTTTTATAAACTAAGAGTTTAGATTATAATCATGTATAATTAATAGTGTTTTTATTAATATCATTTAAAGTATATTGTTGTAAACTTTTCAAATTATAGTAAACAATTTGTTTTTTATTTTAACTTATTTTATGGATGTGGTTTTCACATTACGATAACATGTTGGATGTTGAATTATTTTTTTCAAAAATTAGTCAATAGTTATAAGTTAAATTTAATCATCTTAAAATGGATACCGGATGAAAGACACATTCCTATCATAGAACTGACTGTACATTTAGTGATCAAAGATGTGATCATTTCATTAAATGTAGAGACATTTGCTAAGCACCCAATACTTTAAATCGAGTGTAACTTGCCAAACTATATGTTTGGCCATGTCATACAGAGTATTGTACGTTTCTTATTGCCTAAAATAATTGCCGTACTGATAGAACACTATATAACAGGTAGATACCAATTAGAAACTCCTTTTAACTATTTCTGTAGCAATAACAAATCAAATGAGATTCTGGAAAGTGTGATTTAACTCGTTTGTAATTATTTTGCAATCGCCATAGAGCAATGTCTATCTGATATCACTATTGTAAGCATGAAAGACATTTTTTGTTTTATTGAATTAATAATGGTTTTCTGGTTTAGAATAGTACTATCTTTATTCAAAATATCTTGCAGATAACAAGCGTGTTTTTAAGCTATGGTTTCACAATAGATCAAAATGAGTGTCTCATGTAAAACAGATTGGTACGGCTTCTACTATTTGATAGGTTTAAGTTGAATACTTTCAAAAAAATATTGGAGAATATATGTTTAATCAATCCAAATGTAACTGTTATACAATTCAAAACTTGAAATAGAGTCTCAAGCGTTATTTAAAATTATGAGTGTTATCAGTTCTATGAGTATATTATAAAAAATATCTTAATAATTAATTGTAAGTAAAAAAATGTTACCTAAATTATAAAAATATTAACGTTAGTAACGTTAAGTAATAATATTAACAAAATCATAAGTCAATTTTTGGTGTTACTTTTCAGTTGATGGACGATAAAAGAATGTCTTCAAAATCTATTGGTCTATCTATCAATATAATTCATATTAATTAAGTATTACTTACTCATTTATTTAACATAATTTTGTAATTTCCAATATATACTATAACATATCTTCAATATCTTATTTTTTATATAAAAATATACTCAAATTTTTTCTCACTACTACTTCAGACGTCAACCGTAACCTGATATGTGTGAATCACTCTTTACATACAATATACCAACAATAATTCACGTTTCTCTGGAAGCGGAAATTAACACCAACCAATTTATTTGGACTGAAGATATTTTCGCCTTAAGAGTGTGTGCAAAATGACTTAATGTTTAAATAATGGCGCTTGACATGAGCAAAAATACATATTTACATATGACACATGCGCATAAAACAACTGTAATGGCTTGTGTTAAAAGCAGTTCATGGGACTACAGTAGGTCCCTAATTATTGAAATTTTTTAAAGGATTAGGTATTGCTTTAATTGCCTTTTGCTTTAGAGACTGGTGGTACATGTTTTAGCCAATTTTTATGTTTACCTGTGAATTGTGTATTTTGTGACGGTAATTATTTGTCTTATCTTAAACTGAAATATTTTAGAATTGATATACAACCATAAATGAGGAATGTGTCATAAACAGTGATAAAAAAACATAAAAGTAAAAAAGTGTAGGCACCTTTAAAGTCAGTTACAGGTAAAATTTAATGGTTTGTCAGCATTGTTAGCAATTTTCAGAGAAAGACGCTTTTATTAATAAATTCAATTAAAATTCAAATGAATTTATGACAAATGCATACACTTTGTTTTTTTTTAAAGAAAATATGTATTTTTCATAATTAAGAAAAATTCAAAAAAAAAGAGTATTTCTAGTAATTTTAATGTAATATTTATGTTAAAATATTTGTACTTAAAGGATATGCCATTTTAAGCGACATAAGACAGTAGATTAGGGTCCAATAAGCAAACATAAAAAATCATAAACAATCAATAATTGTATATCCTTTTCGAAATTATTTTAAACAATAAGAAAAATAAAATGCAGAAGAAAAAGAAAAGTAAGAAATGTTTATCATAATTTACTGCAACAATTATGTCGTAAAATGTAAATATTACACTAAATTGAAAACCAATTACTAATCAAATAAACATCTTCTTCTTCACTTTAGGACTATACTCATTTTCCATTCTTCTCATTTTTTGATCGTATATATTCAATAGCTTAAAGGCCTAAAACTCATATTGTTAAGGTCGCCTAATATTGTCCTATGATTTTGAACTTACATTACGATTTCGTCTTTAAAATCGTTTTTGAAAGAAATTTTTCTACTTATTTCCGTTTCAATTTTACAGAACAGACATTTTGCCACACGAAAAATATTCGATAGTTATATCAGAATTGGATGACAATGCAACCAATACATAAAAAATAAATTGACTCGGTTAATAAGGTTAACAGCGTGTGATTTTAAAATTCTAGTTACTTGTTGTTCACACTCTGTATACTTTATAGAAACTAATCATTTACTAAGAAACACCTATCTTTTTGTCTAATATAACTAATTAATTACTGAAATTACAAAATTTGAGTTTTGTAGAAATGTTTGTGCTTGAGAACTGACTAAAATTTGTATATAACTATTTGTATTAGCATTTTATATATTACAAAAATTATATTTCAAAAAAAGCAAAATCAATTACAAACTTTTAAAAAAAAACTATGTCAAGCGCAGTAAATTTAAATGCTTAAGGAAATATCATACAGAGCAACATAAAGACGGACTGGTAAAGAAAAAACTTTCAAATATTAATTTTTTTAAATTTTCTTTTGTAACAGCACCCAGCAGCAGCAACAGCAGCAGGCAGCATATAAAAAATGGCATCAGATAAAGTTACACAAAGTATCTGCGAAGTAAGTTTTGCATGAACAAGTTTAAAATACAGAAAGTTTGCTGTGTCAAGTTAAGCATATTTTAAGTAATAAATTAATGGTTCATTGACCCAAAAAATGAACCGTATAGAATTCATTACTGGTCAAAGTATATCACCAGTAAAGAAACGATGTAACGACGTAAGTGTGTATACAAACCGAAGTGTATCTACAAAAGCCAAGTGTAAAACAAATCATTTGTAAAAGTTTACACAATAATTGGGTACAAATTTAAACAAACGGTGCGATTGTAGTAGGTGACCGGTGGGCTAGGCTAATAACAAGGAAATGTCTTAAAATGATTTTAAGGAGCTTAATTTATACATATTTCTCTGACCACGCAAATATACATTAGTCCAAAAAAAAACAAAAAAAAACTTAAGAATTTGTTTTTAAAATTATCTTTTATGAAGTGCCAGAAGAAAAAGTTGCTTTTGGTTTCGGTTTGTTTTTTATATTTTTATTTTTATTTTTATTTTTCCCAAATTTGTATAATAATTGGTATCGCGTACGGTGTACTAACAAACATCAAATCAGAAAACTTTTCAAAACTTTCTTAATTTCTTTGATACTTGCGGCAGCTTAAGGATAATATTATTATAATATTTGGGGCTCCATAACAATATGGAGCAGTAAGAAACTTTTTTCTTGGGTATTATAATACACATATTGTTACATCATTTAATATTCTGCTTATGTTTTTTTCATATTTTACATCGACCACGCATAAATCATTTTATTGAACGAAAAAGCAGAAAATGTTCAAGAGTCAATTTAACTTGTCAAATAAGAACTTTATTAAGTTAATTAATTTTGCTTTCATACTTCATTTTAGTTGTCAGTATTGTTATTAACAAAAAATTGTTTTTTTTTTTACATAAGAAAAAAAATTGTAAACCAAAACTGGGTTTCTTAAAATACTTTACATTAAAAATTTATCTACAACTTTAGCAAAATAGTAGGGCAACAAAAGTTTTTAATTTATTTAGCTTTTTAGAAAGTTCAAATAATTTATTTAAGGATAATAATGAATATGTCATATAAACTATAAAAGTGGGAGGAAGGTTAATGCTATGTTCGAAACTGACAGCTAACAATGCAGTATGAAAAAATGCATTTTTATTTTAATGAAGAATTTAGTTTTTCACCAAATAAAATTTAAAGGATCAAAAATGTATTAATTAATTAATTTTTACATTTTTAAAAACAAACAAGAAAATTATTATTATTAAAAATGAAATACAAAACTAGGAATTAAAAAACAAATATTATAAACAAATTAAACAAATAACAGGAAATGAAATGAAATTCTAATATTGATGAACAAGGTAATGAACGTTTAGGAATTTAGAGAATTTAGCTTGAAACAAATAGTGTAAATCAACACTTGAACAATATAGATAGTGCCCATTTTGAGAGAAACTTTTAGAAGTTAAAGAATTTAGCTAATAACAAGCACGGTAAATAAAACGGTAGAACAACGTAATACGCGTATTGAGAGAAGTCAAATTTAAACAGAAAATTCTATTGATCTATTTCTAAAACACATCAACAAACACAGATCAACAGATCATAGAGTAAAATGATAAACTCACTTAAAACATTTCGTAAGCTGATATTCATAAAAAATATGTGATAATAACTTGGGGTGGGATTTCAAAGTAATCGTTTTTTTCTATATTCTACCGAATAAGACAACAATAAATTTTGAAATGTACTGACATCAGCTAGACAAACTGATTCATTTACCTAAACTGAAACGACCAGAGTTGATTAATAGAAAAAGTGTAGTGTTTCATCAAGATAATGCGAAACCACATATAATTTTGATAACTAGCTAAAAGCTCGTACAGCTGGGATAAGATATGCTGCCACGCCCACTATATTTTTCGGGTATTTTATTTTGTTCCGCCTGTACACGGTTTTTAGACGGTAGAACCGTTGCTTCAGATATGGAGGTCCGTAATCACCTGAATCAATTTCTTACCAACAAAGATATTAGACCAGAATGGATAATAAAATATTTATTCACCATAAAAATATCGTCTTATGGTGAATAAAGCATAAAGAGAGGCTTTATGCTTGCAGATTGGTTGATATGTATATAGAGAAAAATTGGTGGAGTGCACAGAAAAAAAATAAACATGAAAATATACATAAAAAATTTTAAATATAGCGAAACGGTCAGGACAATGCTAATGTTGCTTTTATGGCTACTTATCAATGTTATATTTTTCATTTATTTTATAAATTTATTTTCTTCTATTCTGTTATTTGTTTATTTATTTAACAATGCAATGTTTTGTATTAAAGATATATGTTTACTTGCTTTATAATAAGAAAGATATGATAAATAATCAAAAAATAAATTTATTGTTAAAAGAATATTTATTATTGTGAAGAAATTGTATGAAGCAAATTACATTTTATTAATATTGTATATTGGCTAGACATCATAATTAGGCAATTAATTTTGCAAAATTAATAGAGAAAATGATGAAAAGGCAAAAAGAATAAATACTTCAAAGCATGGAAGTTAACTATAAAACTCAATAAAAAAAATTTTAACGTGTTTTCGTGTTTGCTACAATTTATACAAATGATATAGACATACATACATATAAAAGTATTTATTCCTGAAAATATAATAAATATAAAACACGACCTTGGCCTCTTGTGCAACAAATTTTACACAAATGTTGCATCCATCAAAGCATCACAGAACGCCCAAAACATCAATTAAAATACAAAAGCGTGACGAACCTGAGAAAAATTTAGCCCTTAGCCCTTAGCAATTTAATATGCAATTTTTCATTTTTATTTCACTTTTATTATATATCTACATATTGAAATATATATATATATATATATATATATATACGTATACAACAACATATATACACACATTTGCATATATTTTGCTTATTTATTCATTTTTTATTTTGGAATGATAAAATGTATTTTGACAACATATTTCACTTGTTTGTATTTTGCTGGCATAAAACGAAGTAGATTTATTTATTTACATACCCGTACAAAGAAAAATTCATTCAAATACTTATTTATATGAAAGTAGGCAATATTTATGGCAGATGAAGGCATTTTCTTTATGTTATACACAACATACACTTCCATATACATATATTTGTAACTGTAGCTCTGAATACTTTTAGTTGCTTAACACAGAAAGGACAACGTATTAATATGCTCGCATATATGGAAGTACGGGTATATATGGGGACGTGCCCCCACACTCAAACCGCGCACGCATCACTCGCATCGGTAGCAGGTGGCGGTAATAGCTGAGGTGGTTCCAAATGGGCGGTTAGGTTAATAAGGTTAAAATATTTGTCAGAGTTTCATTTGATGAAATGAAATATTCTTCAAGTTTTATCCTGTCTGCGTAGAGTAGAAGTAGAGAGTAGAAATTCCGACCAGCAATGGTAATATTTTTGCAAATACTTCGCGAGGGTGCCCACAAGGTGGAGTATTATCACCCCTTATGTGGAGTATGGTAGTGGATGAACTATTGGTAAAACTGGACAGGAATGGCTTCCAAATCCAGGGGTACGCCGATGATGTGGTAATTATCTGCAGAGGAAAATATGAGAGTACTCTGTGCGAAAGAATCCAGTTAGGCTTAAAACTAAATAAAGAATGGTGCAATTCGGTTGGGCTGAAAATAAATCCAGCAAAAACAACCATTGTGCTATTCACTAAGAAATACAAAATAAAAAACCTTAAACCCATCCGCTTAGATGGGTTTGAAATAAAACTACAAAAGGAGGTAAAATTTTTGGGTATAATTTTAGACCAAAAATTAACATGGAAATCGCATATCCAAGAAGTGACAAAAAAGGCAACCAAAGCCTTTATGACATGTAGATCCATCGCAGGTAAGAATTGGGGATGTACACCAAAGTCACTGCGATGGATATACACAGCAGTAATCAGACCAATGATCACCTACGGATCAATAGTCTGGCAGAACTGCACAAATCAACAAAGCGTTATCAACACACTCAACAAGGTACAACGACTTGCATGTGTAAGCATAACAGGAGCAATGAGAACATGTCTCACGTCATCAATTGAAGTACTCCTGGAACTTACTCCTCTTCATATCTATGTGCAATCACAGGCGAAGAGGGCTGCTCTAAGAGTAAATACAAATAAGGTGACTGGTCTTGAAACCAATAGCAAAAAACTTGATACTTTGGCTGCACAAATCCCGGAAATTGAAATGCCAATGGACAGGATGATTGTAAAGCATAACTTTACAAAAAACTTCAAAACTGAACTTGGCAACAAAAAGAACTGGGAAGGTTTGTCTAACATCCCAAAAATAAAAGAAACCATGATAACATGGTATACAGACGGCTCTCTCACCAATGAGGGAGCTGGAGCTGGTGTTTATGGACCAGGCAAAAAATACTGGGAAGCATTAGGAAACAATACAACCATCTTTCAAGCGGAAATATACGCGATAGATAGATGCGCCAGTTTCAATATTGAACGTAACTACCGGAACCGTAAAATTGCAATACTGACTGACAGCCAGGCAGCTATAATGGCACTCATATCTTACCAGGTAACATCCAAACTGGTATGGGAATGCATTGACAAGCTGAACACACTCGGTGGGATCAATCAGGTGCACCTTTTATGGATTCCGGGACATACTGGTATCCAAGGTAATGAAATAGCAGACAAACTTGCAAGAAGAGGCGCGGCATCAAGAATGATAGGCCCAGAACCATTCTGTGGTCTAGGCAAAGGAGCTATATCCATTATCATGAATGACGCAGAGAAAAAAGAGAGAGAACTCTATTGGTTAATGCTACCAAGACTCTCACAATCTAAAATGCTTTTAGGGACTTACAACCTAAAACGTTTTAAAGATTGCATAGTGCAATCAAAGACTAACATAAGAATTATTACGGGTTTACTGACCGGTCACTGCAGATTGAATAATCACCTATCGAAGTTAGGAATTCAATCCAACTCAGACTGCAGATACTGCAGGGAAGAGAGAGAAACGGCATACCATGTGCTTGGGGAGTGCCCGGCACTGATGCATAAACGAAAGAAACACCTAGGAGGGTATTTCATGGATCATAAGGATTCAAGACTGGAGAAGATAGGATCCATACTGTCTTTCATTAAAGAAATCGGACTTGGAGAAATACTCTAACCCGACAAAGGGGCACAATAGATCTTTTAGGTCGCAGTGCACGATCCCTTACTCAATAATAATAATAATAATCCTGTCTGCGTTGTCAAAAGGTAGATTGGCTTTTATTAAGCATATAATCAAAATTCACATCAAAGAAAGGCAAGTAATTTGTATTTCTTTTTTTTTTGAACTGAGAAAAAATTATATGGATTTCAACTTTACTGATACCAATGCGTAGACTTTAATATATAATATTAATATGAGTTTGAAAAGTGAAACATTTTACCAATAAAACACTTTTTCCATTTTTATTAATACAATTTTCTTTTTCAAAGAAAACTCATTAAATAAATTTGGCAGATTTGGTAAAACATTTTTCTTTTTAAATTATAGAGACTTACTAGCAGGTACACATTCACTCAAAATTTTACTTTAAAATATCAAAATATTACATAGTTGAATTTTTGGACACATATTTAATTCACTTTATAAAATTCCAAACTTAATAAATTTATTTTTTCAATATAAGATTAAATTATATGCCTTTTAAGATTTAATAAACATCTGGCTGTAGAAAAAAAAATTTATATCTAACTAGAAATAGAAGTAGATGAAACTAAGAGAACAGTTCAGAAATTAACTAAACGTTGTTCTGCAGATAAAACTCAAATCATTTGTTTATTATTTAAATGGTATTATATTTCAAAAAGGAATACATTTTAGTATAATAAACATCACAAAAATTATAAGGTCTTTATGACTTATGACAGATAAAATTCGGTTAGTCCCAAGCAATGTGTTCAAAGGTCTTACATACTTTTAAGCAGAGTCGCTATTCGATCTTTTTAGATAAACCCATTTTGCTAAAACAACGTAGACCATGGTAATCCATCAAATTGCTTACCAACAACCTTATCACTGATCTACTCAGTAGGAATATCTTTCCGGATTTGTGAAGCTTGAACTGGGTATTCAGTTGAAAGTTGCCTTAATCCATGAGATAAGCTACCAACATACTTATCACTGATCTACTTAGTAGAAATGCCTTTCCGGATTTGTAAGAGGCTTTCAGACTGAAACTTATCTTATCTTTATGGTGTTATCT
The DNA here is from genome assembly GCF_002237135.1 of Teleopsis dalmanni. Classification (NCBI taxonomy): domain Eukaryota; kingdom Metazoa; phylum Arthropoda; class Insecta; order Diptera; family Diopsidae; genus Teleopsis; species Teleopsis dalmanni. Next base: position 144,032,546 of record NC_051847.1, on the reverse strand, counting down.
TTCTATCTTGATGTTGAGAACATAGTTATACAACAAAAACAATGGCAAAGGTAAATACACAATATAAAGCATAATTTGAACGAGGAATCAATAAAAATTCTAAAATATAATATTGTAAATAAAGACATTAGATCAGCAAAAATTGTCATCGCCCCAATATATATATATATACTGCATTCTGATTCATTATTTTCAACATTTTAAGCATTTGTAAGGAAAATTTCAATCCGAGTTATTAAAATGTGGAGTTTTAGAAGATTGAAATTTATTTAAAAAAAATTTAATTACGCACTAAGAATCATTAGTATATATAAGTGGCTTTCGTTTTTTATATATAACAATTATTATTCACAATATTAGTTTGTTTCAATATAAAAATTATTAAATTTATTTATTATTATTAAAAATTATGACAACTTTATTTCCAAATTATAAATAGAAATTAGATGCATGGTACATGCGCCATAATTAATTAATTTTGTAATTCAAGAATTATCGTAATATATGTATCAGAGATTGTAATTATGATTTTTTAGTTGCCAAAACATAACAGGTGCAAAATCGTTCACTTTTCATAAATAATTCATTACATACCTAACGAAGTTAATTAAGAAATGCAAATTGAACCCAGCAGTCGTCTAATTCATGCAATTAATAGGAATTCATTTAATTGGGAAAATACTAATAGTAGAATAACTGCTCATATAACAAATGATAGAAATAAGTTTAATATTTATGTACACGTATGGAAAAATGAGATTTACACATAGAGCACATGGAATGGAAATGGAAAATGAAATACGTTTTGTAATTAGAGATTATGACTTACATAAATGTGTTGTGTGCTATAGTTGTAATAATTAATCTTGGATTTTTGTTACACAATGTGTAGGGAAAAACTTTATTTCTTTAACATATAATATTTAATATTGTTGAAAGGTTTAAGGTACTTCAAAGTCATCACTACTCTTGTTGGGTATTATATAAATTCATTTTAAAGAAAGAAGGACCCTTCAAAAATAGTAGTAGCGAGGCCATCTACCGTATATACTTGGTATGTTACCGTGTAGCTTTCACTTTTTTTGGAAAAATGCAATTGTCGATGCAACAAAATCGTTTTATTAACAAAGAAACCATCCAAGCGGCTGTCAAATGAAGCTCCTATCCGTGGAGCTATAACACTTATTTACCATGTATTTTAGATAAAATCGATTTCACTAAAATAAAGCTACTATTTATAAATCGTCCTGCTTTCCTTGGAATAAACCCTAAATATTGTATATTATACAATAATTAGATTTATTAGTAAAACCTAGGTTAAATATCTTACTGCTATCACATTTTCTAGCCTCTTATTGGATTTCAAGCAATTTTGCAAAACTAATTTTTTTTTGTATCTATATATATGCATATATATATATATACTAGATTGCTAGTGGACTACCCAACGGAATTTCTTAATCTATTTTTTTAATGCCATTAGTTTTGTCTATCTGAGGTTGCAAAATGGCACCTGTGTTTTTAAGACCACAAGATTATCATGTTGATAGAAGACTACTAATCTAAGTGAAGGGTTTTAGTCTAAGAGAATATTTTAACATAAAAGACCTCTAAAAGAACTTTTTATAAATATGTTATTCTTTATAATTACTCGTCGAAGTTATTCCGGATTAGATAGATAATCTTAGGCAGAAAGTTCTAATCTCTGTCTGACATAAGGAAATTCGCAAACAGAAGTATTCTAACCTTCATTCAAAAGACTATATGTTTTCTACTCAGTTAAGGTCAGTTATTAGCACAAAGGATCAACTATGGCGACAGATACTGCTTTACTGGTAGCGAAAACCGTACTACATTTTGTTATAAAATATTATTTGCTTGATTTAAATTTTTTAAATAAGTTGCTATTTTTAGGTTGAGCCTTTTCCGAGTTAGTGCATCTGAGCACATCTACTCTTTGATACCTCATGTATTCCTCATAGGCTTCGTGCGGTTAGCGATTACTCTGAGATTAGATAGTACTAAGTAGGGCAGCCTGTCGGTTTTCGCATATAGCTTCAGGGCTTTGTACCTTATGTATTTTTTGACCGAATCTATTCTAAGGTCTCTTAGCTTAAAAACATATATTCATTGTAACAATTAAAAAATAATAATTTCTTTATATTTTGATGCAAGTATTAATAATAAAAACAAAATTAACTTTCTTAGCTACAAAGGTAAAAAGGTAAAAAGATAATTTTTGTGCAAACATATGAAGAATGTTTTTGAAATTTTATAAAACCTTAGAATGAGTCAATTGGTCGTTGAACCTAAGTTATGTGTTGCATGAAACCTGTCATTACACTGTGGCGGCACACAAAAAACTAGGCGTGTTTGCACGTACTTTATGAAGCCACCACCGCCGATAAAATGTAGTAGGCCTAAACTACCTTGACAGTGGCTGTTGGCATTAAAATATCAACGTTTTTTCAACATCAAAGCGCATTACTATATTGACATACTATGAGTGTGCAGAAAATCCCTAGAATCCTGGTACACACAATATCCGAAGAACATTTATACGCGTCAGCAACAGCAACAGCAAAAAGCAAACTTTATGCAAAATGCAAGACGCAAAATGCGTTACCTTAGTATTTTAAGTAAATATCATTAACGTTTAGTTCAGCATAACGTTCGGCGGTATTTAGTCCGTTTTATAGCGTTGCGTACGTATCTTTTTTGCTTTTTTGCCCTTTCTGCCGATGTTGCTATTCTGAGCATTATCTTCTGTTTGGGTTAATACGCCGCCATTCTTCGTGTTGTGTAGAATATCTGCTTTAATTTATTTTTCCATTTTTCGTGCCATAATCTTTGCATTGTTGTGATGTTCCGTCTGAGTTTGATTCTGGGTGGTCCATTTTTGTTCTAAATTGATTTCATTTCATTTTTGCATTATCTTTTGTTTTTTTTTTTTGGTTTTTTTTAATAAATTTTTTACTGTCAGTTTGATTAAGAATGTAGGCAAGTTGAGTTAAGGTGGATTTATGTTTCATATTTCATTCTTTTAGGAATTTAAAAGCAAATTTATTTAATTAATTTCATTAGTACAGTTTTTAGAAGAATATAAAAGTTAATTCTATTAAATTGTTTGAAATTAATATTATACAAAACAAGATTAAAAAATTGTATTTTAATAATTTTTTTGTTTTAAATTAATATAATTAGTCAGATTATTTACCGGCTCCTCGGAGATGTACGCTGATCTAAGGTCAGTAATTGCTTGGTGTGATGAAGTGACAAACAATAATCCAGTCAAGGCGTAGAGAGGGATTATGAAGAAACCTCGCAGTTAGTAGAGAGTAAAAGTAGTCAAGTGCACTGACTCAACTAGCCACAACATAATAATAATAAATTCGGAAAAAATTTCTTTATACAAGGTTAAGTATATATTGTAAATTGAACTATTGGAATCAATTTAACGAAATCGGAAGCAGAAGTATACGTTTTAACATGGTAACTTATCATAGATAAAAAAGTTAACTTTGTAATTAAAATTATCTGCAGAAAATACAAATTCGTCAATAGTTTTTTCATTTGGAGTCGAATGTATACATTAACCTTTAAAAACTAAATATCAGAAGACTTGTACCAGGTGTATCTGACTTAACACGTACATGAATAAAAATGTTGTGTTCATAATTAAGATTATCAACAGAAAACACAAAATCGAGAATGGTTTCTTTATGCAGAAGAATATCAACACATTAGCCTTTAAACTAACTTCAAAAAGACTGGCTTATATAAAAATATAAAGGTTATATAAAAAACTTCACTTTGTTGAAGACTGAAGGGAAAAAAAGAGATTTTTTGATTTTATAGATCGATTTCTAAGAGTTTTAGAATTTTAGAGTTAAAGTTTTAAATGCTACTACACTGGTTCCAGAAATATAAAATTCGATACTGAGGTTAGATTAGGTTAAAGGGTTACTCTGCGACTGATTTTACATAATATGAAGCTCACCACATAAATAATGCCCAGGTTAATACATATAAACGTATATATATCAAGAGATGTGGAGAGAAAGTGAGAGAGAGAGAGGTGGAGAGAGATAGAGAAAGAGATAGATAGGGAGAGATAGATATAGATAGAGAGAGAGAGAGATATAGATAGAGAGAGAGAGAGAGAGATATATATATAGATAGAGAGAGAGAGATATATATAGATAGAGAGAGAGATATATATATAGATAGAGAGAGAGAGATATATAGATAGAGAGAGAGAGAGAGAGAGAGATATAGATAGAGACACAGAGAGAGAGAAATCGAAAAAAAATAATAAAAAAAAGATAAAAAATATTGATAAATAAAACTGGACTTTGTGTCATGGTATAAGAAAATATTAAAATTTGAAAAAAAAATTATTATTAGGATCATATTAATTGATTAAAGTCAGTTAAAATATTTTAATATATACAGCAAATTAACTTTACCGATATAAAGTTGTGTAAGTAATTGTGCTTTAATCTAAAGGTAGATAATTAAACAAAACGTTTTGAATATTCAGTGCAGAATCAACAACGAGCAAAAGATATATGGTATTTTTTATAGAATATGTGCAATAAATATTTTTACTTATAAATTTGCTCTTTCTTCCTTTCTATTATAAATGAATTATTTGCATAAAAATATATATAAAATGTACATAATATAAACAAACTACATATGTACTTACATTTCAGTAAAGGCTAAGTTTATCCTTTAAGACCCATTCCAGTCCTCGTATAGTATTTACATCGTTTAAGCTGCAAGGAATAATACAAGTATAATTAATTCTGACAGATTTATAATTTTGAAATTATTTTTTGTTGAAAAATTACAAAAACTTTTAATAGAACATGAACGTTGTAAGAATGTTTTAATTAAACGTACTGAGCGGATTAAGAATGATTTGTTGCACAAAACTTTGTACGCAATAAAATTGCAAATATTTTGTTAAAAGTAAAAATATTTTAAGTAATTGAATGGAAGTAATAAAAAATAAAAAATAAAAATGATTTAATATTTCAAACTTTTTGGAAATGTTTTCATGTAAAAGTTTAAATGCAATGCACGTACTAAAAATATGAACATAAATTGTACAATATTTATAGTAGAAATATATGGTCGAATAATAACATAGATTCTTATAAATTAAAAATTATTTAATTTTATAGAAAGCTTATTTAAATTAGGAAGAAATTATCATATCAATTTATCATGTATTCCAAAATTTATTATTTAATTAGTTATAAAATTGGTATAGAAAAACAAATAATATAAAAGTATTTAAAGAAAATTATTTTATGATTCGCTGTTTATTTTTAAGTTTCGAAACATCGTTGTAATCAGGAGGTGACACAAGACGGTTTCAGCACCTAAACAAACACAAAATTGCTAGTTTATCCATTGAATTAGGAGATACAGTATCTTATGGACCCTTTATTAATTCTGAAGTAATACTTTACACATAATTTTAGGAGGTTCTTCCATCCCATAAGCATTCCTCACCCCACTTAACCATACCCCTTAGATGTAGCGATTTTAATACTATAAGTAATATATTCGAAAGAAAAGAAGTCTGACCTCCACCCTTCCTTAACTATACTTGTTAGCTATGGGCTCTTACTTGAAATGTAGAAATTGCAAAACGGGGAATTTAGTTATGCCGTTTCTCCTTCCCTAACCATATCTATGAGCTACGCAGACTCATTTAAAACAGTGCCTTTCAAATTTTTAAGAACGTAAGTAGTATAATCAATAGGAGAGAATTTAGGCACTACCTTTCTTCTTAATCATACTCTTATGAACTATAGAGCCTAATTTAAAAAATGTCAAGGTCATTACTAATACACTCAAAAGAAGAGAATTCAATTTTCCCTCTTCTTGTTAACTATATTCATATGAGGTTGAGAGTATCATTTAGATATGTAAAAATTCTACACAATTTTTCGGTCCGAAATGGAATAAAATGAAATTCAGACACCCCCAGATATTCCCTTCTTTTTACCATAATATAAGTTATAGAGTGAGAGACGAAAAATATGGGATTTAGACACCCCCAGATATTGCCTTCTTTTTACCATAATATAAGTTATAGAGTGTCATTTATAAATGTGAAAAATGACTACAAAGACGTAATTTATATATGTACTCAAAATAAGGAAATTCAATTAACTTTAAATTAACAACTTTATCTGAAAGAAAAATCGATAACAATGAATGAACTACATTTTATACTAATATACTTTAATTTAGTTGAAGACTTTATTAAAGTCTTTTTAACTACCACTTCAGGTACTCGTATATAATATTACATTAAGTGGACTCCTTAAATAGTGCAAACAATCCAACAATTTTATCAAAGATAATTGACTAGGAATTTTTAGTTTGCGTCCTTGTGTTCAGTCAGTTGAACCGTAAGCTCTTTTGTGCCTTCAAAGCAAACAGACGAGTGAGTATTCGACAAACAACCAAAATAAGTGCTCGCACTTAAACTCATCAGCTTATTTACAAAAGCAATTAAAATACATGGCAGCAATGTAAAGCGCCTTTGTTATTAAATTGCATTAAAGGACAAATTTTCGAAGCTTAAATTAGGAAACCAAATACAGCGGCGTCGATGACGTTCAGCCCAGCACAGGACTGAAAACTGAAGACTGAAGACTGAAACACAGCAAAATAGATTATATCAACAAAGAAAATTGTCAATCGAAGCACAAAGAAAATTGGGTTGTCGATGATTCAAAACCGCCTGATAGCAACAATGATAACCACCAGTAGCAGCTAGCGAAACTATGGCAGCAGCTACTACTACACATCAATTGATGTACACATGACTAGAGCGAACAGAACCACCACGAAAATTCATGAATGAATTGATTAGGAAGCATGAAAGTGACGAGCACGGCATGTGGCCAAGTGCTCAAACGCTCAAACCAATATTGAGCAAATATCTATCTGTAGCCGAATATGTAATTTGTGAGTTTCCCCACTTATTTTCATGACATTTTTTCAGTTTCATTCAGTTGGATTTTTCTGTTTTTTTTTTGTTTTTGCTTGTTGAACTGGCTACTCCTTAGCAGGCAAGTGCTACTGTTTTCGACAAGTTTTATCTTTTTATTTTCTATATTAAATTTTATCTTTTTTCCTCATTTTTATTTGGAAATTTTCTTTTTCGTAGACAGCAACACATCACCGAATGAGCCAGTTTAGTAGGTTTATCCGTTTTTTTTTTTTTGTTTTGCTTTATTTTCATATTGCCGCGATGATATGTGACAGCACATATGGTGCACTCCTTATGTTGATTGGGCTGTATGGGCCCATAGTCAAGCCAAGTTGAAACGTGACACATGCATCTGCATAAATACTAAATATGCTGGCATAAATGCACATGTTTTTTTTCTTTTTTCTTTACAGACCCGTAAACTAAAGTGGTTGCAATGTAAAATTGAAAGGAAGAATTTTGAAAAGCAAACCTGGAACTCGCATAAAATAAACATCGTGGCATGTACGTCTAAAGCCAATCAACTGACTGCCAATATTTATGCGCCATATGGGTGCCATTGTATTTTCTAAACTTTATAAGAAAAGTACAAATGCAAACAAAGCTACAATTTTGTATGGAAAAATTTGCACATGTACAATTTTTATTTTTTTTTTATAATTTAGAGAACACATGTGGCAGTGGACATCAATTAAAGTTAAAATTATTTAAAAGGGTAAAAATGCAAAACTAGGAAACATATAGGTTTCATATAAAGGCAAATTGTATGTAATGCAAAAGACGTAAGTAGCAAGTATTTTTTGTGTATAATGGATTCAAAAGGAAAACTGAAACTATAACAAAAAATATGGACATTAATAATTCATATATACAGATATATTCAAATATATGGAATGATATGACTTTTCAAAGAACAGCGGTTATTTCTGGTTTCCAGAAATGAAAAAACTATATATAAAGCTGATCGAAAATAATTTGAATTCAAAAAAAATACATATTATGAGAATCTTATTAGGCCTGGTGCATTAGTTTATATTGAGCAGCGCAATATATTGCTTATTATCATTCACCAGGAATGTGTGCACCAGGCCTAAAAAGATACATTTATTTAGTGGTTAAATTTCGATTAAATTTACTTTAAAAACGACTAATCAAGAAACGTATTAGTCCGTTGCTTCAACTAAAACAGAACCTGCTCAGCACTATGGTATTGGTGCACGTCACTGCTTATTAGAAAATTATTCAATAAGACTTGGTCTACCCTATGATAACATTTGTCGTGGTTGTGACTCTGGGCAGGACGAGAAATCCATGTTCGTTCTATAAACTCGATGTCAATAGAAAAAAATTAGAAACTAAGCAAAGTTTATAGACTTATTACATTGATTCAATTTGACTTTAATGGGGAAATTATATTGCAGCTCTTGTTAAAGCTACTTCCAGTCTGCATATAAAAACGTTAATCCGTGGTATCATAATGAGGCATTTTTAAAACTTTAGTGGGATGTATTTTTGTAACGGTTTTTCATGAATTTTCGTCTTTTTTTTAATTATAAAAATATATAATTTTATAATTTGAATTGTGTTTGAAAAATTATATTCAGCAAAAGACCCTCTTTAATATTTCGCTGATTTATAACAAAAGACTTGTGTTAAGGTATAGAACTAGTCTTGGAGACCGACTTAGATAAGATTATAAAGCTAGTCTTAGGGATCGACTTCGAAGTTCACCAAATATTATAAATACTATGAAATAAGACACATATATACAGTAATAGGAACTACATTTTATGTGAGCCAATGATTAGAACATAAATTTCAAGTGTGAATACATCTTATCTAAATTCGTTATATGAAAATTGAACTAATGAGGTGAGTGCGATCCATTCGTTTTTATGCGCTTTGTACAATGATGTTTATAAAAGGTATTGCTTTCCATGCTAATCTTTCATATTAAATCGCTTCAGTGTCTTAACTGCTAAAAATACCAAGATCTCTGTTTTCACTGTTTAATATTACCAAATCATTATTTATGAAATTGAAAAAATTTGCAAAGAATTACTTGAAAATCAATTACTAAAGTAGTAATAATTGATTTCTGACTTAAAAATTATATTTATTTGGAATAAATCTTAGAATAGAAAATAATCGAATATATTTCGATTTTGACTTCACAATGTAGCGAAGTGATGTGATTTTAATGAACTTGTGGGGCTACCAACTGATCAAAACGGAACTGAAGACATTCAGTGTATTGAAATGACATTCAATTTAACATATCAACTGATCATAACCGAACTGAAGACATTCAGTGTATTGAAATGACATTCAATTTAACATAAAAAAAATTAAAACATTTATCGTATTTAGTGAATATCAAGGGTGAAAATATACTCCATGCCCAATATTCTTCTTCTTATCCATTTCTTATTTAGATCAGGCAGCTACAAAAAAGTGACTAGAAGTCTTATATTTTCCAAACTTAAAGACAATATTGTGTCACTTCAGATAGATTTATCTTGTTAAGGCGGTAGTGCAGATAAAGCTCGAAACCTGAGTTCCCTGCTACTGAGGATGACTATGACACAAAACCTCAGCTCCCTGCTGCTGAGGATGACTATGACTGAAAAATTTTTGTGAAAGGCAATATAAAATAATTTTTTATTAAATTAAACTTCTGTACTCTAGAATCAGTTTGTAGCAAGATTCCTCAATAAACATTAATTGGTGATGTTTGTAAAAGGTCATAAAACTGTTTAGAGTGCTTGATATATTCAATTTTACCTATGAAATAAAAAATGTCTAGAAAAAAGTGTTAATGCAATAATTAAAGAGAATCTAGTCTAGATAAAAATATAAAAAATTTTCAAATAAAAAAAGTTTAAGTAGAACACTCAACTATATGGTTTAATTGGAAATAATTCCTAATCTTTTTAACAATATTTTAAACGCACTTTAAATGATTCTCAACCCGAAAGCGAATTATATATGAGAATCTCAAATTAAAATAACACTTCCTGAAGCGATTTTTATGGATTTTTAAGTAGCTCAGTACATAAATGTTTCAACAACCCGAAATACTAATTCACTTCACTTTGTGCATCATCCACATAAACAGATAATAATAACACCAAATTATCATAAAATGGAAATTAACAAAAAAATAAAAATAAAAATAAAAATAAAAAAAGAATTTTTAAGTACTTAAAACTGCAACACTGGTGCAATGCAATTGAAGTGAAGAATATTTCAACACTTAAGTTTTTATTTTATTTATTTTTGCTTTAATACTTTAAGGCGGTTGCAATCGCAGGCAATGAAAGTCACTTAGAGAGCAAATGACAACGGCAAATGGTGTAAGTCGACAGAGTTGCAGATACAAAGTAATAAGAAGAACACACTGCAGAAAAGTTGCACTCAATACCGGGCGTACGGGGACGGATGCCGAAGAAAGTGACAAGCGTGGCATTTCAGTAACAAAATTATGCTAAAATAAATAACTGCCGAGGCAAATGTCCATAGGAAAAAGTGTTTGACTTGCCTTGTCTCTGAAGCAGACATACTCGTAAAGCTGCACTTAGTGCTGCAGTATTCCATGCATATTGCAGAATATGCATGGGCGTGGTTGTTGAAATTAAGAAAAATTCAAGCACTGCACTGAAAAACGAATATCGACTGCTGTAATCAATTTTATGGAAATTTCATAACTCGTAGTTCACAATAAGAGGAAGTGTAAGTCAGGTTAAACTAATTTGCGAAGAAAGTGTCTCTTATGGTATACTGGCTGCCTTCATTGGAGTGACGGTAATTTATTGATAGCAATGCAGACGCTTTTAATAGGTTAGCTATAAATTAGTTTAGATATTTTGTGGATGTATCACTTAAAATTGTTTGAAAGTTAAGTATTTGTAAAGTGTAACTCAATTAGGTTAATTAAACTCTTTTATTAGATATTTAAGTATTTATTGATTGGCGAAAGTAATAAAACTATAATAAGAATAAATTTAGCATAATGTTTATATTTTAGAGGACCGTTTAATTATGCCACTATTTCAAACGATATGGTAAGAAAGTAGTTTTATAAAATAGATTGAAGTATGTAAAATTTTTTAAAAACAAGTAAATAGATAGCAGAGGCAGCGAGTACTTTATGCAATACTGACAGTTAAAAGTATCATATTAAAGACTAACAGTTAATAACGAGTATGTTCGGTTATATGCCTAACCAGTTATTTCAGCATATTTTTCTTACTGCAATGTCATGCTTGTTTCTTTTCTATGGATCACTGACTCACTAATCTTTATGAATATCATATATAAATTTAAAGTTAAAGCTATGGAAGTATTGACTACAGATTTCCCTATTCTGAACCGAGAAACTACTGGCTTTAATGCACACATTGGATATGTTTAATATTCGATTAAGAAAGTAAGAACATATAGTAGATATACAACTTTCACCGATTGACGAACAGTGAGAGACCATATGAACAACATTGTCAGCAAGCCTATATAACAGATAGCGTTCTGTTGGTATAGCAGTTGTATTAAAAAACTATAAATTATTAAAATTAATCAGTTGCATACACTTTTTATACTTTTAAAACCATTTTTTATCAATTAGTTTATGGATCATATACTTTTAGACCAGGCACATAGGCTGTGGAGGAGAGGATTAAAGGGGCTGAAGCCCTCACCTAAAATGAATCTAAAAGCTATATTTATATTTTTTTATATTGCGGACTACATATGTATATTTTTAATTAATGCAATATAATGTTTGAAAGATGAAAATTTTATTTTTAAATTACTGAAATTATCTGAAAATCTTTCCAGAAATTATTTTCTGGCTACGGGCCTGCATTCGAGCAAGATTTATTAGTTACTCATTATAATATATATACTTTAGTAAATTATATAGTTAACAGAGATAATTAACAGAGACAGAGTTTTAAATTTATTTTCTTTTATGGCGCTCTGTCACTTAGGAATAGACAATAAACAATATTTAAGAATGACTAAATACTTTAAATTTTCGTGAGCTTAAATGGACTGTGTTCCGTAGCACATCCGTCTGTTGCAGTCAGTCGCAGATTAAAGTTTCAGTAACAGAGATACATTTTACATTTATATATACATTCAAAATATTTCTATAAGAAAATGACATGCAAGTTTTATTTTAAATAGTAATATAACAATGCTAACAAACGGGCATATTCATATGAATCCAAATACTCTTCAAGTTTTAAAGTTTAGTTGTTTTCCCTCATTAAAAATATTAACTAAACTAATAAATTGATAAAATATTCTATATTGAAAGTACAAAATTTTATCCATTATTATAATAATACAGTTCTCATTTATCAGAAAAAAAATGTTATATATAGAAAGTAAAACTCTTTTGTTTTTTTTTAATCCATTACACGACTTTCTATTATTTTAATCAGTTTCGAGAAATTAGTAAAATTTGATTTAAATTATAATTAATTTCGGAAAAATCGGAAAAATGTTCTATGTTTTTATGTCTATTTGTTATTATTATAAATGCAGTTTTGATCCACCGGAATAAAATCTGTCAATTTATATAAAACAAATGATTATGATAGTTATTTAATGCATGAAATTATTTGATAAAATACTATTATTCACTTATGTACAAATTTCCTTATTAAAGATATTAATGAAACTAATAAATTAGTCTATTTATTATTTTTTCTATTTAGTAAATGGAACAAATGACAAGAATTATTCTGTTATTCTAATTAAATATCCTATTTTTTGAGTACACGGTTCTATATATTATTATACTATGTAACGTTCTCATCTACCAGAAGATAATATGAAATTTGTATAAGAACTCTTTTATAAATTTTTAATCCATTGTGTAATGTCCTATCCATCATTCCTTTGCATTATAATAATCAATAACAAGAGTTTGAGCATAAATTAATTACTTGATAAAATAGTACAATTCATTTATGTATATTGAAATTGGAATTCCATTGGAATTGGAAAAAATATTCTATCTATTATTATAACATAATGTTTTAATCTACAAGAAGAGAATATGGAATTTGTATAAAGTAAAAACTTTTTTTTATTAGTTTTTAATCCATTGTGTAATGTCCTATCCGTCATTATTATGCATTAGAATAATCAATAACAAGATTATTATAAGTATATACTAAGTAAAAGTTATACTATGACTTATATTATTCATTACTATAATTCATTTATGTATATTTATTCTCAATGAAAATCTTAACGGAACTAATAAATTGGAAAAAATATTCTATCTATTATTATAACTATAATGTTCTAATCTACCAGAAGAGAATATGGAATTTGTAAGAAGTTTCAACTCTTTTTTATGATTTTTCATCAATAACACAGCTCTATCCATTACTATAATCTGTAGCCTCACTCATTCATAAGAAGAACATTGATACTTTTCCATGGTTTTGAAAACTTTTATGTCAATCAGTGATCAGTGAAAATATAACTTTTTTTTTTTTGTGAGAACAAATTAGGCGCTTTAAAGTCTTCTTGCAGTAATAATAATTATATTTCCACGACTCCATTCACTTCCATTCTTGATGAAAACTTACTCATGCTAACCAATGAGGTGTGCAAAACTTTATGAACTGAAGCTGTCTATTGAAGCTTAAATTCTACTAACCGATAAGATGCCGTGCGGTGTTCGGGGAATGCCGTCGTCAGTGGCGTCTCTGCTGCTGATGCCTTTTTATTATTTATATTTTTAGTTGGTTTGTTTGTTTTTATTGTGTTTTTATCACTCCAGTGGTTGTTTACGTTTTTGGAGCGTAATTTTGTGCTTCTACTTCAATTATTTATTTATTAATATTTTCACTCTGTGAAGTAAATATAAATTTGTGCAAAGAACTGCTTGAATTTTTTAATGGAATTTTACGATTTTTATCAAAAAAAAAAAAACTATCGCAAAACTAATTTAACAGAATCTCGGAGACGCAACAAGATAAGCAAGAAGAAATTGGCATTTTCTTTTATTTAAAAAAAATTTAACACTAAAAAAATTTTATTCGAGTAAATTTTTCAGATAATTTTTATTTCTGCTATAAAAGCAAATTTACACAAAAATTCTATTTAGTTTAATAAAAATAAATATATTTATAAATATTTATGCAACAATCAATTGAATTCGTATTCGAATTTTGAGCAATTATTTGAATTTATTTGTTTATATATTTTCCTTTTATTTATAAATTACTATTTCTGTTCATGTCATTGATTTTCTTTTGCTTAGCATAAACAATCAAAGAAGGCCGCAACAATTCCATTTGGATTTTTCCGGCTTTTATACGTTTTGCGTGAAAACATTAACGGATTCTTCTTGCACGCTTAGTTTTCATAAGGTTTTGTTGCACTTTTTCGGTTTTGTTTTTTTCTTCAATTAATTTTTACACACCGCACGTACACGAAGCCAACAACACTTGTACTGAGCAATTTAAACACTTTTTGTTCAACTTATTTCTCGGTGCTACTTTTAATTGTTGTTGTTATTTTGTTTTTTTTTATACACAATTTGACCGCATTCGGCGCTTCTTTGCCTTTTGGTGTTTCCAATTTTTTTATTGTTGTTGTGTTTTTTGCTTTTTGGCCAACAGACCAAAACCAAATTCTTTACCTTCTTTTACAATTTTTTTCTCGTTTTCTTACATTGATATTTCTGCTTTATTTATTTATAATTATTTGATAATGCGTTTCACTTTATTTGTAAATTTTTTTTAAAACAATTAATTACATCTTTAATTATTATTTTATAAAATTTTTAACATTTCAATTGCAAAACTTTTAATTTAAATTCCGCCGAGATTCGATTTTACTTGTCGCCCCGTTGAAGTTAAAAATTTCTCTGACAGTGAACAGCAATTTCAACGAAGGGTGCAACAAAACGAAACGAAATATAATAAGAGAGCATGATTATTCAGCGAATAATCAGATGAGACACAGTGTGTAAAACAAACTGCTGAGAAGAGAGCCATTTCCGAATCAATAGATAAAATTATTTAAATATAACATTTGTCAACAATACTGTTTGGTAAATTATAAATATTTGAATAGCAATGATTATTTTCACTTAACTAAATGCTTATATTATAGTATTTTAAGATAAATACAATACTATATTTGTGCATAAATGCAATTTTTAGCAGGTGGCAATAATATTTATCTACTGAGAACTTTGCTGCTGAATTAGATTCTTGTCTCTTTGTATTGTACAGAGCGAAATGTCAAATAGAAAAGTGATGCCAAAAACATTAATAGTGTTGGTATTTGATGAATTACAATAAATTATTTAAAATAATTTTAAAATATAGGTAGAAATGATATTTGTTTAAAAATGTTGATTAAATAAATATATTAATATAAGAGCCGAATGATTCTGTGACTTTTTCAGACAACTATAAAACTTAGAATTAAAATATATGTATATTCTATTAATGAATATTTGTATGTACAGAATAAAAACAAATTTGTCATTGTTTAATAAAAAAATATTTAAAGATAAATATGCATTGAATATTTCCTCATTTCAAACATTTTCGTTTGTGTTTTAGTAGTGTAGCCGACATCAGAAATTTAAGAAAACAAACAACACAAGGATGAATTTTGAAACGGTTCAGATAAGTGACAATAAAGTTAAAAGCTTGAGAGTTAATGATAACTATATTATATTAAATAACTATATTATATTAAATAAACAGTTACATTAAGTAAGATATTCAATACATTTAAAAAAACCATAATAAAAAACTATTATAGTGTATAATATTATAGTGCAAGGAGGAATTATGAAACGGTTCAGATAAGTAACAATAACGTTAAAAGCTTAAGAGAATGATTCTAGACCATCTTCAGTGTACAATAATATTGTACTATAGTTATTTGTACTATAAGATATGTATATCAAAACCCACAGTTGAAGATGGTTAGGCCATATAATAAGTATGCTTGGGGAAGTAACTAATGAAAGACGACAAGGAGGGAATAAAAAAAGATAGTTCAAAACATTATCAATACAGGATTTGAGAAGAGGAGAAAGAGAAGAACGTTTGCAAAAAGAGTTTTTAGAAGCAAAGATTTTTGGTCTTAAGAAACAGAGATTTAAACTTGAAGTAAAACTGAAATATATTAGATTTAGAACTAAATAACTTAATAGATAAGAATTGTAGTTAGTGCTAAGCCTAATTTTCAAAATTGACAGTATAACTAATCACTTAAAGCTCATGCTACTCATGATTTATTGGAATGTAGTGTACTTCCTCTTCCTGCAAAGAAAGGCAATTTAGTTAGTCATTGTCTATTGAAGATAGAACTGCACTTATAACAATAGTAATTTTTAGTCAAATCTCTTAATTATCATTTGTGGAAGTTGTTAACAGGTACATTAATGAAGTAGCAAAACAGTAAATAAACGAAATGTGTTATAGTCATAGTTCATAAATAATTACATTATGATTACCTCTACGTGCCTATTTATATTGTCCTTAGAAAATTTTCTACTGTAGTTTACGCTTTAGTTTAAGTTAACGTGTCAGGTTCAGCTTTCGTTTCAGTTTTAGATTACACTTAAAGTTCAGATTCAACTTCAGTTTTTATTTACGCTTACGTCCCAGTTTACCTTACGCTTCAGCTTTAACTTAAGCTCCGACTTTACCTTATCTTTACCTGTAGATTGGTGTTTAATTTAAGCTTTCCTTTACGCTTTCGCTCAACTATACTGTTCAGTTTTACCTTAAGCTTCAGCTTCTTTAGCTTGCTTGTAACCCTCAACCTCTCTATAATTGTAGCCTTAAAAAAAAATGTTCTTTTTTTTTAATAAGTCATACGAATATGAACATAAATATTAATTTATATTTCTATTCATTTACTTTAGTGTCCTTTATGAGGACATAAATTTTTTGAGATCCGTTTTAAAATTTTTTTTATGTATCTTAACGCCAGAAATTTATTTTAGTGCGTTTCTCACATTAATCATCACAGGACATAAAAGAAGGAAATTAAACTATTTACGACGAAATTCATCCAGGCATTATTTCGAGGATTATAAGTTTAAATTTTAGTATTTAAAAAGAATGTCCATAAAACCATTTTAAAGCTTTAGGAAGTTTCCTCACTATTTGTAGTACGATTTTGTTTAAAAATAATTTTTGTTTTCCATGTTGTGGATTTGAAGGAAGAAATGCACACATGTTGATTCCTCAGATGAATTGTTTTTCTTTATAATTTTTAATCTTTCTAATGCTTTAAGTCCTTTGAGCAGAAACTTTTTTATAATTCAGTAACAATTCTATATAATTCCTGCTATTAATGATGCTAATTGACACAACGGCAACATATTATTAAGAAAAAAGCAGGAAATTTCTTTTCGTTTCATAGAAAGTTTGATTAAAAATAGAATAATATTAAAAGTTTGAAAATAAAACAAGATTAATGAAATGTCGGAAAATATAAAGGAAAACAGTTTTTCATAAACGAATGTATTTGCACATAAAAAACTTTTTAAAACTTTGAAATTTTATTTCTCTGTTAAAGTGAAAAACACTTCTGTGCTGGCGTATAATTGAATTAAAAGTAAAAATGTGAAAATGGACGAGTACATAAATAGATTTTACATATACGACATTTAAACTAGATGTCATATATGGGCATTTAAATGTCCCCTGTCCTAACAAGGACAGTGTTTTTAGTATAGTGTAGTGTTTTTAGTTAGTGTTTGATGGACTCAAACAATAGCTGTTCATGACACTGTATTCATTGATTAACTATTGTATCTTGCCCTATTCATTAACTAAAGGATTTCTTTTAATTCAGCTACCTATAGAAAAGTTTTAATCTTTTCCAAGTCGATGCTTAACCACTCTTATTCATGTATCAATTCATTGTCAAAAATTTTTCTCCTATATTATATAAGAGTAGGACATTTTCCAAGAATATGTAAGAATGTTTTAGTATCTTTCATACATAGTGTGCATAGTGTGTTTTAAAATCTGATCTGTTCAAATTTAAGAGAGTGTATAGTTAGTGCAACCAGTTTTTAAATACGGCATCATGGTAAGGGATACTTAAAGTTCAAGACTGCAACTAGCTCGTAATCTTTGAACTATAATGAGATCCTTCAAACGTGAAGAATCATTCCAAATAATTCTTGAATTTTGAAGCCAAAATAGCAAACATAGTTCTCAACCTAAACAAGAATATTCACTAAATTAACTCTCTGGTGCACTAACAGTCCGAATGCAATAAACACTTAAACCGAATAGGTATATCTGACACAAATATTTGCATGTTTTGCTATGATGGGGAAGAATGTATGGAATATCTGATCACCAACTGTGATGCACTAGGCCACAGAAGAAACAAAATATTAGGTGCAAACCAACTAGAGGATGAAGACCTTCAAAAACTCCATCCGAAGGACCTGGTTCGATTCCTCGAGATACGATATGTCTAAATACAAAGGGGTGAATAATAGATCAAGCTGGTCGCAGTGCAGAAAGGCCTTAGATTAACCCATAAACCATTATATTACATTGTAATGTAAATGAGATCTCTGAAATTTGTTACAATACTGAACTGGAAAAAGGTTCCAACTACGCAGTTCTAACTTCATAACATTATTTAAACATCCGTTCATGGGTAACAATATGGCACAACGTCAAGAAAAAAGAGTTAGTATCTGTGGCTGGATACAATAGGCACAGACTTAAAAATTATGAATATCTGAAACGATTATTATTGTTAGGCGATGTGACACTGCGACCGTCGGGTCTATTATGCCACTTAACTGAAACTAAGATATTTAGACAATTAACTGAGTACAATAGAGGTACTCAATGGTCCACATTGAGTTGTAATAATTAAGAATAATACTCGTAGTAATGTACTATTATTTTAGAACTATCAAATATAAATTCCAAACTCTTGCTAATATAGAATTTTTTTAACATTTCTATATAAACTTTTTTTTTAGCCTCCTGGACGCTTTCATGCTGATACTGTGTAAACGTGTAAACATATTTTCAACATATAAACACATTTTTTATTGCAAGGAAAAAATCCTATCTATTGATTTTAAATGACTTTGTTTGATTTTCAGTTAGATTTTATTCTAACGAAAAATGACAGAAAAATTTTAATCAATTTTTCAAGCACAAAATGGTTGAAAGTAACGAATGACGGCTATGTACTTTTACTGCAGTTTTCAATTAGTTGATTTTGCATGTACGGCACGCTTGGGAGTGCCAATTCTGCGCTTTATTTTCTGAATCAATCCTCCGCACAGTTCGCTGCTCGTTATTCGCTTTATTTGAGCATATTTCGCTCCATTGGGAGCTCAGATATTTTATATGAAAGCTAAGCCCAGTGGTAGAGCTATACTTTTTTTTAAATAATTTTTATTATTTATTTCAATGTTATTTATTACAACTGTCATTTTTGTTTTATTTCGCCAGAGGCAATTTACCGATTATTATTTCTATGCATGGTTTTGTTGTTGTGCTGATTAGAAATGTAATAAATTATGTATCACAAGTAAAGCTTGACTTTTAAATTTTATTTGATATGATTGATATTGGAATGGTTGGAGTTGTGATTACAGTTTAAAGGTCTTCGAATATTAACATTGAACATTTTAACATAGATTTTCTCTACACACCACGACGGTTATGTCTATGTACTTCAATATGTATATGGTAATTTTTAATAACTATTTTTTACAAATATAGAATAGATAGTTTTTGTAAGACAAATTAATAGTAATGAAAATCATTAAGAATAATGTAACCCTTAGCACTTACGATACAATGAACTCAATTAAAAAGTGAGCGCGGTCACAATTTTCCAACTAAACACCGAGAGAAAGAGGGAGAGAGAGAGCGAGAGATAGAATGACAATAAAACTTCTGCTTCTATCTCTTAATCCATTTTTGAACCATCTGTAGAAATTGATATATCGTAGTTTAAGAATTTAGTCTTAAAAAAGCAGTGACTCCATTAAGTAATTTCAGGAAGCGATTTATATTTATAAGTGGCGATAAAACTCCTACTTCTACCCCTTAGTCCATATATGAAACATCCGTGTAAATTGATATATCGTAGTTTAAAAATTTTGTCTAAAAAAAGCAGTTGAGTGAGTGAGTGATTTTCAGTGACTTTAAGTGAGTGATTTATATCTATAAATGGCGATAAAACTCCTGCTTCTATCCCTTAGTCCATATTTAAACTATCCGTGGAAATTGTTATATCGTAGTTTGTTTCTTCTTCTTTTTCTTATTTGGCACTACAGCCCAGTGTGAACCTTGACCTCTCTCACGATCTGCTTCCAACTGTCCCTTCCAGTTTAGTACTCCAATCTTTCTTGCATCACCATACACCTTCTCATCCTATCTTGTTCTTGGTCTACTTTAGTACCTGTTTATCGTCTGCTTTGCGTTGTATATTGCTCGGTTTACTCTCCGGTCCCATTCTTACTATATGAACAGGCTGTTGTAACCTTTGCGACTCAATGTATCTCACTATATTTTCGTTTCTTAGTAGTTCTTCAATTTCATTAATGTTCGTCCATGAAAAGTTTCTGTATCATAGTTTAAAATACTTTAACTAATTTAAAAATAAACTTTTAAATACTTTTAAAAGAGAATTTTATAGTATAATAATTTTAATGCATAAGTATTTTACTGGTATAAAAGCAATTAGGAAAATATTCCATCTATTTATTTTATATTATGTATAATAATCATTTAATCCTTCGTAGTAATTAATTTCATGATATTTCAACATTTTTACACAAATAACGAAATAACGTGGTCTTCTAAAATTGTGATTATTATTAATATTAAATTTCACGCAGTGCAGGACGTTGTGTCCTTTCAACAACATTCAGTAATTTGCAAAATTAATATTGGCATATATCACATGCACTTAAATGCATGTCAATGGTCCTTTCAAGAGCTAATTGATATTGAAATTTATTGTAGTAACTGATTACCATCGAATCGTCCTTTCAGCGCTAAAACGAAATCACATGACGCAGTTTCGGACTGACGTTAATGGGTGATGAAAGCATGAAAACATGAAAGCATGAAAGGGAAATAATGGAATGATGGCTTTCAGTTTCCGAAAGCCTTATTAAAAACTTTCGCAGCGGTAGAAAAAATATTTTAAAATCAATGAAAAGCCATTGCTTTTATTTTAATATATATTGTGTACACTTGTATATAAAAAATTATTTTAATATTATTATATTTTAAATATAACTTAAGCACTTAATTATGATTTAATTAGTATTAATTACGCTAAAAAAAATAATGTAACATTGTCTATTTTATAATACACGATAATTACGTTTATCGAACATCTGCATAAATATTTTTGTATTTTTAAAATTTATTTCATTTTTTATTTTTTATAATGAGTTTCAATGTAAACTCCAATCTGCTTATAACAAATTCATGAAATATTTGGACTGCTTACATCGATGTTTACATGGGAAAATGAGTGTCAACGGAATCTTCCTTGGAGTCTTCAGCCATTTGACATAAATTTATGCAAATCTCCAGAGCATGTCAATGTGAGTGCTTCCATAGGAAAATGATTTGCTGTGTAAATATACTGAATTCGTTCATCAAATGATGAAATCAACAAAAAAAAAAGAAAAAAAATATATATCCAACCAAATCAGTAAATGTACAGAGAATGTAATAAATAATTTAAAAAAATAAAAACTTGAATTTAAAAATTAAATAACAGTTAAAAGTAAAATCTCAATTTGGGAATTAAAAAGCTTTTAGCATAAATAATTTAGTTCATCAATTGCTCAGGAGGGTAAATAAGTTTAAAGAGGAAAAAATCTTCAAAACCATAAATAAATTTAATTATAAAAATTCGTTAAATATAAAAAAAATGAAAAATAATGAAAAAATTAATACAATTAACTATTCTCTGTCACCACAACATTTTGTAGGATTTAGGGATTTTACAAAGTTGGTGTGAAGATTAAAAAAATTATAAATTAATTAGATTACGAAAATAATTGCAAATTTTTTTAAGAAATATTTCAGATAGAGAAAATAATCCCGATGATGGATTCTTCTTTTTTCTTCTTCTTGTCAGCCGGAACTTCTATTCAAGCCTAAAACTTGCATCAAGTTTCTAAATTGAAATATATTTATGTTAATTACTTGAGTTCACATTAATAAAAAATATATTAATTCACAATTAACCACATGAAATCGCTTACAATAACAAATATTTGTGTTGTTGTAATCTAACTTGGAACCCCGTTATTCCTTGTGTCCCAATTGGTAGAAGAAGACATATATTAGAAACCGAAAAGGGTTGAAGAGTACGAATTGATGTAGGATTATAGCTGACAGAATAAAGTAAATGAGACCGAATATATGGAGAATAAGAAGATTGTGTTTAACTTGCATCAAGAATCAGATATAGGCACATGGAGTTGAAGGGTGGTAATTGGGGTAGCATTTTAGTTGGTAGAATAAACTAAACTATTATATACAAAGACAATGCTTATTTCGTATCAAGAGTTACAAACTCTTGCATTTTACCGACAAGAATTTGGGTTAGATTTTAGCTGGCAATACAAAGTAATGAAAAAGGGAAAACTAAGAGAGTACATATAGATATTATGTTCGATCGATATAAAAACTCGTAGAGTTATTAACGTGTAGGTAGGGTAAAGTATATTTAATTTCACTAGATATACTACAAAAACCGATATAAAAACTCGTAGAGTTGATAACTTGTAGGTAGGGTAAGGTATATTAAATGTCATTAGCTATACTACAAAAATGTGAATAAAATTTAACATATATCAAAGTTAGGCATTCGGAACTCTTCACTAGTAATTGTGCTTAGCTTGGTATACACATAGCAAGATGAGAAGTACATCGGCAGTTTAACCAGATGACAAGATTAATTTTTTTTTTTGTTTGCAGTCGATGGAAAACATCAAAAGTCAAAGTGTCACACTTAAACCCACTAAAACCACCACTTAGGAATCAATGAAAGCAAATTTTCATCGCAATATGGAAACCGCATATCAGTAATTAAGGTGAATAGATTTGGTCAAGAAGCTTAATACTTAGAGGTCTAGTTATACCTTTACAGTGTTAGCCATTGTCACGAGTACCTCAGTTGTGGAATGGGATGATAGGGGAATCCTGAATCCCGAATCCCGGTTGTCGAGTGTGATATTTTGGGGATTTAAAATATATGATCTTCACGAAGTTCACAGGGAGGATGGTGTGGGTTGAGACGTTGGGTGGAAGGTTATGTAAAGATTAATATTAATTCCTTGGTATGTAGCTTTAATTTGATCTAGAGTAGAACAGACGGGTGCTTGCTGTACCCTGAAGTAAAAACTTTTTATTGACGATGTCATACTGATGTTTTTTGGGAACCAAATTAATAGAGAACTGTGTTTCAATTTGTAAGGTTGAAAGTACTAAACGGTGTTTCACCTTATTGAAGTTTTAGCTACTCCGGGGAATTACTTCCTTGTCGTAAAGTGATAAAGAAGAGCTTTCATTAAGAATGTTCAAGTATGTCACTTGAAAGAGAATATAAGTAGTTTCATTAAATTTGAAACCTGACCTGAATTTAATAGTTCTATCGCTAATTTTTATAATTTCATCTATACCCATTATAATCTTTGACGACACATACTTCTTTTTATTTATATCTAAGACTACTATACATTTTTTCTTTTAAATTTAAAAATAAAAAATAAAATTTTGAAAAATTCTTAAAAAGTCAAGGATTCTTGAAAAAGTTACTCTCGACAATGGTAGTTCCGACAACGGCAGTTGCGACAATAAAATTACAAAATTTGAACAAAAACTCTATTTCGTACAGAAATAAGCATTTTTTAACAGTTTACTGAAAATAAACTTAATATTTTATTACGTTTCCAGAAGAACTGAAAGAGAATAAA
Source organism: Teleopsis dalmanni (assembly GCF_002237135.1). Lineage (NCBI taxonomy): Eukaryota > Metazoa > Arthropoda > Insecta > Diptera > Diopsidae > Teleopsis > Teleopsis dalmanni. The sequence continues at coordinate 144,008,526 of NC_051847.1, read as the reverse complement.
AAAAATTAACAAAGAAAAACACAGAAACATACTTAAAATTTGTTTTCCTGGCTGTTGAGAATAAAGTGGCGAACCTCTTAAATTTACTGCTAATTGAGTCACATTCATTATAATTTAAGGTAACTAAATTAGTTGAACTTTTTTGCAGTGTATTTAGTATTTAATTATGAGGGGTAAAATATAAAAGAGTTTATTAAATGTTTTTTATATTAAATTAGTCTACCGTTTTTGCCGGTTAAGAAATTTATGCTTTTGAAACCTCATTCATTAAGTTTTATTCATCAGAATAATATTGAAGAAGGGGATAAAGGAGGAGGGAAGAAATAATTCATGTCAAAGAACTGAAATATTTCTATAAAGTATAATTTGTTTATTCTTCTTTAATATAAATTATAAACTTGTAAAAAAAAAGCTTTCCAATATTACATAAAAGAGATAAGTAATCAATAGTCTTTTACACAGATCATTATGACACCAGAAAGTGATTATTGAACCTCATAAGAAGCAGAGTATATATCATTTGAGACTAGCATACTGCTAGTGTTATGCATTTGTATCCTCTAAATTGAATGATTTGTTAAGAAGATGTCACAGCGTATTTAAAGTAGTAATAAGTTGTAGATAAAAAATATCGAAAAGAATTTATAAAGAGGTTTTTTGAACAGTAGTGAACTACAACAACAAAAATTCGTTTTAAATATTTTAATTAATTGATTTTTTGACTGACCATACAGTTCTTTCGAGTATTGTCAAATACCCATCGTCAGTGGTCTTGGAAATAATTCTTGTATTTAATTATTCGTAAATAATTTTTTGAGATTGCAAGTACCATGAATCGAATTCGTGCCCTGCCAAATTTCAAGCTCAGTGTCAGCGCACCTTAACCAACTGGCCTGAAGCCGTACTTGAGTTGTATGTTCGCACATTTTTCTAGGGTTTTGTTACTTTGCTCCAAAAAATTTATAATAATAAAAAATTTGGATGTCCTATGACAGTATTCAATGTTTCAAAAAGTACTAGAATAATATTTAGTGTTGTGGTGTTCGATCAGCTGTCTTCTAAGAAATGTTTTATATTACACAGCGGTATGCAAATGCTAAATTATCATGAAAGATGCCATAATCGATGCATCTATTGATCCATATCTTTATATAATGAATAAACTTCCCCTATTACAATGAGGGATACATTTTGGTCATCGAGTACTGATTAGAGTTTTCAATCCTCTCTATTTTTTTCCTTCATGAATTTGCTTTTACTTTGATAAAAACGATTTTTAATTAGAACATTTTTTTGTAGACATTTCAATTTTAATACAAAATTTATTATTCTCTTGTGTTATAAAATAAATACACTTTCAATATAAATTGGTATGGCAGACGACATACAGATCCTCATACATCAATGGGTGTTTGTTCGTAGTGTGCGCCTTAAAATAATTGATTGATTGACTCAATTCAGGCATGATATTGCATTCATTTATCCATGTTTGCTTAATTGAATTATTTATGAATAAAAAACTCAATTTAAAATATTTTTGCTTTTGATTTCTTCAACTGATTTACTTCCACATTTCATCTTTAATGTGAAAGCTGCAGTTGATATTTTGTACATTTCGGATTTTTATTCAATTAAACGAGATTTTCTGTTATTAAATAATTTTTGAGAGGGATTAAAAATATATATGCAAATTTGTATGAATTTCGATAATATAGTGAAAATCATATAAATTTTGTAAAGAAATGGAAAAATGTTTAGGTCATTCACATTATCACAATCTAATTGAAGGAAAAATTTAATCTTTTTGTATAGAAATATGTTTTTTTTTGTAAAGAAATAGAAATAATATTAAAGATTTATGGTTAAAAAAGCGGAAAATTAAAAATGATTTAAAACAAAAATTCCCAGCTAAACCCTTCAATCACTTCTAATTAAAAAAATAGGATAAAAAAAGAAGTGTTGTTCACACAGTAAAGTAATATGTCACGATTTTAATATATATTTTCTGTGGCTAGCAAGTCTTTAACAACATAGAAGATATATGACTAAGAAAACGAAGTTTCTGATAACAAAAGATTTTGATTCGAAGTCTTGCCTTAGCTCCCGCCATACGATCCACTTATTAGCTTAAGTTTTTACACAGAATGTGGCTTGAAATGTTATCATCTTTGACACTTTACCTAGATTATAAATGTTTTAACCAATAAATACAAAATACAAACGTTCTCGAATTTTCGTAAAGCCTCATTATTTGGAAAATGTCTTATAAAAAGATATATGATGGTCAATAAATGTATTGGGCAACATTTTAACAGTTTTCCTTCTATGACAATAGTACGTGGGAATATCGTCATCAATAAGGTTTAATAAAATATTATTTGTTAAGTACGAGGACGGTTTGATAAGTCAGTGACTTTTTGAATAAAACAAATTTTTTTCGGCAATTAAACATTTTATTTTTCCACATAATCTAATTTTCTTATTCCCTCCAAATAATAGGTTTGCTCAAAGCTCTCAAAATACTCGTTTGTTTCGGTAATGTCTTCTTCATTCGACTCAAATCTCTTACCGCCCAGCTATTTCTTTAGGTTTGGCAACAGAAAATAGTCGCAGGTAAACAGGGAAAATAGCCGTACTGCTTTGAACAGCTATCAAACACCAACTGAACGACGTAGCTTGCTCAAAATTAGAAAGTTGCCCACTGGTAGTTTACAGCTGACAGCAGCACTGTTGCATTTGGAGTAACTGCGCGGGAAATTCAAAAGTCACTGACTTATTAAACCGCCCTCGTATAATACATACTACACATTCATGGTTTATCTTTAATACAAGAAAAGATTAAATAACTATTAAAATAATAAATAAAAAATATAGTTCGGTCATTCGTTTTCATGTTCCTGTGAAGTGTGATCGAGATTCTGTCTGATTATCATTATTTTATTATTATGTATTAATAATAATATATAATATTATATAATTAGACAAATACACATAAATATATAAAATATTTTATATTATTATTATATATGGCTAGAGGATTGTACCTTAAAACCTAACGATATATTGTGGGCCCTACTTGGGTTCTGTGTGTTTCTCAAAGTTCAATTTTCTCGATAAATTATAGTACTGAACCAGCACTACATAGTTCTATTTCTAGTCTTTTATTTCTAGGTATCCTTTATTCCTTTCGCTTATGCATCAGTGTATTAATCCAATGCAATTTTACTTCTTCACTTCTTTATGAATACTACTACTTTATTCCTTTAGTATAGCATACTATAAAAGAGTGAAACTCATCAATTTCTTTTATGCATATTTACCATATATATCAGAACACACATGTATATATATATATTAAATAAATAAATTTTTCAAATAAAACTATGAACTTATTTAATGTATTGAAATTGCTTAGTTCAAAGCTTCAAGTTTCGAATAAAAAAATTATTTCATCAACTCAATTTATCTCTTGTGCCATTCCTAAACAATTTCATCTCTTCATCACTCATTTTGTGAGTTTATTTTGATTGGAAATATTTGTTTATTAAATTTGAAATCAGTAAAAATGATTGAATTCCTTGTTTGCATTTATAAATAAACTGGGAGAGTATAGAAAATCTGAAATTGCAAAATGGAACTGCCAATATTTGCTACTCAAACATCAATGACATTTGTTGTTGAAAGCGGGAAAACTATTCACTATGCTAAACAATTATATTACTTTAAAATGCTGATAGAAATACGACACATACATACCCGTATATGTACTCCTATTTTTACGAAATCTCCTTTGATTACAATTTATACTACAGTATGGTACATTGGCACCAATCCTCATAGACCACCATATCCTGCCATATTAGCTAATAGAGGAAATTTGAAAAACTGGTTACTGGCAAATTTTCGGAAGACTTTCTAGTAAAATAAACGAAATACTCGTATTTTGCACAAATGCGAATAAACTCATATGGACCAAGTTGTCCTGTTGTCGGTACTCATATGTCCTTTGAGCATTCAGTAATTTAACTCTTTTATTGCAATGTTAGATCTTTAAACACATTGCTGTGAGTCCTTGCCATTTCTATTCACAATTTCAGATAGGCAGGAACGTTTTGCTTTAATAGGGTTTTTGTTCAATGCAAATGGAATGGAATATGATGATGTCTGCATGAGAATGTGCTTGATATTTGTAAATTGAGTCTCTTTGTTGTTTTGTGTAGAAACTTAATTAAATAAATTCAATTTAAATTAACTTTATTTTCTATTAGTTTTCTGGCTTTTGAAATCATACAAATGGTTAATTGAAATTATTCCTTTCATAGAAATTCTAGATCAAATTCTAATAGATATTAAACAGCAATTCAAGTATTTATGATTAAAGAGAAAAAATGGAGTTAAGAAAAAATGAAGCGATTATAAAAATTAAACAAGTATATTCTTCAAATTATTTTAAAATTATATTTTTACTTATTACTACTGTTACAGTCATTTCTACCATTTTTATAATACCTAATAGCATTAACAGTTTTCAAACATATTCTACATTGAGGCGGACATTGCTCTTGCATCCCTTAAACTGGCTATATGCATTAAAGAACGGGCAGTGCACACAGAATTGATAACGTACAAGTGGATCAGCCTACAAAATCAGAATAGAAAAAACTACTGAGATATTATAATCACTTCTAGCTGCCCAACACAATTTACTGTCCTAACAAGTTATTCTTTTATAGGTACATAACATATGAAGACCGAACAACTAGGATTCTTGTCGTATACATCTTCTTCACTATCCATCAAACTGCCGAAGACAATAATCCACTTTTGCATTTTCTTCCCTATAATGTGTGTCACATATATTAACAACAAGGTAAATGGAGAATGCTCACTTAATTATATTATAGATACTCACAAGGAAGAGCTAATACAACTGTAACCCTAAATATAAACTACGTTCATAGATTATAGAAAAGTTATATAAATTTTTTCATTACAATAGTAATAAGAACCAGTATTCTTTTCAATTTTAAACGATATCATAATTCATATCTTGTAAACTGAGGGCTTTAAGTCTAAGGCTAAAAAGGGTTAAACGCTTCTAAAACTGAGAGCTAAAAAATTTAAACCCTTCCTGAAAAACGAGGGTTTTGGTGTTCTTAATTTTTAAATATCTTTGCTGGGACATGAATTAGTTGCTATAATTATTTGAAGCATTAACATTAAATTTATAAAAATCTTGTATTTTGATATAGTCCGACAAGTGTATACCTCGTATGAAGACTTCGATCCTATGTAGATAGTGTGGTGTTCTTTTATATCATCCAATATCTCATCTGTCGAAAGCTAGACAAGTTTTGTTTCATTTGTGTTGGGTAACCAGTTGTATACATTATCCAACTGTAATTATATATATTTAATAGTTATTTGACAATTCGAATATAGGTATAATTGTGCCCTTACTTGTAAAACATTTTCTAGACAATAAATTATTAGCTGCAAAACTGTAGAAAAAATGCTACTTGAGATAGACCAGTCCCAGGTCTATGATTATTATACTGAAATAGTATATGTTGTATCAAAACCAAGTACTTCAAAAATCTGGCCAACAATTTCTATAAGAAAAGTCCACGATCCTTCCAATAGTCACTGTATTAGGAATCGCCTGTATTAACTGCTATCAATCATTATTATCATTACTTAAGCTGTGGAATTTACTTACTTGTTGGAACTTGTCTTTTATTCTTTCATTTACATAACTAATTTGCAAAATCTTTATGCTTTCAGTCCACATTTGATATTCTAAATAAATGTTAATAAAAAAAAATGATGTCAATAAAAGGAAATAAAGCTCTCTCATTGAGATGCCCCATATAAATATCAGTTTAATAGTAGATTTACTGACTGGTCATTGCATTTTAGGTAACCATGCTAGACGACTAAATCTCTCTTTCAATCATATCTGCCGCAGTTGTGGAGAGGACGATGAAGTGCCTCCTATCAGTTTTGTTTCTGTTCAGCACACCCCTCCTTATCACTGTAGGGGTTTTCTTTTCTGAACATCTTGGTGAACTGCAAGACCTTCCCTGAATAGAATTATAAACTTTGCCAAAGGTTCTAAGTGGTTCTGAAACTTCAGCTTTTAATTATAAGTTAACACAATGGACCTATTGGCCTAAGTGGATCCCTTTGAATCGCCGGTATAATCTATCTACCTACTATTTGTGTTCATAGTTTTATAATCAACAATAAATTCTAGGATTGGCTATTAAAAAATAATTGATATTTTGATTCTTCTGTCAACTTTCAAAAAAAAAATTTAATTTTAAAAATTTTTTTTTCAATAAATTCTTAACAATTAGTAATGGGAGCTCTAATTGATTATAGGATTTCACAGACTTTAAAAATCTATTGACATTTTTTAATATCCTCTTAAAAGTTCCATTTTAACAGTGATATTCGGAATATCTATCTGTACAAAGATTTATATGTGCTTATTTTAGTTAAATTATTTTTTTTGTCTTTATATATCTGCGTATAATTTCACCCTTCTAAGAAAATATATACTCGTATAAGACTTATATTGAAAAGGACCTTAATAATCATTTAATAAAACAAAACACAATATGTGGTTAATCAAACATTTAATTTTGTGAATTGCCGCATAATTACAAGAAGTTTCACTCAAGCTGTTTTATGAAACAAAGCATCATAAATGTGATCCTTTATAACTTTAGTTTCAGCAGTCGGAATATAGCGTGCCCATGGTCGTTCAACAATTTTCAAAGTAGCTTCGGATTTGTTATAAGCCATATTAAAATTTCGAATTTGTTTACGATAAAACAACTCGGAATGACTTAGTACTTTAACCATCGATGGACGTCTGTTATACTTTTTGGGACGAAGGCTACAATCAAAGTGACTGTCATGCACGTTAAGGAATCGTCTAATTTCAGTTCGCATTTTCGGTATACCATCCCTTTTGCGAGGGGCAGGAGTCACCACCAAAGTTTTAGCTTCCCGTTCATTTTCCTCAATATCCTTTAATGCTGCCCTCTTCTTCTCATTTTCCTTAACATTATCTTCCATTACTGTTACGTGTTTGTCTATCTTTTGGACACGATCCTCCATGCTCAAGAGATGCGTCTGCATAGATTTAATAGTTCTTAGCATTTCGTTCTTTTTCTGTTTTTTCTCTTTGGCCTTCTTTTTCTTCTGTTGTTGCTCTTCTTCGGATAAGTCATCTTTACTCAAATACGCTTTTGCCTAGTCCAGAATTTTTTCAGCATAAATGAGAGAAAATAAAAATAAATAGATCTGTTGATACCACTTACCTTGATGGAAAATTCGTAACTCTTATCATCCCTTGCCTTTCTTATCTTACGTGCCTTTTTGCAAAGCTCGAGCACGGTTTTCATATCCTGAGCGTAACTTCTCATGTTTGACAAAATTTTTTTGTAAATGGCCGAAACGAAAATTTTTTTAAATCTCTGAATAAGTGTAACCTTATCTACACATATTTTTTTATAAATGATTTCATAAAACTATTTGAAGTAAGTAAATATTTCTGAATTTCAGTGCACACTTGACTATTAAAAAGTTTACGTTTTTACAAATGATTATAAAGTATAAAATAAATAAATGAATGATTGTTGGCATCATACATCTTACTATTAATAACATGTTCCAAAAAAGCATTCTGAAAATCAAATAATAATTAATTGCAAATCTTTTGATGAAAAACACTTCATAAAAATTTTGAATCTAACATAGGTATATAAGGGAATATGGCGACAACTGTAAACCCAAGTCATAAAATCTCACAAACTGTTATTGACCGGTTATCTTACAATGAGACAATATATAAAAAGTTGAAATCGATAATCAAAGATATGCAGAAGAGTTCTGGAACTGTTGCCTGAAGGCACAAGCTAGAGGTCGGGATGAATGCCGAAGAAAATTACAGTAGGCAATGACCCGAAAGAAATGACAGTGGTGTTAAAAATAATATATTTTATAATTATTAACTTTTGTTCTGACATATAAAAGGACTAGTAGGTGAAGTGGAAGAAGTACTTCTTTCCTTCATTAGCTAGAAAGTTTTTTAATATCCATTCTCTGTAGAATCTGTAGATTTATGTAATTACCTGCCTAAAGATTTCTCAACGTATGTATCAAAATAAAGATGAACGCCAATGAACATTCCATTAAGTCTGACTTTATTCCGTCATCCAAGCCTCTACTCTACTTTGGGTCACATCAAACGGTAGATAAAATGTAATTTCAGATAGAATTATAAATACAAATCACTACCTCCGTAACTTTAGATGTTAATCACAATCAGCACAACGCATCTTTACGGAGCAAATTCAGTGTCTAGTGCAACCAAAGTTGTGGGCATCAGATACCATAGTACCAGATTTCACCTCTAGTAAAGTGTTACAAGTGGGTTTTCAGACTTGTTGTCAGCTATACTCGATAATAGTACAAGATTGTGCTTAATGGATTTTAGTCACCTTTTACAATAGGCATGCATGACCTTCAAAATATGCTAAGCCCTATACTGAATGGGAATTAACTGGTGAATGTCCACATTATATCGAATATTCCATAGTTTCCAAAAGTCTTATCTTAGTTTCCGAAGAATACAGAAAGTTCGTCTCTTTAAGCAAAGAGATGAACTTTCAGATAGTGTTTTTCGGATAGTTTCGATTTTTCATCTGCATAATCAAGTACTGGTTTTATACTCGTCTAAGATTTTATGGATTTTACAAAGAACAGTTTCATCGCTGAACTTTTAATATAAGTTTGACTATTTGTGAAAATAGACACCATATTATTTCAGGTGAATATTCGCAGATAGCAGGTTCTTGAAATGACGGTAATAACTAGTTTTGTTATTGATATTTTACTTTTGTTTATAATCTATTAGTGTAAAAAGAATTTGTTATTAAATAAAATAATTTTTTTTTTCAATATAAAAGATTAATCTATTGATTTAATTTTTTCCGCTTTAAGAGGATCAAACAAAAATGACTAAAAAAGTTGAATAAATCGAAAGAGGAGAACTACTCAAACTACTTGAAGGTATTGTAAATTTGTGAAATTTGGATTCAGGACAACACACATAATCACAGTATAACTACGCCGAGCTTGAAAGCAATAAAATAAATAAGTGAGCATTTTCATCCTTTGAAGTAGAAGAACAATGCAGAAATCCTGTAAGTTTTTTCGCACAGAATCATTAAATTCTTAAACAGAATGCAAAATTGTAAGACGAATCAAACAAAAAGCCATACAGGAAAAGGAAGAGCGAATGGCATGAAATCTCAGTTCGGAAAGGAAGAAAAAATCCATTCGGGCATATTTGAATTTTGCGCACGTATTTGTCATTCCAATTGAGACTGGAACTGGAATGGGGAAGTAAGTATCGCATTATGCCGGCAAATAATACTCGTACATGCAACAAAGATGCCTAAACAAACAAACAAATTTGAAGGAAAAATGTTTAGGAAAGCAATATTTGCCTTAAATCAATATCTCCAATGCAAACGACAATAAAATGTTGGAAATATTTTTCATTAAAAAACTCTAATATTTTTTCTTTCTACTTGATTATTGAAAAATAATGTTCCAAAAGTGTATTTACCCAAGGCACTCAGGGTTTTGCTCGCAATACCGCATTTGGTACCGGAATGGTTCGAAGTTTGTAAAATCGCTTATGTAAATATAAAAAAATTCGCAAATATTAAAAGCATTGAGATATTAGGTTTTTTTTTAACCGTAACTGAATTCAATGAAATTACTGCTTGGAGCTCACGGTTATTATGTCTTTCCAATGATTGAAAATTCAAAAACTTCCTTTCAAATGAACCACAAATTTGCAAATTTTCCTTAGCGATAAGTCGAACAAATCCTTATGTTTGTGTCGAATTGGTTATCCTTTTCGATTTCAAATGATGTACTTATCCTTTTCTAGTGCCAATAAATAATATATTTGTATATATTATTTAAATTTGGAAGTGATATATACTACAGCAACTAGACAAATTCGAATAATGAGTTGTTATTCCTTCTCAATACTGGTAAACACTGATTGTGAATGTTGTACCCATTATTAGTTTCTCCTGGACTATTTTTTGACTATTTCTTAGAGTTGCCACTTTAACACGAATGAGAAGACTTCACATCTGTTCCGTAATATAAGCAAAAGTTTTCACTACCGTCATCTGGCATCTGACAAAGTTATTTAATAAGAAGTTATTACTTTAAGAATACCACCTCCAATAAAATAGTTATTTTTCTGTTTGACTGTTCGTCTCTGCATATTAATTATTATCATTGTAGTGAATAGGTTCATAGCAGCAGCACTTTTAACAACACTGTCCATATGGCAACTTTGCTCACTCTAATGATAACACTGAGTATTGGCAGAGTTCAAGAGTGTTAAGTTATTGTAAAATAAAACAGTTTGCAGAGCTTTTAAGATGTTAACCTAGTTTATTTATTATATTGATAGTAGCAGTTTTTAATATATCCATTATTTCATTCGCTCCAAAGCAACCCAAAAAAAACCTCCACTCTACGCGTCGTATTTCGCCATAATCTTTTTAAACGTCAAACGCTCGATTTGCTATTTTTGCACACTCATGGTTGCATTTTCGTATTTTACTTTTTCGTGTTTTTACAAGTGGGTTCAAGAGTTTCAGACAGAACTCCCTTATTCAACGTAACTTGACGACAAAAAAAATATAGATGGTATGCAAAGCAGAAGATTAAATATACGAGTATTGGACTGGGTGTTAGACTGCGTATTAGACAGGGGCTGTTGCCTAAAGTTAATTTGGACAAATTTTCTAAAAATATTACATGGGGACAAAGCTAACTTCATAGAGTTTCAGAGTAAAAATCTTTTTACGCTCAAAAACGTAAATAATTATTAATAATAACGGACTTTACTGAAACCTGGATAATGGGTTTGCCTATAATGGATTCACACTAGAGTTTTGTTTGTGATTTTAGTTATCAAAAATTTTCATTTTGCATTGAAAGCAACAACAATTGAGAGCTAAAATTACAAATAAAACTTTCGTATGAATATATTTTATTATATAAAATATATGTTATTTACTAGGAACAAGGAATGTGAAGCCAGCCCATTCATTAAAAAATTAATTTTCACTAATAAAAAATAAATATTAAGATAAGGATTTAGATTGATACAACATGTAGAATCTATAGAATAGATAGATAGAATAGATAGTTTTCATATGTATAGATAGAGCTAAATAATGGGAAGAGATATAGCATCCAAAATTGATGTTATCTTTGACTTGAGAAAACGAATTAGGAAGCAATGAGTGCTACCTGTGAATACGAGTTTGTTGAGTTTCAATTTGTCAGTCAGACGTTGTCTTTACAATATCAAAATATATTGTAAGTGATATTCCTCTCTTATTTTCTATTTTTTTTTTTTTTTTTGTAGTAGGTGGAAAGCATCGAAAGCCACAGTGTGAGACTTGAACCCACTAAAACCACCTCTTAGGAATGAATGGAGAAGATTCCCACAGCAATGTGGGAACTTCATTCCAGTAATCAGGGGAGAGAGAAAGTAGATAGACTTAATACCTAGTGAACTAGGTTCATATAAGTCAGAAAGCAAGGGCATGAATTAAGAAGAAAGGATAATGATGAAGGTGGTGGGTTTACGGCTAGTTAGCGGTGGTGAGACTAGTGATATACTTTGTGACCAGGGTCACGAAAGCCGCGGTTAAAAAGAGGAATAGCGAGAGGATTTTAATCTTGCTCATCAAAATAGTGGAGAAGGTACTGTGAAGGTTTAAAACGTAAAACTAGAACAAGGTCTACTGGGAGGGTATCTGGACAAGAGACATCAGGAGGGAGTTCGTGGAGCCGGGTGAGATATCTACGGGCGAGTGTCAAAAGGTACTCATCAATACGAGTGATCTTGGCATTGTCATACAGAGTGGAGATAGAGAAGTGCTTGGCATTAGGCTTCTAATTTAGTAACAATTATTTCAGTAAGGGCTGTGCGGACCTGTTGTCATTTAATCCTTTTATATGCGATTATAAATAGTAAGAAATAAAATTAAAAATATTTTTCCAATCTAAACAAGTGTCCACTCTCTTATTTCAACAAACTAAGTTATTAAAAACAAATATTAAATTAATTTTTTTTTGAATTATACGTCTTTAGAAATGTCACTGAAATGCATATCTCAAATGTGAAGATTCAAACGAAATCGCAGCACAAATTTAACAATTATAACATATTGCAATAAATGTCGTCTTTACCGAAGGAGATACTTTATGTACTTCACAAAGTCACGATATCTAAAATTTGTATGAAAACAATTTGTATACTATACGCATGCCAGAAGCAACCACACAATTCTATGGAAAATAAATTTTCTGTAATCGCTAAGAAATTACGAGTACATAAAATATATTTCCCATAAAGGAAATTCTGCTGAAATTGCAATTTCAAATGCAGTTGTTGCCATGGAAAAAATGATTTTATTATATTTTTGTATCTAAGAACAATGAAATTTTATCTACGACATATGTTTTTCAGGTGAACTGACATTGGCTTTGTTAGGGAGTAAAAGGAGAACAGAGTTTGAGGTATATCCTTGATGATTTGATATTTCTAATGAATTTATTATTACTTTAAATAAACTTGAATCAAAATCATACAATGTCCCTATATTTAAAAATTAAATCAAACGTCAGCTCTTCAAGTTTCATCACTGACACAAGTGACACTAGTTGTATTATATTACATATTATCTCTGTTATATGTATTTTTACTTATGTTCCAATAAAATGAATACATTCCAAATCAAATCCAAAAACTTGGAGTGGTTTGTATATATTTAAACTTATTTACTTGCAATGTTTAAAAATTATCACAGAAAATTCACTCTAAACATCCAACAAACCACCAAAAAGATGACACAAGCATTATTTCAGAGTCAACAATATTTGCGGAGATCCTACTAAATTGTATAAACCGCAATTCCTTGCATCATAAATTCGTCAAGCAGTTTACTTGTTCCACTGCAAATACAACTCTGATCTCAAATGATCAGTGACTAAGTCCCGCTGCAGAATTATGCGTTAGCCGTGCTAAGACGGAGCCCAGAATACCATTGAGCTCAATGTGACTGCAGCCTATGTCGATAAGTGAACTTCACTTCATCTCAACAGATGGAGAGATTAACACTTATAGACAGACTAAACTGATGATGCCAAAACCGTTGGTCAGAGATGCGATAAAAGTGCTTAACTATCCGCGGATTACGCTAAGCTGGCTGTCCTCATTGATAACTGGACATGAAAGCTTCAAGTACCACATGAAAAAGATAACTCTTGTTGAGGAAGACATTTACAGACTATGTCTAGAAGAAGAGTAGACGGTGGTGCATATATTGTGCTAATGTCCAGTACTGGCAAATAGGAGGATGACTGTCTTGGGACACCATTGGGTTGGTGATGACTTGGTAGGCCACCTCAAGCTAAATGAGCTCTGCTTACAATAACAAGAGATATAATTATGCGAACGGAAGCCACTGTTGCTTTAACTCAATAACGACATCCGAGAATCGAAGGATGAAAACGGACCCAAATCGTTTCATGGTCTACTTCGACTAATCCTTGACTTCACAATATATATGTATATATATCCACTCGGAATGTTGATGGTAAAAAATGTACATTTTAAACCGTACCTTAACTAACACCCCACTTTAACAAAACGTCTTAAGATTTATCAATAGTTCTAGTTAGTGTCCACTTTAGCTTTAGCTTATGTGGTAGTCCGAGTGCGCTTTTTAAGTTATACCGTGCTGGCATAATCTAATATAAGGTTTCAATATACCGTATATCGAAATATAGGTTAGACTTATGGGAAATATTGGCTTATATATATAAAGGTTTCAATATACACATAGGTTTTTTTATATTATTGCTTTCCTTAAATTTCGTTTAAATAAACCTATTTTTTACTTTAGTTCGAATCCTCTGAAATTTGAAAAGCTTCTTCAAACTTGCTTTAAGGAACTACGATCAATAACTACTACTACTACTACTACTACAACTGATGCCCTTCTCTCTTATTAAAACATAGAGCTGATTAATAACATCACTTCTTTATGTTTTTTACTTATCCATTCTTACATATTCGTATTTTATAGTTCAATTCTCTTATATTGTGTTCGCATATGGTTTAACAAGTACTTCATCACTATATCTTACATCTATTTTAATAAAATAGTTTTTAAATGATATATATGTATAACATTTGGTACAAATGAATCTGCCCATGGCAGTGTGATATAAAGCTTTTAAGTCTGTAGCATAGAAGATAATTATTTTGGTTCAGTATGCTCTGGTGGCTCTGTTACTTTTTCATCACATGACTTGACCGTCATATAATATTTAATATGAAAAATCTTTGCTTTATCAATTTTGTAAGTACGTCCACATTGAAACCTTGTAGTCCTTTAAAGTAGAAAAGTAAAATTGTTGGCATTTTCTTTGAGCATATTATGTATTAAATCTGACCTAAATACTATCACCACTTTTGCATAGTTTTATAATTAAAGAGGTTTTTGATAATAATGTCCTTATAAATTTTATTGTAGTGGAAGCTTCATTGACGTGTACTCAGTGGTCAGGAACAAGCTCTCATTCAACCCGGATGAAATGCTAAGTCTAATCGTACTTAAAGTGCAACTACAGTCAAGTGAAATATTGCTATTTGTTAAAATAGCTTCGAAGCACCTACGAGGCAGAGAAATATGAAATATCAAAGTAAATATAATAAAATCCGATTAAAATCTATATTACATACAGCACACAAAGCTGAAGGATAATTTTGTTGCCCAGAGCGCTTACAAAATTTCAACCAAGTTGTGCTGGGAGATAAGTTACGATGGAACAACAACTAAACGTTATGGTATGGACTACGTAAATACCATAAAGTTCAACCTTAATAAGTAGTATTAACTATTTGAATTGTTTGGGTTTAAGTGAAATTAATTCTGATGACCCTTTTGGAGCATTGCAGTTTATTTTAAGTACCAAGACATACAGTAAAGCAATAAAGGGAATGGATATGGAAGAAATTCAGTTGAGGATATTATATTTAATTTTATTTGTAAAGTGAATTTATACAATATTTAACGAATTATTTATTCAATATCTTTAATTTTTCATTAAGATTTTAGTCCTTTAGACTAACACATCTATTAATATAAATATTTTTCTTTGCAGTTTTGCTTGGATTTAAAATCATTTAAAGCAGAAATTAATTAAAATAAATCAGCTTAAAATATCAGCGCATCTCATGTGATTGACTGGCAGGAAGTGAAAGGAAATAATTTTACTGCCACAACCGTATGGTCGACCGCAGGAGTACGGAGGTTATTTTGCACATTTCGCAGACATTTTGTCTGACTGCACAAGTATCCATCCCAACGCTAATGTATCCTGTTGGATGGAGTGAAATTCGCTGATGCTGCTACATTTGTAGTCGATGAATAATGCAAAAGGCAAAATGTCGGATTTTTTGTTTACCTTTTGCCGTCATGAACGAGCATTTCTGCAACATTGCAATACAAGTCGGGAACTTGTGTGGAGGCAACGTCTGGCCAGAATTGTAGTGGGTGAGTGAGTTACTCTGTCTGGCCGCCATTTAAACACGCGAGGCATTAATAATGTACGCCACTATCGGAGTACATAAAGGTTCATTTTTAATAAGCACTGAAACCAACCTATGCACTGTAGTCACTCATTGATTTTTTTATTGCATTTCATTAAACGACTTACTCCTAAGTGAAAAATATTGTCATTCAATTACACATTAAAAAATAATGAACATTAACTGCAAATAATTAGAGTGCAGTTCTTTGTTTGAACAATTTTAATGACTACTATTTTTCCATTAAATTAAGTAACCAATAATTACTTACATTTATTATGGAATATGATTATGAAAATGTTCACAAGATCACTGATGTGATAGTCAGCATAAGGAGAATAAAATTATATATAAAAACTTTATTACTGTTAATTTTTCTTGCCGAAAATGACACGTCCTATGACAATTTTCAAGTTAGAAGGGTTCGAATAGAAATAAAAAGACAACAACAAAAGTTTTAGTTAATTTATTGCAATATGGCTGAACATACAACGATGTTTCGAGTATTGCCAACTACTCAAGATCAGTGATCTTAGGGGAAATATTCGAAGTTATTAATAAATATATATTCTGTATATATATGTTACTTCATTATTTTTATTAAGTTCACTTGTGTTACTGCTTTATCGACATCAGTAATTATAACAGGCTGTTATTTCATATGCTGCTGTTTGTCACTACCTCCCACCAATTGTCTGCAGTTTTGCCTCCATCATCTGTCACATTATTCACATCCATTTTTTAAAAGCTTCTAATTTTTCAATGTTGCATTTGAAACATTTTGTTAATAACAACTTTAACTCAACAATTCTGAGTAAAAGTCTTGTTCAAGTAAATTTTTTGTCCTCAGTAAATGTTAATAGATTTTAGTGTATGTTATAATATTTACTTCGTCTTTCTCCAAGCTATTTACCATACATATATTGGATTTAATAGAGTATACATGGGCGTACCCAGGGCCGAAATTAGAGGAGGGCACTGATATACTGATATAATATTATTATATATCTTAAAGTGTGCTAAGGTACCCCTCTTTAGTACTTTTCTCTTTTTATTTTTTTGGCTTATATTAGCTAGTATATTTCACCCCTAGTTCCCCTAGTACGCCCATGAGAGTATACATAGCATATTGGCCATAGCATATTCCAGTTTCGTACTGCGACTAAGGTTACTCTATAGTGCCGGCCTTTGAATAAACGTCAAAATATCAGCTGTTGAGGACCTCCTACAAACAGACGGAGATAGACAGTCTCGGCTTATATGCCACTAAAAATCTAATAATTCGTCATTTAAAGGCTTCTAGTGATTTTTAAACAGCGTATATGCTTTAGTTGCACGAGAGTGTGTAAAAAGAGGGGTCATTATCTGTGTCATTATCTTTGCTCTTCTAGATAGCAACCAGCTACTAAACTGTAGGAACATAAGTTGAGCAGATAAATCTCTGTATTGACTCTTTTATTTATACCATTATTATCGCAATCGCTAATGATTGATCGTAAGTATGTAAAGAACTCAACTATTTCAAATTATTTGTAGTTTGGATGTTCCAAAGCTTTGGTGTTTCGTAGCGGGTCGCACCTGAATTTTACCTATATTTACTACAAGCCAAATATGGGCTGTAGCATCGACTTTTAATATTTATATTTGATGAATTCCATCAAGGTTACAGGCTATTATAACTATATTATAACTATTTCGTTACTCCACGCAAGTACTTGCGAGACTTAGTTGAAATTAGTGGAGATATGTAAAGAAGATGGCTCATATGGATTCCTGGACCCAACTCATATGGGTTGCTGGACAAAGAGATATCTCAGGCAACCATAAGTATCTCTTTATATAAAAAACAATTTCAACTTCATAGGTACCTATAGAATTCAAAATACGCTCAGATATACTTATTTTCGTATACTGGCATAATTAAATAAAAAATAAAAAATTCTCATTCAATAAATTTATAATTTTTTTTTGCCATAAGAAGAATGAAACGTAATAGAAGTGAAAATTTAAATTTTTGTGTCGATTTTATATCCTTTTTACTTTTCAAACATAAATTTTTAATGTTTCCTTTTCAGCCTTATTTGCTGCAGGAAACGCTTTTATGCCTTTTACCCACATGTGCGATTTCATTTATGAAATAAATAAATATATTTTATCTTATTTACATACACACATAAATATATATACATATTTTTTAAGGATACATTATACATACGAACGAGGTATTTAAAAATCAGAAGTGTGGGATGCAAATTATGACGAGTGGGCTCTAATGGTTCGGCACTCTTCTGCTTTATTTGCATTTTAACGGTTTGTTTGCTTTTGAATCATTTTCATTCTCCACCCCGAAGAGGTTACATACCTCTTCGAGTGTGTGAATTGTGCTTAAAATTCACAAAACTCACAAAATTTAAATAAATGTTATAAACTCGAATTCTGTAGCCAATTGAAGATGTTCAAGAAGGCTGTCAAATTTTCGAAAGAAATAATCAGGTGGAGATTAGTTGAAA
>NC_051847.1:143975370-143990195 GCF_002237135.1 Teleopsis dalmanni | reverse complement strand
TTTTTCAAGCACAAAATGGTTGAAAGTAACGAATGACGGCTATGTACTTTTACTGCAGTTTTCAATTAGTTGATCAATTTTGCATGTACGGCACGCTTGGGAGTGCCAATTCTGCGCTTTATTTTCTGAATCAATCCTCCGCACAGTTCGCTGCTCGTTATTCGCTTTATTTGAGCATATTTCGCTCCATTGGGAGCTCAGATATTTTATATGAAAGCTAAGCCCAGTGGTAGTGCTATACTCTTTTTTAAATAATTTTTATTATTTATTTCAATGTTATTTATTACAACTGTCATTTTCGTTTTATTTCGCCAGAGGCAATTTGCCAATTATTATTTCTATGCATGGTTTTGTTGTTGTGCTGATTAGAAATGTAATAAATTATGTATCACAAGTAAAGCTTGACTTTTAAATTTTATTTGATATGATTAGAATGGTTGGAGTTGTGATTACAGTTTAAAGGTCTTCGAATATTAACATTGAACATTTTAACATAGATTTTCTTTACACACCAACACGGTTATGTCTATGTACTTCAATATGTATATGGTAATTTTTAATAACTATATTTTACAAATATAGAATAGATAGTTTTCGTAAGAAAAATCAATAGTAATGAAAATCATTACAAATAATGTAACCCTTAGCACTTAAGATACAATAAACTCAATTAAAAAGTGAGCGCGGTCACAATTTTCCAACTGAACACCGAAAGAGAGAGGGAGAGAGAGAGAATGGCGATAAAACTGCTGCTTCTATCTCTTAATCCATATTTGAACCATCTGTAGAAATTGATATATCGTAGTTAAAGAATTTAGCCTTAAAAAAGCAGTGACTTCATTAAGTAACTTAAGGGAGCGATTTATATCTGTAAAAAATGGCGATAAAACTCCTGCTTCTACCCCTTAGTCCATATATGAACCATCCGTGTAAATTGTTATATCGTAGTTTAAAAATTTTGTCTTAAAGTTCAGTGAGTTTATTAAGTGAGTGATTTATATCTATAAATGGCGATAAAACTCCTGCTTCTATCCCTTAGTCCATTTTTGAACTATCCGTGGAAATTGTTATATCGTAGTTTGTTTTTTCTTCTTTTTCTTATTTGGCACTACAGTCCAGTGTGAACCTTGACCTCCTTCACGATCTGCTTCCAACTGTTCCTTCCAGTTTAGTACTCCAATCTTTCTTGCATCACCATACACCTTCTCATTCTATCTTGTTCTTGGTCTACTTTAGTAGCTGGTTATCGTCTGCTTTGCGTTGTATATTGCCCGGTTTACTCTCCGGCCCCATTCTTACTATATGAGCAGCATATTGTAACCTTTGCGACTCAATGTATCTCACTATATTTTCGTTTCTTAGTAGTTCTTCAATTTCATTAATGTTCGTCCATGAAAAGTTTCTCATTTTTAAATAAACTTTTAAATACTTTTAAAAGAGAATTTTATAGTATAATAATTTTAATGCATAAGTATTTTTGTGGTATAAAAGTAATTAGGAAAATATTCCATCTATTTATTTTATATTATGTACAATAATCATTTAATCCTTCGTAGTAATTAATTTCATGATATTTCAACATTTTTACACAAATAACGAAATAACGTGGTCTTCTAAAATTGTGATTATTATTAATATTAAATTTCACGCAGTGCAGGACGTTGTGTCCTTTCAACAACATTCAGTAATTTGCAAAATTAATATTGGCATATATCACATGCACTTAAATGCATGTCAATGGTCCTTTCAAGAGCTAATTGATATTGAAATTTATTGTAGTAACTGATTACCATCGAATCGTCCTTTCAGCGCTAAAACGAAATCACATGACGCAGTTTCGGACTGACGTTAATGGGTGATGAAAGCATGAAAGCATGAAAGGGAAATAATGGAATGATGGCTTTCAGTTTCCGAAAGCCTTATTAAAAACTTTCGCAGCGGTAGAAAAAATATTTGAAAATGAAAATCAATGAAAAGCCATTGCTTTTATTTTAATATATATTGTGTATACTTGTATATAAAAAATTATTTTAATATTATTATATTTTAAATATAACTTAAGCACTTAATTATGATTTAATTAGTATTAATTACGCTAAAAAAAATAATGTAACATTGTCTATTTCATAATACACGATAATTACGTTTATCGAACATCTGCATAAATATTTTTGTATTTTTAAAATTTATTTCATTTTTTATTTTTTATAATGAGTTTCAATGTAAACTCCAATCTGCTTACAACAAATTCATGAAATATTTGGACTGCTTACATCGATGTTTACATGGGAAAATGTGTGTCAACGGAATCTTCCTTGGATTCTTCAGCCATTTGACATAAATTTATGCAAATCTCCAGAGCATGTCAATGTGAGTGCTTCCATAGGAAAATGATTTGCTGTGTAAATATACTGAATTCGTTCATCAAATGATGAAATCAACAAAAAAAAAAGAAAAAAAATATATATCCAAACAAATCAGTAAATGTACAGAGAATGTAATAAATAATTTAAAAAAATAAAAACTTGAATTTAAAAATTAAATAACAGTTAAAAGTAAAATCTCAATTTGGGAATTAAAAAGCTTTTAGCATAAATAATTTAGTTCATCAATTGCTCAGGAGGGTAAATAAGTTTAAAGAGGGAAAAATCTTCAAAACCATAAATAAATTTAATTATAAAAATTCGTTAAATATAAAAAAAATGAAAAATAATGAAAAAATTAATACAATTAACTATTCTCTGTCACCGCAACATTTTGTAGGATTTAGGGATTTTACAAAGTTGGTGTGAAGATTAAAAAAATTATAAATTAATTAGATTACGAAAATAATTGCAAATTCTTATAAGAAATATTTCAGATAGAGAAAATAATCCCGATGATGGTTTCTTCTTTTTTCTTCTTCTTGTCAGCCGGAACTTCTATTCAAGCCTAAAACTTTCATCAAGTTTCTAAATTGAAATGTATTAATGTTAATTACATGAGTTCACATTAATAAAAAATATATTAATTCACAATTAACCACATGCAATTGCTTACAAATATTGTTGTTGTTGTAACCCAACTTGGAACCCCGTTATTTCTTGTGGCCCAGTTGGTAGAAGAAACAACAAGCAGACATATATTAGAAACCGAAAAGAGTTGAAGAGTACGAATTGATGTAGGATTATAGTTGGCAGAATAAAGTAAAGGAGACCGAATATATGGAGAATAAGAAGATTGTGTTTAACCTGTATCAAGAATCAGAAATAGGCAAATGGAGTTGAAGGGTGGTAATTGGAGTAGCATTTTAGTTGGTAGAATAAAGTAACTATTATAACATATGCGAAGATAATGCTTATTTCGTATCAAGAGTCACAAACTTCATCACGAATGGGCTGCATTTTACCGGTAAAAATTGAAGTAGGACTTTAGCTGCCAGTACAAAGTAATGAAAAAGGGAAAAATTAGAGAGTACATATAGATATTGTGTTTGACCGATATAAAAACTCGTAGAGTTAATAACGTGTAGGTAGGTTAAAGTATATTTAATTTCACTAGATATACTACAAAAACCGATATAAAAACTCGTAGAGTTGATAACGTGTAGGTAGGGTAAGGTATATTAAATGTCATTAGCTTTACTACAAAAATGTGAATAAAATTTAACATATATCAAAGTTAGGCATTCGGAACTTCTCACTAGTAATTGTGCTTAGCTTGGTATACACATAGCAAGATGAGAAGTACGTCTGCAGTTTAACCAGATGGCAAGATTAATTTTTTTTTTTGTTTGCAGTCGATGGAAAACATCAAAAGTCAAAGTGTCACACTTCAACCTACTAAAACCACGTCTTAGGAATCAATAAAAGCAAATTTCCATCGCAATATGGAAACCCCATATCAGTAATTAAGGATTTGATAGATTTGATTTAGATTGATTTAGATTTGGTCAAGAAGCTTAATACTTAGAGGTCTAGTTATACCTCTATGGTGTTAGCCATTGTCACAAGTGCCTCAGTTGTGGAATGGGATGATAGGGGAATCAGAATCCTGGTTGTCGAGTGTGATATTTTGGGGATTTAAAATATATGATCGTCACGAAGTTCACAGGGAGGATGGTGTGGGTTGAGACGTTGGGTGGAAGGTTATGTAAAGATTTATATTAATTCCTTGGTATGTAGCTTTAATTTGATCTAGAGTAGAACAGACGGGTGCTTGCTGTGCCATGAATTAAAAACTCTTTATTGAGGATGTCATACTGATGTTTTTTGGGAACCAAATTAGAAGTGAAATGTGTTTCAATTTGTAAGGTTGAAAGTTCTAAACGGTGTTTCACCTTATTGAAGTTTTAGGTACTCCTGGGAATTACTTCCTTGTCGTAAAGTGATGAAGAAGAGTTTTTATTAAAAATATTTAAGTATATCGCTTGAAAGAGAATATAACTAGTTTCATTGAATTTGAAACCTGACCTGAATTTAATAGTTCTATCGCTAATTTTTATAATTTCATCTAACATATACCCATTATGTTAGATGGGTAGTCTTTGACGATTTCAATAAGACTCTGTTAATTTCTTAAAGGCACATATACTTCTTTTTATTTATATCTAAGACTAAATACTATTCAATTATTTTTTTCTTTTAAATTTAAAAATAAAAAAATTTTGAAAAATTCTTAAAAAGTCAAGGATTCTTGAAAAAGTTACTCTCGACAATGGTAGTTCCAACAACGGCAGTTGCGACAATAAAATTACAAAATTTGAACAAAAACTCTATTTCGTACAGAAATAAGCATTTTTTAACAGTTTACTGAAAATAAACATAATATTTTATTACGTTTCCAGAAGAACTGAAAGAGAATAAAAAAAATTAACAAAGAAAAACACAGAAACATACTTAAAATTTGTTTTCCTGGCTGTTGAGAATAAAGTGGCGAAACTCTTACATTTACTGCTAATTGAGTCACATTCATTACAATTTAAGGTAACTAAATTAGTTGAACTTTTTTGCAGTGTATTTAGTATTTAATTATGAGGGGTAAAATATAAAAGAGTTTATTAAATGTTTTTTATATTAAATTAGTCTACCGTTTTTGCCGGTTAAGAAATTCATGCTTTTGAAACCTCATTCATTAAGTTTTATTCATCAGAATATTATTGAAGAAGGGGATAAAGGAAGAGGGAAGAAATAATTCATGTCAAAGCACTGAAATATTTCTATAAAGTATAATTTGTTTATTCTTCTTTAATATAAATTATAAACTTGTAAAAAAAAAGCTTTCCAATATTACATAAAAGAGATAAGTAATCAATAGTCTTTTACAAAGATCATCATGACACCAGAAAGTGATTATTGAACCTCATAAGAAGCAGAGTATATGCCATTTAAGACTAGCATACTGCTAGTGTTATGCATTTGTATCCTCTAAATTGAATGATTTGTTAAGGAGATGTCACAGCGTATTTAAAGTAGTAATAAGTTGTAGATAAAAAATATCGAAAAGAATTTATAAAGAGGTTTTTTGAACAGTAGTGAACTACAACAACTAAAATTCGTTTTAAATATTTTAATTAATTGAATTTTTGACTGACCATACAGCTATTTCGAGTATTGTCAAATACCCAACATCAGTGGACTTGGAAATAATTCTTGTATTTAATTATTCGTAAATAATTTTTTGAGATTGCAAGTACCAGGAATCCAACTTGTGCCCTGCCAAATTTAAAGTTTAGAGTGAGCGCTCCTTAACCAACTAACCCAAAGCCGTATTTGGCTTTTATGTTCGCATATTTTTCTGGGATTTTGTTACTTATAATAATAAGAAAATTGGATGTCCTATGACAGTATTCGATGCCTTAAAAAGTACGAGAATAATATTTAGTGTTGTGGTTTTCGATCAGCTGTCTTCTAAGAAATTTTTTTTTGTTGTCAGCAATACACAGCGATATGCAAATTTAGATTACCGTGAAAGACCCCATAATCGATGCATCTATTGATTCATATTTTTATATAATTAATACACTCTCCCTATTACAATGAGGGATACATTTTGGTCATCGAGTACTGATTAGAGTTTTCAATGCTCTCTATTTTTTTCCTTTATGAATTTGCTTTTACTTTGATAAAAACGATTTTAATTAGAATATTTTTTTGTAGACATTTCAATTTTAATACAAAATTTATTATTCTCTTGTGTTATAAAATAAATACACTTTCAATATAAATTGGTATGGCAGACGACATACAGATCCTCATACATCAATGGGTGTTTGTTCGTAGTGTGCGCCTTAAAATAATTGATTGATTGACTCAATTCAGGCATGATATTGCATTCATTTATCCATGTTTGCTTAATTGAATTATTTATGAATAAAAAACTCAATTTAAAATATTTTTGCTTTTGATTTCTTCAACTGATTTACTTCCACATTTCATCTTTAATGTGAAAGCTGCAGTTGATATTTTGTACATTTCGGATTTTTATTCAATTAAACGAGATTTTCTGTTATTAAATAATTTTTGAGAGGGATTAAAAATATATATGCAAATTTGTATGAATTTCGATAATATAGTGAAAATCATATAAATTTTGTAAAGAAATGGAAAAATGTTTAGGTCATTCACATTATCACAATCTAATTGAAGGAAAAATTTAATCTTTTTGTATAGAAATATGTTTTTTTTTGTAAAGAAATAGAAATAATATTAAAGATTTATGGTTAAAAAAGCGGAAAATTAAAAATGATTTAAAACAAAAATTCCCAGCTAAACCCTTCAATCACTTCTAATTAAAAAAATAGGATAAAAAAAGAAGTGTTGTTCACACAGTAAAGTAATATGTCACGATTTTAATATATATTTTCTGTGGCTAGCAAGTCTTTAACAACATAGAAGATATATGACTAAGAAAACGAAGTTTCTGATAACAAAAGATTTTGATTCGAAGTCTTGCCTTAGCTCCCGCCATACGATCCACTTATTAGCTTAAGTTTTTACACAGAATGTGGCTTGAAATGTTATCATCTTTGACACTTTACCTAGATTATAAATGTTTTAACCAATAAATACAAAATACAAACGTTCTCGAATTTTCGTAAAGCCTCATTATTTGGAAAATGTCTTATAAAAAGATATATGATGGTCAATAAATGTATTGGGCAACATTTTAACAGTTTTCCTTCTATGACAATAGTACGTGGGAATATCGTCATCAATAAGGTTTAATAAAATATTATTTGTTAAGTACGAGGACGGTTTGATAAGTCAGTGACTTTTTGAATAAAACAAATTTTTTTCGGCAATTAAACATTTTATTTTTCCACATAATCTAATTTTCTTATTCCCTCCAAATAATAGGTTTGCTCAAAGCTCTCAAAATACTCGTTTGTTTCGGTAATGTCTTCTTCATTCGACTCAAATCTCTTACCGCCCAGCTATTTCTTTAGGTTTGGCAACAGAAAATAGTCGCAGGTAAACAGGGAAAATAGCCGTACTGCTTTGAACAGCTATCAAACACCAACTGAACGACGTAGCTTGCTCAAAATTAGAAAGTTGCCCACTGGTAGTTTACAGCTGACAGCAGCACTGTTGCATTTGGAGTAACTGCGCGGGAAATTCAAAAGTCACTGACTTATTAAACCGCCCTCGTATAATACATACTACACATTCATGGTTTATCTTTAATACAAGAAAAGATTAAATAACTATTAAAATAATAAATAAAAAATATAGTTCGGTCATTCGTTTTCATGTTCCTGTGAAGTGTGATCGAGATTCTGTCTGATTATCATTATTTTATTATTATGTATTAATAATAATATATAATATTATATAATTAGACATATACACATAAATATATAATAATATTTTATATTATTATTATACCTTCTGCTCAAAAAGTATCCGGATTTTGTTGTTTGTTAACTACTCCTTAAGTAATAGACCTTTTTTTTGTTATGTCAGTACACCCTTTCTTGACATATGGTACAAATTTGAGCGCCATCTGTCAATTAGTTTGTTTACAGCAGCTGTTAATGTGAGACTACATCAAGTGCATTTAGCGATTTTTACTATGGAAAATTCTTTTTGTACGTGACTTTTTGACCAAACACGGCACCACTGTCATCGCTCAGGCACCTTCGTGGTAAGCGTTTTGAGTCGATTGAATCGGTAAAAGAGAATTCGCTGAAGGAACTAAACCATACCTGCACGGGCCTACGAAAAGGGCATGGCAGATTGAGTTGAGCGTTGGCATATGTGTATCGCTTCAAAAGGAGCATATTTTGAAGGAGATAAAATAAATTTGGAATAAAATTTAAATTTGTGTGTTTTATTTACAAAATCCTAATACTTTTTGAGCAGAAGGTATATGGCTAGAGGATTTTCCCTTAAAACCTAACGATATATTGTGGGCCCTACTTGGGTTCTGTGTGTTTCTCAAAGTTAAATTTTCTCGATAAATTATAGTATTGAATCAACATTACATAGTTCTATTTCTAGGTAGCCTTTATTCCTTTCGCTTATGCATTAGTGTATTAATCCAATACAATTTTACTTCTTCACTTTTTTATCAATACTACTACTTTATTCCTTTAATATAGCATACTATAAAAGAGTAAAACTCATCAATTTCTTTTATGCATATTTACCATATATATCAGAACACACATGTATATACATATATTAAATAAATAAATTTTTCAAATAAAACTATGAACTTATTTAATATATTGAAATTGCTTAGTTCAAAGCTTCAAGTTTCGAATAAAAAAATTATTTCATCAACTCAATTTATCTCTTGTGCCATTCCTAAACAATTTCATCTCTTCATCACTCATTTTGTGAGTTTATTTTGATTGGAAATATTTGTTTATTAAATTTGAAATCAGTAAAAATGATTGAATTCCTTGTTTGCATTTATAAATAAACTGGGAGAGTATAGAAAATCTGAAATTGCAAAATGGAACTGCCAATATTTGCTACTCAAACATCAATGACATTTGTTGTTGAAAGCGGGAAAACTATTCACTATGCTAAACAATTATATTACTTTAAAATGCTGATAGAAATACGACACATACATACCCGTATATGTACTCCTATTTTTACGAAATCTCCTTTGATTACAATTTATACTACAGTATGGTACATTGGCACCAATCCTCATAGACCACCATATCCTGCCATATTAGCTAATAGAGGAAATTTGAAAAACTGGTTACTGGCAAATTTTCGGAAGACTTTCTAGTAAAATAAACGAAATACTCGTATTTTGCACAAATGCGAATAAGCTCATATGGACCAAGTTGTCCTGTTGTCGGTACTCATATGTCCTTTGAGCATTCAGTAATTTAACTCTTTTATTGCAATGTTAGATCTTTAAACACATTGCTGTGAGTCCTTGCCATTTCTATTCACAATTTCAGATAGGCAGGAACGTTTTGCTTTAATAGGGTTTTTGTTCAATGCAAATGGAATGGAATATGATGATGTCTGCATGAGAATGTGCTTGATATTTGTAAATTGAGTCTCTTTGTTGTTTTGTGTAGAAACTTAATTAAATAAATTCAATTTAAATTAACTTTATTTTCTATTAGTTTTCTGGCTTTTGAAATCATACAAATGGTTAATTGAAATTATTTCTTTCATAGAAATTCTAGATCAAATTCTAATAGATATTAAACAGCAATTCAAGTATTTATGATTAAAGAGAAAAAATGGAGTTAAGAAAAAATGAAGCGTTCATAGATTATAGAAAAGTTATATAAATTTTTTCATTACAATAGTAATAAGAACCAGTATTCTTTTCAATTTTAAACGATATCATAATTCATATCTTGTAAACTGAGGGCTTTAAGTCTAAGGCTAAAAAGGGTTAAACGCTTCTAAAACTGAGAGCTAAAAAATTTAAACCCTTCCTGAAAAACGAGGGTTTTGGTGTTCTTAATTTTTAAATATCTTTGCTGGGACATGAATTAGTTGCTATAATTATTTGAAGCATTAACATTAAATTTATAAAAATCTTGTATTTTGATATAGTCCGACAAGTGTATACCTCGTATGAAGACTTCGATCCTATGTAGATAGTGTGGTGTTCTTTTATATCATCCAATATCTCATCTGTCGAAAGCTAGACAAGTTTTGTTTCATTTGTGTTGGGTAACCAGTTGTATACATTATCCAACTGTAATTATATATATTTAATAGTTATTTGACAATTCGAATATAGGTATAATTGTGCCCTTACTTGTAAAACATTTTCTAGACAATAAATTATTAGCTGCAAAACTGTAGAAAAAATGCTACTTGAGATAGACCAGTCCCAGGTCTATGATTATTATACTGAAATAGTATATGTTGTATCAAAACCAAGTACTTCAAAAATCTGGCCAACAATTTCTATAAGAAAAGTCCACGATCCTTCCAATAGTCACTGTATTAGGAATCGCCTGTATTAACTGCTATCAATCATTATTATCATTACTTAAGCTGTGGAATTTACTTACTTGTTAGAACTAGTCTTTTATTCTTTCATTTACATAACTGATTTGCAAGATTTTTATGCTTTCAGTCCACATTTGATATTCTTAATAAATGTTAATAAAAAAAAAATGATGTTAATAAAAGGAAATAAAGCTCTCTCATTGAGATGCCCCATGGAGATATCAGTTTTATAGTAGATTTACTGACTGGTCATTGCATTTTAGGTAACCATGCTAGACGACTAAATCTCTCTTTCAATCATAGCTGCCGCAGTTGTGGAGAGGACGATGAAGTGCCTCCTATCTGTTTTGTTTCTGTTCAGCACATCCTTCTTTAACACTGTAGCGGTTTTCTTTTCTGAGCATCTTAGTGAACTGCAAGACCTTCCCAAAGTGGTTCTGAAGCCAAAGGTTCTAAGTGGTTCTGAAACTTCAGCTTTTAATTATAAGTTAACACAATGGACCTATTAACCTAAGTGGATCCCTTGGAATTGCCGGTATAATCTACCTACCTACTATTTGTGTTCATAGTTTTATAATCAAAAATAAATTCTAGGATTGACTATTTAAAAATTGATTGATTGATATTTTGATTCTTCTGTCAACTTTCAAAAAAAAAAATTTAATTTAAAAAATTTTTTTTTCAATTAATTCTTAACAATTAGTAATGGGAGCTCTAATTGATTATAGAATTTCACAGACTTTAAAAATCTATTGATATTTTTTAATATCCTCTTAACAGTTCCATTTTAACAGTGGTATTCGGAATATCTATCTGTACAAAGATTTATATGTGCTTATATTTGTTAAATTATTTTTTTTGTCTTTATATATCTGCGTATAATTTCACCCTTCTAAGAAAATATATACTCGTATAAGACTTATATTGAAAAGGACCTTAGTAATCATTTAATAAAACAAAGCACAATATGTGGTTAATCAAACATTTAATTTTGTGAATTGCCGCATAATTACAAGAAGTTTCACTCAAGCTGTTTTATGAAACAAAGCATCATAAATGTGATCCTTTATAACTTTAGTTTCAGCAGTCGGAATATAGCGTGCCCATGGTCGTTCAACAATTTTCAAAGTAGCTTCGGATTTGTTATAAGCCATATTAAAATTTCGAATTTGTTTACGATAAAACAACTCGGAATGACTTAGTACTTTAACCATCGATGGACGTCTGTTATACTTTTTGGGACGAAGGCTACAATCAAAGTGACTGTCATGCACGTTAAGGAATCGTCTAATTTCAGTTCGCATTTTCGGTATACCATCCCTTTTGCGAGGGGCAGGAGTCACCACCAAAGTTTTAGCTTCCCGTTCATTTTCCTCAATATCCTTTAATGCTGCCCTCTTCTTCTCATTTTCCTTAACATTATCTTCCATTACTGTTACGTGTTTGTCTATCTTTTGGACACGATCCTCCATGCTCAAGAGATGCGTCTGCATAGATTTAATAGTTCTTAGCATTTCGTTCTTTTTCTGTTTTTTCTCTTTGGCCTTCTTTTTCTTCTGTTGTTGCTCTTCTTCGGATAAGTCATCTTTACTCAAATACGCTTTTGCCTAGTCCAGAATTTTTTCAGCATAAATGAGAGAAAATAAAAATAAATAGATCTGTTGATACCACTTACCTTGATGGAAAATTCGTAACTCTTATCATCCCTTGCCTTTCTTATCTTACGTGCCTTTTTGCAAAGCTCGAGCACGGTTTTCATATCCTGAGCGTAACTTCTCATGTTTGACAAAATTTTTTTGTAAATGGCCGAAACGAAAATTTTTTTAAATCTCTGAATAAGTGTAACCTTATCTACACATATTTTTTTATAAATGATTTCATAAAACTATTTGAAGTAAGTAAATATTTCTGAATTTCAGTGCACACTTGACTATTAAAAAGTTTACGTTTTTACAAATGATTATAAAGTATAAAATAAATAAATGAATGATTGTTGGCATCATACATCTTACTATTAATAACATGTTCCAAAAAAGCATTCTGAAAATCAAATAATAATTAATTGCAAATCTTTTGATGAAAAACACTTCATAAAAATTTTGAATCTAACATAGGTATATAAGGGAATATGGCGACAACTGTAAACCCAAGTCATAAAATCTCACAAACTGTTATTGACCGGTTATCTTACAATGAGACAATATATAAAAAGTTGAAATCGATAATCAAAGATATGCAGAAGAGTTCTGGAACTGTTGCCTGAAGGCACAAGCTAGAGGTCGGGATGAATGCCGAAGAAAATTACAGTAGGCAATGACCCGAAAGAAATGACAGTGGTGTTAAAAATAATATATTTTATAATTATTAACTTTTGTTCTGACATATAAAAGGACTAGTAGGTGAAGTGGAAGAAGTACTTCTTTCCTTCATTAGCTAGAAAGTTTTTTAATATCCATTCTCTGTAGAATCTGTAGATTTATGTAATTACCTGCCTAAAGATTTCTCAACGTATGTATCAAAATAAAGATGAACGCCAATGAACATTCCATTAAGTCTGACTTTATTCCGTCATCCAAGCCTCTACTCTACTTTGGGTCACATCAAACGGTAGATAAAATGTAATTTCAGATAGAATTATAAATACAAATCACTACCTCCGTAACTTTAGATGTTAATCACAATCAGCACAACGCATCTTTACGGAGCAAATTCAGTGTCTAGTGCAACCAAAGTTGTGGGCATCAGATACCATAGTACCAGATTTCACCTCTAGTAAAGTGTTACAAGTGGGTTTTCAGACTTGTTGTCAGCTATACTCGATAATAGTACAAGATTGTGCTTAATGGATTTTAGTCACCTTTTACAATAGGCATGCATGACCTTCAAAATATGCTAAGCCCTATACTGAATGGGAATTAACTGGTGAATGTCCACATTATATCGAATATTCCATAGTTTCCAAAAGTCTTATCTTAGTTTCCGAAGAATACAGAAAGTTCGTCTCTTTAAGCAAAGAGATGAACTTTCAGATAGTGTTTTTCGGATAGTTTCGATTTTTCATCTGCATAATCAAGTACTGGTTTTATACTCGTCTAAGATTTTATGGATTTTACAAAGAACAGTTTCATCGCTGAACTTTTAATATAAGTTTGACTATTTGTGAAAATAGACACCATATTATTTCAGGTGAATATTCGCAGATAGCAGGTTCTTGAAATGACGGTAATAACTAGTTTTGTTATTGATATTTTACTTTTGTTTATAATCTATTAGTGTAAAAAGAATTTGTTATTAAATAAAATAATTTTTTTTTTCAATATAAAAGATTAATCTATTGATTTAATTTTTTCCGCTTTAAGAGGATCAAACAAAAATGACTAAAAAAGTTGAATAAATCGAAAGAGGAGAACTACTCAAACTACTTGAAGGTATTGTAAATTTGTGAAATTTGGATTCAGGACAACACACATAATCACAGTATAACTACGCCGAGCTTGAAAGCAATAAAATAAATAAGTGAGCATTTTCATCCTTTGAAGTAGAAGAACAATGCAGAAATCCTGTAAGTTTTTTCGCACAGAATCATTAAATTCTTAAACAGAATGCAAAATTGTAAGACGAATCAAACAAAAAGCCATACAGGAAAAGGAAGAGCGAATGGCATGAAATCTCAGTTCGGAAAGGAAGAAAAAATCCATTCGGGCATATTTGAATTTTGCGCACGTATTTGTCATTCCAATTGAGACTGGAACTGGAATGGGGAAGTAAGTATCGCATTATGCCGGCAAATAATACTCGTACATGCAACAAAGATGCCTAAACAAACAAACAAATTTGAAGGAGAAATGTTTAGGAAAGCAATATTTGCCTTAAATCAATATCTCCAATGCAAACGACAATAAAATGTTAGAAATATTTTTCATTAAAAAACTCTAATATTTTTTCTTTCTACTTGATTATTGAAAAATAATGTTCAAAAAGTGTATTTACCCAAGGCACTCAGGGTTTTGCTCGCAATACCGCATTTGGTACCGGAATGGTTCGAAGTTTGTAAAATCGCTTATGTAAATATAAAAAAATTCGCAAATATTAAAAGCATTGAGATATTAGGTTTTTTTTAACCGTAACTGAATTCAATGAAATTACTGCTTGGAGCTCACGGTTATTATGTCTTTCCAATGATTGAAAATTCAAAAACTTCCTTTCAAATGAACCACAAATTTGCAAATTTTCCTTAGCGATAAGTCGAACAAATCCTTATGTTTGTGTCGAATTGGTTATCCTTTTCGATTTCAAATGATGTACTTATCCTTTTCTAGTGCCAATAAATAATATATTTGTATATATTATTTAAATTTGGAAGTGATATATACTACAGCAACTAGACAAATTCGAATAATG
>NC_051847.1:143953899-143975270 GCF_002237135.1 Teleopsis dalmanni | reverse complement strand
GAAGTGAATGGATTTAGCTTAGGTTAGGTTGGAGTAGGAACCTTGTGTTCTTATGGTAATTAATATTAATTAGTAGTAATTAGTAGTAATTAGTAGTAATTAGTACTAATGTACTAATTTGTACTAAACTTGTGATATCAAGAAAGAGTCACCATTCGAATTTCGGGAAATGAAGATCTAAAGGACCAGCGCTTAAGAGTAGAAATCCGAAGATCAGTTTTGGCGTGACTTTTAAAGTCATTCAAAATCAAAGGTTACTAACCGGATAAGTCTATTTAGTTGGCTATGCTATTCAAAGGAATTAACATTGAACATTAAGAGAAAAATACAAATTCATTACATTAAACTATATAGGATTTATTTTCTTGTATGTTATTTTGTTTAAAAATAGTTTTTTTTTTTAGTTTATTTAACAATATATGAATTTGAAGAAATATTGTACGAGTATAGACATTTTAGTATTTTATGAAAGTCGCAGTAATTAACTGAAATTGACTGAAAAAGAAGAAGACCTAGGATGTAGAATAGATAGAAAGTAAAACGAAATAAGTTTAATGAGAAAATGGGAGATTTATAAAGTACCATAGAAGCAGTAAAAAAGAAGGAGATTAAAGAGAATTAAAAAGATAATAAAAAAAAATTAAATAACAGAGGGATATAGAAATAGAAAGAGTGATAATGGCACGGTTGCCACTTGAAAATTTTTTTCTGTACCAAAATTGGTTTAAAAAAGTACCATTTCTGTAAAAAAAGGTCCAAAATTTTTTTGGACCTTTTTGTTTTCTCGTTCTGTGTTTTTTATAGTGTTATAAATGAACAAAATATAAAATATTGCAAAGTTGCATTTATAAAAAAAATTAATTGGAAATATCCACAATAAAGTTGGGTCGTCAAAAATGTACCATTTTTTGAATGTGAGTACCAAACGAAAAAAAAAAAAAGAAAAAGTACCAATTTTGGTACTAAAGTACCATAAGTGGCAACCGTGGATAATGGTGATGTGAAATATATATGTATATATATAGAGAGATAGAGCGAGAGAGAGAGAGGTAGAGAGCAAGAAAGGGAGATAAAGATAGTATGATAGAAAAAGAGAGGTAAATAGTATGCAAAAGAAGAAGTGAGAGGAATAAGACTAATAATGGATTTAATTTCAATATAAAAGAAAGTCTGGTTTATATTAATCAAAATTAGTGGGGACAATTGAATACATTTTTTAAAAAAATAATTAAAGGTTTGTATATTTTAAACAATTGATCAATTAGGTGGTTCAAAAATACATATAATCAAGACTGTTATGTTTAATATTAAGAACATTAGCTATAGTTTAGTAAAAAACGTATATTGAAGATACGTTGTGATGTTAGTTACGTTAATAGTAACGGTATATTATTAAAATAATAATATCACTAATAGAATATATTATAATATTTAAAAAAAATTAATTATAAGTCTTATTTAAATTCTTAACACTTAACACATCTGGTACACATTTAAAATACTGTTTTTCGGGTGTTCTATAGTTAGTGTTTTTGTATTCATTGCATGATACAGTCAATTGTACAGTGTACTCCCGATCAACACACACATTTTATAGTTTCTGCATCTTCTTGATTTTCCATGCAAAAAAAAAAAATAAAAGAAAAAAAAAAAGAAAACAAAAAACAAAAAACAAATTATAGCTACTACTTACGTCCATGATAGCATTAAAGTTATTGTTGTTGGTGTCATCACTCAAAATATTATTGTTGTCCTTGTACATTAGCTGTTGTTGTTGCTGCTGCTGCTGCTGTTGTTGCTGTAATTGTTTCTGCTGTTGCTCTATGGTCTTCTTATATTTGGCATTAAAAGCATTTTGACGCTCGCTAATACGTTGCAAACGCTTGCCGTCAATATTTTCTGCAACAATAAAACACAACACAACAGAAAAGAAAACAAAAGAGAACATTTTATACACGTAAATAACAACAAAAGCATATAAAACAATACAAGGACAATTAAACTGTTTCAATTGTTGAATGCAACAATGCAACAATGATACATTATAATAATAATAATAATAGTAATAGTAATAGATTAAAGGGAAAATGAACACAAAACGTTCAAAATTATTTGTTGGTGCTGGTTAGTGTTCTATGGTTGGAGCTTTGTAGCTTTGCAGCTTTTGTCAGTGTAGAAATTTTGGTTTAGTTCACTTATTATACACAACAGCAATGCAGTATAGTTTCAGGGGCAAAAGAACAGACTCTTGTTCTGCATGTATCCTTTCAGTAGTGTTCATAATTCTTTAATGAACTTGTCGGTGCTTTGCATTTAAATTGGTTGTGGGGAGGTACACGTAAGGGGCTGCGTAGGGTACTTGCAGTTAAATAGTAGAAAATTTTGAAATTTTTAACTAAACAATAAACGTCTTTAGAACAATAATTTAATTATACTCGGATTGTTTTCACAATGCAGTGGAAATAGAACATATTTAATATGATTTTCTAAAATTGAATTTATGGGTAAATTAATTTCATTTTCAATTAAAAATTATAGTAAATGGAGGGACACAATTTTAATTTTAATTAATATTGTAGGAAAAATATTAAATTGCTGCAAAAGTAATAGTTTTTGGGATTTCTATGATTCATGACTAATTAGCTAATTATTTGGTTTAGTTGCAATTTAATTAAAATATAAGCTAAGGATTGAAGTAATGTTTGAGAGGTCACAGAAAAATGTGAATGAATCATAGAATTCTTTATGGAATAAAACTAAAAAAAGCAACACCAAGTGATACTAATAGTATTTCTTTTAAATACACTTAAAAATTTGTATTTTTTTATTTTTAATATATAATTTTTTTTATTAAGTGAGCAGAGATTTCTGTAAATTCGTCTAAAAAGACTTTTGTATTCACTAATTTCTTAGTATTTTTTAAAATATTTTTTATTTAATAATTTCTAATTTTTTATTATTATTTGCAATTTGTTAAACTTTTAAAAATTTTTTGATTGATTTTTTTTTACTAATTTTAATGTTTATTTTTAGTTTTTAATTTTCTTATTAAATGAGCTGAGATTTGTGTTAATTCTTCTGAAAGGACTATTTTCTTATTTAATATCTTAATATTTTTTTACATATTTTTTTTTCGATAATTTTAATTTAAATTTTCTATTTTAAATGTTTAATATTCTAATTAAGTGAGCCGAGGTTTATGAAAATTCGTCTGAAAACACTTTTTCTTTACTTATTGTTTAGAATTTTTTTCAATCTTTTAATCTTCCACTTAAGTAAATCGAAAATTTAATCAAATTTAATAAAATAGTAAATTTAATATTCTAACAAATAAATTGAGATTTATATTTGAAAAGTTTTTTTTTCTTTATTAATTTCATAATGCTTTTTAGATATTTTTTTTTTAATAATTTTATTTCAAATTTTTTACTTTATATATTCGAGATTTATGAAAATTCGTTTGAAAAGAGTTATTTCTTTGCCAATTTTTTAATAGTTTTTTTTTCAATAATTTTAATTTTATTTTTTTTATTTTTATTTAAAATTTTTAAACTTCCACTTAAATTAAACGAAGTTTATATAAATTCGTCGAAAAAGCTTTCTTTTTATTAACTTCATAAATATATTTAAGATGTATTTTTTTAAATTAATTTTAATTTTATTTTTATTTTTTTTATTTTTATATTTTTTGATTTTTATTTTTTTATGTTTATTTTTATTTTAAATTTTTAATCTTCCACTTAAATCAAACGAGGTTTATGCAAATTCGTCTAAAAAGTTTTTTTTTATTAACTTCATAAACATATTTAAGATGTATTTTTTAAATTAATTTTAATTTTATTTTTATATTTTTCGATTTTTATTTTTTTATGTTTATTTTCATTTTAAATTTTTAATCTTCCGCTTAAATCAAACGAGGTTTATGCAAATTCGTCTAAAAAATTTTTATTAACTTTATAAACTACTTTAAGATGTTTTTTTTTAATAATTGGAATTTTATTTTTTATTTAAAATTTTTAATCTTTCACTTAAATAAATAGAGATTTATGTAAATTCGTTTTTTTTTATTAATATCACTTCTTCAAGAATTTTTTTTTAATAATTTTAATCTTTTTATTATAAATATATTTAATATTCTAATCAAGTAAACTGAGATTTATGTAAATTCATCTGAAAAGCCTTTTTTTCTTTTTTCCTTTATTAATTTCTTAATTTTTTTTATGTATTTTTTTGTCAATAATTTTTATTTTATTATATTTTTCTCAGATCTGTCTTTAAGGCATGCTTGGCTTTAGTGGAACAGTTGCGATCTTATGAATTTGATTGGCTTTACTTCGCACTTAAGGGAAAATTTTTTAGCCGCATTAAATTAAATGCAAATGCAGTGCAACGAAGTGTGCAAAATATACTCGGAATTTACATAAAAAAAATTGGAGGATGCGCGCGGTACAAATGTCGCATGTAATACGAATACAAATGAATTTTCTAGTAAAATAAAGGACGACTGGAATGGATACCAAGAAGCGACGGATCAATTCCTTCTGCTGCAATGTATAAAAATAATTCAATTTTCATTTTTTTGCTTTTATCAATAAAATTTTTCGATATTTTATTTCTTATTTGTGGAATTTGTTGTTTCTGTTGATTTTGCTGTTCTCGTAGTTACTTTTGTAGCTGTTGTACCTTGTGTAGCACCAACTGTGAGGCAATTTATTGCCTCAAAAGATTAAAGAAATGGAAATAAGGAAAAATAATTCGATTCATAACATAAATTACATTTTTGCTGTATTTGTTTCAATTTTAATATAATTTATGAAAGAAATAATAAACCTGTCAACTCACGTTCAGGTTCCCTTAATAAAATAGGTTGCAAACACTGACACAATAACCCAATACAAATACCACCAGAATTTTCAACAGAACCCAAAACCCAGTATAATGTACACAGTCTCCTTTATTGTCTTCAACAAACATAAAGACATCCGTATATTTGTATTTGTGCACATAGGTATGTAAGTAAGCTTTGCGTATCTTTAAGTTACAAATTTTGCATCAATTTGACAGCACTATGTACTTACCCTTGCATGGACAGAATCCTTTGCAGGCGATCCTTATAGATGTTGCATGTATGCAGTTATGGTAATCCAATCTACATAACGAAGAGTATGTCCTGTTGTCGGCGCCGCATAAGAAAGTCGGTTTTGCCACAGGACAGGGCTTGCAATTGCTAACGATGTGAAGCGTTACAGTATGAAGTGTATTCAATAAAAGTGATGGTTGTGAGGTTGCAAGTTGCAAATGGTTCGTTCCATGGAGCAAAAGTTAAAAGAAAATAAAATAAAAATTAAGTACAAAATAGAAAAATTAATTTTTATGTAAATGTGCAAAGATATTTGATTTCTACTGATAACAGTTTTTCCATTTGAGTGCCATTCCATACACCATACACCATACACCTTACACCATACATAACTACATGCATAACTACCAAAGTCTCACAAACTTTCACAAAGTCTCAGCTTACCAACATTTGCTGCTGGTATTAAATGATTTTGCTGCAGATAACTGCTGTTGCTATTGTTGTTGATTTCCTAGTAAATAATTTATGACTCACAGATACTTCTGTGGAGTGCATATATTTGGCAGAATGCTAGAATCTGTATATGTGACAGATTATGCACGTAAAATATTAAATATTTGCTTTTGAAATTTGATGCCTTTTTAAAATGAATTAACATATCTACTTCGACTTATTTATTCTATAAATTGCATTTTCATATTTTCATATTTTCTATTATAAATTTAATTTGGTTATGCGCATTTTGATAGTGAACTGGAAAATTATGTTTATATATGAAATTAATAACAAAATCGTTTGCATGAGTACATTTCAATTTTCTGCCTATTCCTTTGCACACATGCCAGACAAACATCCTACATATCCTATATATTCTACGTACCTACGTACCTACTTATCTACTCCTATGTCCTCCTATATGTTTGCATTTGTTCATAATAAATTTATAATGTATTTAGATAGTGTGCTGTTGCGTAGATAATCCTGTAAACATATAGATAATTTCACACCATATTTGAATGACAGTAATAATACAACCATATTGGCTTGGGTTTCTTTATTGGAAAATTGAAATTTTTAAGTCGTATTAAAATGTTAAAATAAATATATAAGAGTGTCATATTATAGTATTTTGTGAATAATTGATTGATTGAAGGTATTAGCAAACAAGTTTAAAATATATTAGGTAGAACCATTCAAAAAGAAATATAATTTATGTCCTTTAAAGAAGCTAATGACAACAACATTGATTTCAAGTTCATTTGTTTAAAATACTTCGGAATATAAATGGCAGAAAATAATTTATCTATAAAATGCAGAGATCATTTATTTGCGACAGTTAGCCTCGCTTAAGATAAAAGAGAAAATAAACACAATTATAGATGCATTACTTTTTTTTTTAGTTTTAAGTGAAGTGTCCATAAAAGCAATATCCTCATAATGGGCATCTTCCAAATATGTTAAGCAATGCAAGTTGGCAGTTTGACCCATAGTGGTCTATGTGAATATTGAATTTTTGGACATTTTTATTTTATGAGCCAAATTGCTATAAAAGTAATATCTTTATACTGAATATCTTTCAAAAATGTTCAGCAATTCAAGAAGGCAATAGACCAACTTATCCCAAGGATTTAAGCTGCGTGTATATTGGATTTTTGGACATCAAAGTATTAAAGAAAATGTAACAGTTGACATTATTGTTAAAATTGGCGTTAACCAATATAAGTAATATACTTAGACCCTTGCGAAATATATACGACAAATAAACCAATACATGCTGAAAAAGGCGAAAGACGGGTACTTTAAATATCTGTAAAATCACTGGCGTTATGTGCAAAAAATATTAGATAAAACAAGTTAAATATTCTAAACATTGACAAGTGCAAAAAATGTAAGGGAGTAGATTTTAAGTAAGTTCTAGAGCATCTCTATATGGCTTTCCCTAAAACGCAAACAGATTTCTCTCGATTTATCAGTTGTGAGGAACTGAAATTTGTCTCTGAGGTTAGTGTGATTTATCTGCAAAATTCATGAAGAAGACACATATCTTAAGCAATGTGTTTTGTCACTTACTGGCTTCAAGGACTCTCAACTGGTTCCTGGTCTGTGTGTGGTCTCGGTCAGCCAACAAATATTACTGTTTAGTAAACAAAAAAATAGTTCTGTGTTATATCTTTGATCAATCATAACCATATGCACCATATAACTCTGACTACTATTTGCCTCTGTCTCTTCAAATCACTCTTAATGGAAAAAAACTTGCCTACGGAAAAGTCGCTGAAAATCACTTGTCCAATTTGTTCGGCATTTAGCCACAAAAATTCTATATTATTATATAAATTCTATATTATGGAGTTATGAAGCTACCAGAAAATGGCAAAAGATATATAAAATTGATTGAAATTCATTTTCGGTAAAGAAGATTTTTATTCAGGAATACACTAAAAATGCAACAGCGGATACTTTTTATCCAATAATATTGGTGCCAGTGTTAAAAATATATAATCCGTTTATCAAGAAAGGAACTACTAGTCAAATTCTTAGGATAAAAAGTATAATATTATACATTTAAAAAATAAATTAATAAAAATAAAATTAATTATTTTGTATATTAAAATGAAAATAGTTATTTAAAAAAAAATAATTATAACATTGAAAAAAAAATAATACTTTATTATATTATAATACTTTATTATACAATAATATATATTTTATTATAATACTTTATTATATTATAACATTTTATTATATTATAATATATTTGTTTTCTATAAGTGGTTATTATATATAGTCAAAAATATGTTTCAAAAAGAAATAGATTAACAGACGAACGATATTTTTCGCCAACAGATTCATTTGAAAAGGTTTATTTCTTTGCGATAAAATGAATTTTCAAAGGTGTTGGATGGAATAACTGTCTTAAAAATCGACTCATCTTACAAATGGATATCATATATAAAGACCACAGTATAATCATATACAGTGATTAGGCGAAAAATGAAACTATCATCGTTTCCTTCCAATGTGACTATAATCTGGAAGATATTTCATAAATTGCCAAAGTGGATCCAACGAGGTTACTAAATCAAGATTTTTAATATTAACAAAATGATATAACAAAGGTCGAAAATTTGTTTAGAGGTCCTACTGGGATTGGGTGGTATTACAAATGGTCAATTTAGTTTAAGTGTGTTAGTTTCGAAATAAAAGTAATCGATGATCACACATGAATCTAACCACTCACAATATACTATTTTCTATACGTTATATTTTTTTATTCTTAATAAAGATATATGAAAGTTTAATTCTTTTTTTAACGATGTTCGCTAAAGTGTATGATTAGAGAAGTTTTCGGAAATTATTTCATACATTTTTTATGTAAATTTTTAAAATTCAAATTGAATTCTTTTCGAAACTTAAAGTATTATTTTCACTTGTGTGTAAAAATTCCTTTGTAAATTAAACTTTTAATGAATCCTTTTCGGGTGCTCATTGTTGTTAAGTATAAATTTTCCACATATGGCACTAATATCCCTCCTGAAGTACTTTTCACATTTTATACATCTGAACAAGCGAAATCTTTAGTTGATTTTTATTGTAGTAATGATAAAAAGTAATGAAGGAAAATGCATTATGTTAGACAAAAGGATTAAAATTTCATTCTCCAACAGTTTTGCATACATAATGAAAAATGAAAAATAATATCGCAGATGTGGAAAATGTTCAACTCACACAAATGCAGTTAAAATGCGATAAAATGCGTTAAAATAGAGAAATTTTTGTTAATATAGAATTTCCAGAGTTGAAATCTATATCTTAAGCATATAGATTCTGTTTGAGTTAGAACTGTTTTTATTGAAATTTAAAACGTTTGTGTTGAGAAATAGCTAAATTTTGTATAAGCAAAAGATGTGAAGTATTGTTTTATTAACACAAAATA
The DNA here is from genome assembly GCF_002237135.1 of Teleopsis dalmanni. NCBI lineage: Eukaryota > Metazoa > Arthropoda > Insecta > Diptera > Diopsidae > Teleopsis > Teleopsis dalmanni. The sequence goes on along the minus strand of NC_051847.1, from coordinate 143,966,253 downwards.
TGCATTTTTATGAAAATAAATATTTTTTGAAATCACATAAAAATCGAAATCGAAATAAAAACAAAATCAGTCTGTTAACAATGTCAACAGTTAACAGCAACAATAACATAACAATCAGCAAATAACAAAGAACAGTTTATATGGAATATTGAGTTTCAGTTTGCACTCCGTCAGAGCTGGTAACAGCTGCAACAATAAGGACTGCAAAAAGGTATAAAAATGAAAAAATATACATATATAAAAATATTTATTAATATAAATAAAAGTATTCATCAAATTATGTTGAAAACAATGCTGACTCCGGTCAAAAGTTCTGCTGCAAACGAAATTGTTCGTTTGTTTTTATTAAATAATCTTGACTGAAATATGACGACTGACTACGAAGAGAAAGAAATTTAATAAAAAAAAGGACACACAAACTTTTGCGGATCCGAAACTGCTATTTTTGGTAAGTTAATAAGTTGATACAAAATGTTTTACAATGCCAATATATATATATATATATATGTATATATATTAGAACAGTACTAATATTGTGTATATTTGTGGAGCAATATCACATTTCTTACCAAGAAATAAAAATATTTAGGTGTGCCCCACAAAACTTTAGTTCAGTTCGTTTTGTTAAAAATCCTTTAACCGAAAACAATACCACAAAAAATAACAATAAAAGTCCAAAGAATAGAATCAAAAAAAAAAAAAAAATTGGATAAGGATTCGTTTATTCACTTTTTTATAAATTTTTTTTTCTTTTATCATTCTGTTAATTTTTACACAAAATTGGACTAAAACTAAAAAATCTTTTGTTCATTTTACAAATAAAAACAAAAAGGAAATATAAATAAAAAAAAGTTCAAATTTATGAAAACAATAAAACGGAAAATTCTATTTTGAAACGATGTTTTATGTGGCAGCATCCAATGGCAGTGTTGGGCAACGTCACGTCACTCATATGTGATTTTCACTTTTTATCTGATGCGAGAGTTCCTTTTATCTGCTCTGCGATGTAGAAATTGGTTTTGATTAAAGTGGCGTTGGTACTATATACTATATCTGTTCAGATATTTCAAACAGGAAGTTAAACTAAGTAGAGCAAATAATATTGGTTACTTTTGTTTACTTTTGTATAAAAGAATATCTATTTGTATATAACTGAATCACACAATTTTAGGTTAGGAATAAATGGGGTACTAGTTCCTAACGGAGCGGAGCATTGCGACCATGATTGATCACACAATTTTAAGTTTAAATTAAACATTTTAAATTTTAATCCATCTATGTTAATATGTATTGTATATATATATATATATATATATATATATATATATAAATAATATAAAAAAGATATATTTTTAAAAATTAATAAATTTAATTTTATATAGAATATAAAATGTTACTATTAAAATTTGTCACTTTTTACCTGATTGCGTATTTGCGTACCCATGAGTGGCTCTTTTCGGCTGATTCTGCTTACAGCTCATGAGCAGACAAGACACTTTTTTCATACGATGACTCACACTCACGAGCGAGCCCAATTGCAGAGCTTACACTCATGAGCAAAAGCCGCTATTAAGTTGTAAATATTTTCATATAAGTAACGTATACAAAAATAAATAAAGCAAATTTACTAATCAAAAATAAATCGCTTTTTACTGAACAGTTGAGCTCTCAACTCGTAAGATCTTAGGAGCCGCTCTTCACAATGAGCGAATTAAATGCTCACGCTGATAAGTAGCTCTTCGATATGAGCCAATCTTGTGCTCACGCTCATGAGTCAATTTCAGACTAACGTAATAATTGGCTCTTGCTCATGAGCCTGATGGAGTAAATACGAACCCTGCTTTTGATTAAGTTTTTTTTTCTGGTGGGAGAAACGAAGTCCAGCACCCATATTGTACACCTCTACTTATAAACAAAACTTTTATTTAAATTCGTTCCCATTTTCTTTTTTATCAATTCGCTAATGTGCAAATAAAAGAAATTAAAGTTCCAACACCTTCGATAAGCTTCGGACATTTTATTACCAAGCACATTTTAAGAAACTCTAATCTTGCGTATTAAGACAACATTATTGCCCGCATTACATCAAGTATTTCAAATATTTATCACAACTTATGGAGTACATGCAATATTAAAACTATTAGAAAACACAAAACACGGTAAAAGCTGCCATTGCTAAATATAATATATCGTTTTTAAACTTAATGAGAATTATAATTTATTGCACTAAGAAATTTATTATTATTATGTTGAGGCTGGTTGAGTCAGTGCACTTGAGCACTTTTATTCTCTATTAACTGTGAGGTTTCTTCATAACCCCTCTCTACGCCTTGACTGGATTAGTGTTTATCACTTCATCAGATTTGAAAAACCTCTTTATGATATATAATAAGTTTCTATTAAAATATAATAATCACTTTTGTCTGATAAATTTGACGTTAAATTACAACTTATAATTATCAGATTAAGCAATGATTGACCTCAAATCTGCGTAACTCCCCGAGGAACCTGTAACCATTCTGAGATTCGATAACGCGGTATTGGTAAGTAAGCCTGTCAGTTTTCATAAATAATTTCAGGGCTCTCTACTTTGCTCTATAATCATTTTAAATAATTCAATCAAATTTAAGTTAAAGAGATAAACCACATTAATTAATTAAATTCTTTAACATTCTTATATATTCTTATATTTTAATATATTAAAATCTGAATAAGATTTTTAAATATTTTGTATGTGTACATACCATATATATGTACATTTTTTATATTCCACACCATTTTATTTGCAAACTTGAATTCTATAAATTTTTAAAAATTGAATAATTTTCTTTACTCTTTCTACTATATTTATTATAGTCATAAATCAAATATTATTGCTTTTATATGCCATCTCGCACAAAAAGTGAACATTTGCAAAATAATCAAAAGCATCTAATATCTATTATTTTGCTGTCATAAACATAAAATACGTATGAAATCCTTATATTTTAATATCGTAATTGATTTTCCATTGAAATAAACTCTTATGCATTTGAGGGGCTACGTATAGAAGAATACATATGAATAAAATGACTTTTTCAAGAAAAACGAGTATATTTAAATAATGAATTAAATCTTTGCTAATACTACTCTACTACTACTACTACTACGAACTTCTATTAAATTTAAGTTGCTGTTTCAAATATTATATGTAATAATATTTTTTTTATAATAAAAAACAAAAACTTTTAATATGTTTCGCTACTAAAAGGGCAGAGAATGTATAGCATGAAATTCTTTTAAAGAATTTTAAAAATTTTTACACAAAACCGCATACAACATTATTTAAGTTTATTTTATTTTTTATTTTTAAACTCGATATTTTTTCCAAAGTATAAGAAAAATGTTCGCATGTAAGGTCACAATTTAGGTTTAGGTCAAACGATAACGTACAAATAAGTCAGCAGATATAAGTAGATATGTTTGCGTGTAAGCGAGTATATCGCTTAAAGGACTTTACTATTTCCCAGGCATGACTGATGGTTACATTGTTGATTATGGCACAACTTAGTATGGCGTCACTACGTTGGCGCATAAAAAATAAATGGGCCAAGAATTCATGTTGGCAATTCGGAAAAAAAAGCTGAATTATTTTAGAAATTCATTGTTTTATGCACAATAAAACAATTTTTCGTTAAAAAAAGAAACATGCACACTGCAGCATTTTTTAGCACACACACATGAAAACACATGGAAAAGTGAGGGTAGATATCAGTCGCCTCTTTTGCATGCATTCAACCGTGCTTAATGCCGCAAGTGACCTGCTTTAACTTTTAATCCTTTAACAAAAAAAAAAACAAAAAAAATGTTTTTCACTTTTCCTCACTGGTTGGGAAAGCAATGTCACTCAAATATGTTAAATGAATTGTGTGAAAATTTGTTATGGTGCACACTTACTCCTCATCCTCATCGTCGTCTTTGTCAGCATTGTTACTCTCATAGAAAACATCATCCTCTTTCGAATCCTCGTCAGAGCTTAAACTCTTATCTTCATCGTCGTTATCGTCCTGATTGACACGTCGCTTGGCTTCTTCCTCTAAATATTTGGCTTTCGAAATTATCTCATCGCTGCGTATCATTACACAAAGGATATTTTAAAACAAATTTAATTAAACACATGTGTACGGTGTTTAAAAGTATGTAAAAAATTTTCAGAAAAATTTCAGAATATTATAGAAAATTTAAATATTTTTGTTATCTTATGGGCTGGTTCAGGGTACTCACCGATTCTTGTGCAATTCTTTTTTCGACACGCACACTGCGCTATACTCATCCTCCAATAAACAAATTTCACGCTTTTTGCAATTTAACGGCCGGCACAGGTCACCTGTTTGATGAGACAATTTTTGGTTTAGTGGGAAATTGGAAGTTGTGAAATGTGTGCCACGATATAAATTGGAATAACAGATATTGCTGTTATTTGTAGAGTGCATTAAAGAGCTTGTTATTTATTTATAATATACTATAAATTTTGGCATTCAATTGAGCAGCACATAAAATAAGGTTATGACTCAATAAACCACATAGCAAACACCAATACGATTATCAATGGGCAGTGCACGTAGACCATCATTGCTGCAGTACAAGTATCTATATGCCCTGTGGTTTTATTGATGCGCTTAGAATTTATAGCAGCAGTATAAATTATTATCTTCAAACAACGTTAAATGTGTGGACATTATTTAAACAGATGCTTTAATGCTTATAAGTAACAAAAAATATGTATAATTATAATAAAGTTAGTTAACTTACTTGTCGGATCATGTATCCACCTTTTGCGTTCGCCTGCTCCTGATTTTGATGTGGTTTGTGAATTTTTATTTATCTACAAATAATAAAAATAAAATAGAAATAAATTAAATAGAAAATAAAATAGAATATATTAAAATGTGTATACATTAAATATATATATATATATATATATATATATATATATTATATATATTATATATATATATATATATATATATATATATATATATATATACATATTATATATGTATTAAAATAGAAATATATTTTAAACATGACTACAGTTTCTCATAAAGTATATATTTTTTTTATCTTTTTATTAAAAAGTTAATACTCTTATAATATAAAGTACTGTAATAGCCACAAAATATATGAAAATCCTTTCAAATACCAAAATTAATTAAAATTCTAATGCATTGCTTTGATTCTACCAACAACAATCATTACCAATGTGCAATGTGCACTATGCAACATAACGTACGAATAATTAAATCACATGCTAAAATTGCCTAACGCTGGCACAGGTTGCAACTGCACTCTACTGCACTCGGTCCCTGCATTGGGCGCACGGTGCGTATGAGCAACAAATTTTACGTATGTTTTGATTTGCCATTTGATTATATTAAATATTCGAAATTATTTGAAATGCCCTCTAAGGCACCAATTTGTACTTCAGTTAATTTCTATTTCAGCATAAAATTAGCTCTTAAATTTAATGCAATTTAATTGCAAACAAGGATTTATAATGCCAGTTTATTGTGTTTCACAAGCTGTTTCCTTAAATAATATAATTCATTTAATTTAAGTTTTAATACACTATTATTCTACAGCTTAGATAATAATTGTATCTATTTTAAGTTGTATAAAATTTGTATTGTATAAAACATTCAATATCCACATTCAAATGCTATTAAATTTCCTATAACACAAATCCTTTTGCTAAGAGCCTTTTTAGTATTATTAACTTACTTAACTATTACGCACAGAATGCAATTAATAGATTTTAATGGATTAAAATATGAGAATTAAGAAAATCCTATACTTTTAATTAATTTATTTAATTATGCTTATGCGAGCAGACAGTATTTTGTTCACTTCATGATTGTAAACTAATTTAAAGTACCTTAAGGATAAATATGTAAAAATATTGAACTTGTGTGAGCTAAAAAGAAAGATATGATAATATATTATTTTCATTTTATATTGTTTTAGATTTTTTTTAATTTATGAATTTATTTCTTTAATCCTAACAAAATAAGATCAATGAAAAATTATTAAAAATTGATAAAATTTATAGAAAAAGGGAGAATTTCGAGTATAAATATTTAATAGCCAAATGTCTAACAAAGGCTCAAGCAAAATTTTTTATTCTGCGTCTCTGAAGAAAGATATATAAATTGACAATTAACGTAGTCAAAAAAATAAGATCAATAACTTATTAAAATTTATAAATAAAAGAAGAATTTTAAGCATAAATATCTAATATGCAAATGTCCAATCAAGGCTCAAGCAAAATTTTTTTATTTCTGTATCTGTGTAGAACGATATATAAATTGATAATCAACGTAGTGTCTGACTGTCATAGTGTCACACTGTTTGCTTATGGTTGGTTATGCTAAACAACGATAAATAGCTTTTTAATGAAGTTAGACGAAGGCACCACGCCATTTTGCGATCAGTTCTGGACTATCAAGGCAAGAAATAGGTAGGGTGAATTGCAATCTGATGAATTTTGCAATCTTGAGTGGAATGATGTTGTTCAACAAAAAGTATCTTAAAAGTATTTTAATTAAAAAAAATTACTGAATCAGAACAGAAGCTATAAAATACACCAACACATTGAATGCCATTTCTAATAGACATGTTGTGATAAGAAGTGTTTAACCTGTGACAAGATTCCAGTTGTTCTACAGTTGAGTTCTTAGAAACCAAAGTCTACCAATTTTATGAAATTAAAGCTAAAAAGTCTAAACAGATTTTTTGACAGTTGCGAAAACTAAGCAGCATACTGAATCATTTGAATTATCTATCTTAGAGACAGCTTTGTTAACTATAACATATGGAATGTACATTATTTGAGTAAGAAATAAATATATTTTATTTGATATTTTTTTTTGTTTATTTGATTAAAAGCTTCGAAACCCACAGTGAGATTTGAAACTACTTCTAAGAAATGAGTCTGTACTAAAAATTTAAAATTTAAATTCGATTTTTTTTATATGTATACCAGAGCTTCGATTCGGAACCAAACCGAAAACCGAAGAAACAGATATTTTTGTCAAAGCAAAAACCGAAAAAAATTCGGGGTTTCGAACCGGAACCAAATCGAAAACTGAAATAAACCGATATTTTTGTCGGAACACAAAAAATTTCATTTCAAAGCTCTGATATAAACCCACATACACATATATTCCTATAATCTTATTTAAAATAAAAAGATTCGAACAACTTCATTGATTTATAAAAGCATTAAAAAAGAATTTAATTCTTCATTAATAATTTAAAATTCAAATGTGATTGCTTTTATATTTAATAAAAGTACGTATATAATCCGATTTAAACTTAAATAATAATAAACCACATTCCCTCACTTATTGCGAAGTGTTAAACATTACTTAAATAAGTTTATATCACTTATTTTATAATTTTTTTATATTAGTGGACAAATATGTAAAATTGTTACAAATGCTTTTTCTCATTTACAATTAAAAAAACATGTTATAAAATATTTAAATAAAACTATATTTGGTATAATTATTTTAAATAATTATACAGAATAGAATGATGTTAATAAAAAATGAATGCTCCTTTTGTGACATAGAACCACTACAAAAAATTGATAAAAAAAAATTGACACATTTTTAATTATTTATATTTACTGCAGTACAATATACATAAATCACACATTTATTATTATTATTTTTAATGTTGCAGGTTATGCGAATATCAATTGTATTAAATTTTTAATAATGTAATAAAGCGAGCGATATCAACCTGATAACAGAATTAAGTGCAGTAATTTCGATTAAATACAGCGGAAAATATTTGTTGCATACTGTTAGGGGCAACAATTAAAGTCGAACAGAGAAATAAAAAAACTTATATAGAAATTTGTAAAGCATTTAAATTAATGAAGTTATTTATGTAGTTGATTATATAATGAATTAAAGCAATTAAAAATGATTTTTCGAACAATTAATTACTGTTTTATGTATGTTCAGAAAAGCAATTTGTGCGCATTTATTAATTTTTATATTGCGTAAATTAATTTATGTTATTATATATTAATTAAAACTCATTTAAGTAAATAATGCTTGATTTTAAAATTGGCGATATAAGCTTAAGTTGTTTTTACTATACTTTAGGTGCTTTTCAATGCTTTAATTCAGTTTTATAATTTTTTGTAGTTTGTTTTAAATGTGTTGTATTTAAGATAATACCTTTCCCCCTGAGTTATATGTTTATTCATTGTTAAATAAATAAAAATTATTTCTAAATTTTCATAAAAATAAAATTTGATTAAACCAAATATTGCTTTTTTATGCAATATATATTTCAAATTTCTTACTAAATTTATAAAATATATTTTAATAAAATTAATTTGTAGTTCATTTCAATTTATTAATGTTTAAAATATATGTTTATAAAATAAAGTTGCCTTTTAATCCAATATATATTGCAAATTTCTTATTAAATTTAAAAAATATATATTTATAAAATTAATTTGTAGTTTATTTCAATTTATTAATGATTTTTGAATTATTGTTCATAGTATGCAATTAAAATATATGTTTATAAAATAAAGTAAACCACTTTTCGCGAAAACGAAGTGCATATGACACAGTTTTAAAATTTAATATATTAAAATTTAAAAACATTCTTGTATTAAACCGAGTTCAAATTATTCATATGACAGTGCCTGATGCTTTACGGCGAACACAATTTGCAGCGACCTCAATTAGTGTCACTTGTCTTTATATCAACGCATGCAATCAACTACGCACTCAGCATTTATAACGTACAAATGCCGTTTAAAATGCATGCGAAGATACAAGTGAACTCACATATATGGAAATGCATTTCTCTATCTATAGCACATACAGTACATACAGTGCATGGAGTACATGGAGTACAAACGAGGTCAATTTTCTAGGTAGCTTAAGTAAAAATGTTCGCCTCCATACCAGGTGCCAAAAACGCTTTGCTGCTTCGCTTAAATACACAACCATCGCCGCCATTGCCGCCACCGCCGCTTTGGGTACACGAGGCGGTTTTAACGTATTTTAATTGCAAAATGTATGTGCACGATTTATGTGCACTTGTGCTATCTGTTTGCATACAAAACTGCAACAGTATTAATATGACACTATTATCACTTGAAATTGTAACTCTATCATTTCACGCATACAATGTAGTGAGCAACTTTCACGCTACAGCAAAAGCGTGCACAAAATTTTGTACAAATATGCAAAATAGTTTTTGCACCACTTTGCCGCATTTTCCTATTGCAATTTGCACTCAGACCGCAGACTATGCTTTTGTAAATACATTTCAAATTTTTGAATTATAATTTCTTGCATAAAAATTGTTGCGTTTATTATTGCATGAGAGAAATATTTACACAATATTTTTGTCTTTGGGGCTTGTTTCGTACGCACGATTTCATTCATACACGTGCGTTTATGAACGAGTATATGATTAAGTTTGTGTGTGTGTCTGTACAAATATTCGCATTCATAAATTCGCACATAAACAGCCAACAAGTCAACGTATATGCATACACTGACAACAGCATAAAGCAGCACAGACTAGAGCACAAACCAGCGCTGCATCACAACAATATTGTAGCATAGCTGCATAAGTGACAAGTTATTTTCTCTCATGCTACGAATTTTTTGTCAGTCTCTACATGATTGTGCGGTGTTCTTGTATTTTTGTATTCTTGTGTTCGCTGCAGTGTAGCTGTGAAATGTGATGTGCTCATATGCTCATGTGTTGGTATGTTGGCTTACTTATGCATTTTCGTACGTGCTATGAAATATGGTCTTTCGAACATTTTGACACTGACAGGTTCACATTGTGGCGGCCTCGTGCAGTGCAAAAATCGGTACACGATCAGATTCGAGCAAAGTTCATAGAATTTATTTTCCTCATATTTTCCTTGGGTTCATATGTTTGCATTGAGAATTTGCACAAAAAGTTTTTAAGTTTTTGCTGTCAAATGAGTTTTATACAACATTTAGTGATCATATAACTTTTATGTATTTAATGAAAACTAAATTCGTTTAAAATGAGCATGTCAAAATGCCATTGAAGCGATTTATATAAACTTAGAAATAAGTTTTGAAAGTAAATAAAACGATATGTGATGCGTTTTATTTGACATTTTACGTGCAAACTTTCTGCTTTGATATGTAGTTTTGCAAATTTTTCAACAATAAAAATGTGAAAGAAAACACGAAAAAAATAGTAAAATAAACTTAACAATAATTTGATAAAAAATAGAAAGAAATAATTTAAAAATATAATAAAATAAATAAAATAAAATAAAATAAAATAAAATAAAATAAAATAAAATAAAATAAAATAAAATAAAATTAAATAAAATGAAAAAAAATAAAATGAAATAAAATAGAATAAAATTAAGTTAAATAAAATAAAATTAAGTTAAATAAAATAAAATAAAAAATAAAATAAAACAAAATAAAATATAATTTTTAAACAACAAATAATGCCTCTACAAACAGAATAGTATTGAAATCTAACAATTAAAAATAAAAATATATATTAATTAATTCAATTATTCAACAACTAATTTATGATTTCGTTCTAATATAAACACAAAAAGTGAATTTGTTAATAAATCTATCACAGCAAAGTAACAAAATTTCAGAAAAATGTGCGAACACAAAAGTCAAGTATAGCTTTGGGTCAGTTGGATAAGGAGCGCTGACTATGAGCTTCAAATTTGGCAGGGCACGACTTCGATTTCTGGTATTTGTAATCTTAAAACATAATAACACTAGAAAAATTAAATACAAGAATTATTTCCAAAACCACTAATGGTCAGCCAAAAATTCAATTAATTAAAATAATATAAAATGAATTTTTGTTGTTGTAATTCACTACTTTTCGAAAAACCTCTTTATAATATTTAAAGTTAAATATTTTTACCGAAAACTATGGTCAACCAAATTTCAATAAAGTAAGTAAATTTTTGTTATTGTCTTTTCTTTGCTATTTGAATTCTTCTAAATTTAAAAAAAATGGGTTCCTTTGTAAAACAAGGAACCTCTTAGCGCAGCGAGGCGCCTTTAGTGTTCGCAACAAGGTGAATATAGCTAGGTTGCAACTAGTTATATAGGTGGTAACATAAATTCTTAGTTGAATCTAAGTTCATTCATTACAATTATACAGTATTTATACTTATTCTTAGATAAATACTAACCTACCTGAATATGTATGCAGCCCTATCGCAAAAATTTATGCGATAGACAGCTGAGTGAATTTCAATCTTAAGCGTAACTACAAAACTACAGAATAGCCATCTTAATTGGTAGACAAGTATCCATAAAGGAACTCGATTCTCATTATGTGACACTAAGACTGGTAAGAAAACGTTTTTTACCAAAGCTAAATATTCTTGACAAAAACTATTACCCGATTTATAAATTAAAGCCCATTCTAAATGTGTTTCTTTTCCATACTGATTTATTTTGTATTTATGAATTCTTAAGCTTACTTGGACGATAGTGTGCACATACCGAGACTTGCAAGCTCAGCCTAGTGCCTCGTGCAAGACGGTAAACGTTCTAAAGTAATAAACAAGATATCATATTTCTGTTGTATAAACCTTTGCAGTTTTGCTTGGGAATAGAAAATTATAAAATATATTGTGGTCAACAAATAGGCTAAAGCATGTACACACTATAAGAACTTCCGGCAATGACGTTGCAAACCAACTTGTCAGATAATGAGCAGCAAAGTTTTCTCAATTTCTATATATTCGATAACTTGTTCGTCAATTTTAATTACCGTTTAATATTATTTGATATTTATAATGACAGCAATTACATCCGATAAAAAGTCATCCGAAAACTTATATGTTTAAGAAGGAAGTACTGGCTAACCAAATTACTAAGTTGTTAAAGTTTTTTTTTAAGACAACATTATTTCCAGAAATAACCCTTTGTCGTGATATTGAAATCTGTAAGTTTGCTTCACTTAATTACTTTTTGTGGAGTTAATTGAAGTGTTAGTCTATATGGACAAGTAAAAGTAATTGACTGTCGAGTGGTTAAAATTTCTTAATGACAATATTATATTATATTTAGAAATCGATATTTAACCTACATTTAAAGATTGTATAATATGATATCACTAAACTGTTTGTGGATCTCTTTGACCATATTAACTTAGGTGAACAAGCTAATAGTGGTTATGTATTTGGAAACTAATATTTCAAGTGGTATTCATAACATAATTTTCTAAAAAAATTTATGGTAAATTGAAGCTTCAGCATGCAATTCCTAGTTGTGGTTACATTCACAAACAAATTTTTTA
>NC_051847.1:143852931-143953799 GCF_002237135.1 Teleopsis dalmanni | reverse complement strand
TACTCCGAATCTTAGGGTTACCTCTGCCACTTTTATGCTGCACAAGTTAATTATTTCTAAGAGCGCTCATTTATCACTAAATCCGCTTAACACAAATACAAATGCGTACAAATGAATGCTGAAAATGCACACATACGTAGTCAGTCGTCCGTTTGTACGGAGTGTTGGAGTGCTGAAAATGCTAAGACGATTCATAGACGCTGTTAATTTTTTAATATTGTTTTAATATATATTTGCTGTAAATACACAAAAGCACATATAATTCAAGAAGTTTTGGTTGGGTATTATGCGTTTTCTTAAAGATGAAATAAATTATTTGCCCTATACGCAAACAAATAAGCATACTTAATCACACATATACGAGTATACATACATATTAGCTTCTTTTATTAATTTTTCTCAGTGTACATGTGCATATAGACATGGTGCATGTGAATATGCGGATATACTTGTGAGTATACTTAATAGCTCATTGTTTATGTTTGTGTTTGTGTTTGTGTTTGTGCTTATATTAATAATACACATTTTTCTTCCATGTTGTGTTTGTATGTTTGTATGTTTTATTATCATGCAAAATATTTTTCATGAATTTTAATAAAGATGTAAGTATATATGTATATATAATATAAATATATTTGTGTGTATAACTAGGATTTTGGCAGCATTCATTTGAGCTCTTAATATTTTATATTAAAATCGCTTTGTCTTTTGCGTAACGACAGGATTATGTGAGTTAAGATTTTAATTACAAGATTCACGCTCGAAAATGTTGAATTGAATTTAATTACATTTTTATATGTATTTCATTTTATGTATACACGTTCGGAAAAGCAATTTAAGCATTTAATTGACGTATTTGGATTTATGTAAATATATGTAAAAAAAACAATTAAATGCTTTGTTAAATCCTTTACAACGCAAAAAATTAATATCAAAAGAGTTGGAGAATTTTCAGTTGACTTGGTTTTTTAAAGTGTACATTTATTAAATTTAATTTTAAAGTTTTTTGCTCTTTATTTAAGCTGTCAAAAAAAAAAAAAATTTTTATTGTAATAAATTTACAAGGATTTAATTGAATTTTTAATTACTGAAATTTTAAAGTTACTTAATTTAAAATATTTAATAACATATAAATAAAATAAAAATATTTAAACATGCACAATAACATAATAAATTCATAAATATCATAACATATAACATAATAAAGATACTTGAACTTGGGCTAACCGCGAAGACTGTGATGTAGCTATAATTTGATAGCTTAGTTTCGACAAAAATAAAACGAAAAACCTTTTAGGCTTCAGCAAACCAGCAGTTCGTGTACTTACTGGAGTACTAACGGGACAATGTGGCATTGCGCCTATGCTACAACGGTGGCGAGTTCCAACAAGTGGATTATGCAGGAGTTGCCTAGTTGAAGAGGAGGTAGAATCTATCATCACTTCCTGTGTCTCTGTCCAGAACTGCAGATAAGGCGACTTTAATGTCTTGAGTATCGCTTTTTCACTGGCTTAAAAGAGATAACGAAAGCAAATTTATCGGATCTCCTCAACTTCATCTGAAAAACCAAATGATTTAACAAGGATAGAAGATAACATAGGTTAGCAACTCGCCTTTACTAGCATAATTTTTGAGGGCATCACAATGGGCAATATATGCCTCCGAGTAGCTGATAACTGTCAGCATGCGCCTTCTGAAGTTAACCTAACCTACTTGAACATGTTTAGTAGCGGGATAAAGTAATGAAATTTCATATTTACTTATTTTTATTATTCTATCTGAAATATTTTTTAAAAAAATTGTAAAATGTCAAAATTGCTTTCATGCAGTAAATATTAAAATAAAAAATTATGTTTTTTGTCCCAAATATTTCTTAAAAAAAATGTCACAAAAATATTATCATAGAATATATATAAAAATGAAAATAATAATAAAAAAATTTATAAATAATTTATTATAAATACATACATATTAAACTTAAAATAACAACAATAAAATTTGTAAAAATATTCTTTTATTTTCTTATTTTATAAATACTTTTTTTGATGTTATTTTAATTTTAATGTGCATTCATTTATAATGAAATATTTATAAAAATTTATAAAAAATGTTTGTTTTTAATTTATTTTAATTTTAATATGCATTCTTTAAAGGCAATTTTGTGACATTTTGCAATTTTTTTATATATATAAAAAATAAAACTTTATAAAAAAAATTTCTTAACATGACTTATTGAGTTATTTTTTTTATTATTTTGCAGAATATAATAATTATATTTATTTTTGCTTTTATCTATCGCTTTTATATCTTAAGCAAATTGCGTTCGGACGTCTATCGTTTGATCATCTTATCTTTTACTTTATAAAATTATAACTTAATAACCCCATTACTTAATTATTCAAAATTAATTAAGCTTTATTTTAACCGGTATCTTCAAAAATGTTTATGATTGCAAATAAATTGTAGCTCGTTTTACTCGGTTTAAGTAGCCGTACTTCCCTGAACAAACAATTTTTATCAAATTATGTACAAAAAACACAAAAGACATACCTCTAAGAAAGTAAATAACATTAGATAAAATATTGGAAAGAACAAAAAAAATAGGGAATAATGAATAAAAATAAAATACTTTCAATACTTGAGGAAAAATGCTGAACCCCAGTGCAAACACTTTAAACTGTAAATGTGAATTCCCTCAGGAAACAAATAAACACTCACAGGAATAGAGGAGATTGTCTGTCAAAACTTTTTTCCCAATAAAATCAACAACTTTGATAAAGGAAAATTGAATTGTAAAGATTTAAGCAAAATTTAATTATTTTAGAGAAATTGCTTTTTTCTTTTGGATTTTGAAAAATTTTTACTTAAAGTTCATTTTACACTATTTTCTTCACAAAGTTTATATATATTGAAAACGTATGTATGTATATATTTGTTCTAATTTGAAATTAATTTAGTAAAAACAATACACTTCTTTCAAATACGATAATGATTGATTTTTATTTAATCAACTTTTTTATATTGTTTATTTAATATTTAAATTTATTTTATAATTGTTTTCAAAATAATAATCATGGAAACTAAATAAATTAATTTTTGTTCCTCATATTAATATACGTACTAATCTGTACGTATTACTTTCCATTCCGTGAAGGATAAACTGTTCAGCAATATCATCTATATGTGCACGAATATATAATTTCATACAAATAGGTAAAGTATAGACTCTCATTTAGTACTAGTTATACATATCGTATGATAGGCAGTTAGGTAAAGTGGTAAAATGATGGAACCCTGCTCAAGCAGCTAAGAAAACCATTTTGATTTCACATTCCTCGTAATTGTTGGTATGAAGTTGAGCATATTAGAACCAATCTTTGATAAAGACAAGTATTTAGTTAATACTAATGTTAATGTTATTTTTAAATGAATATACGTATATAGTAGAGAAGTTGAGCTAGATAGGCTCAGTGGCTGTTTGTTGGAACCTTCCATTTGCTCTTGCCAGCCACAGACTAAAACTGATTATCTTCTCTGAAACATTTTTTTATATTGTTTAAGACTACAATTACCAAAGGTTGTACTCGTACCCTTTCCTATTTAAAGTTCAGAGTCAGCATTCATTAGCCAGCTAACCTAAACACTGAATACTGACTCTAAGCTTCAAATTTGTAGGCTATGAGTTTAACAGCTGTATGGTCAGCCAAAAACTCAATTAATTAAAAATAAAAAAAAAATTAATAAAAATAATAAAAATTTCGAAACTTCTCTTTTAAATACAATAGTTTCTATTAAGTAAAAGATCACTAATGATGGGTATTTGACAATGCTCGCAACAGTTGTATGGTCGGCCAAAAACTCTAATTAATTAAAAATAAATAAAAATTTTGTTGTTTTAGTTCACTACTGTTCGAAACTTCTCTATTAAATGCAATAATTTTATTAAATAAAAGATTACTAATGGCAATACCTAGCTGTATGGTCAGCCGAAAATTCATTTAATTAAAATATTATAAACAAAATTTTGTTGTTGTAGTTCATTACTTTTCGAAACCGTCATAACTCATGTTAAAATTAAATTTAATAAAAATTTTTTTTGTTAATAAATTATTCGGTGCGATAATGAGTAAAAACGTAACTTGGATCGCAGTTTACTTGCAGAAAGTGAATAAATGCATCCTTTTGTTGGCTGCCACTTTCACTTCCACAATGGTTAGTAGTTACGCATTTCGACTAACTCAACTTTAATAGTTTTCCATAAATTGAACAAAAAATTTTAACTGCTGACTGCAACGAGTTATTATAATGAGCTCAACTACAAACTAAGTTTCTGGCAGTGGCCAGAACTTCTCTCTTCGACGAAGCCCTGAAGTTTGCTGTTGTTAGTTATTAAACAATTACTAACAGCAGCAATCGCACTAAGCGCACTCAACTCTTAAAGTAGTTGATTGCTGTGTAGGCTATGAATCCTAAAAAAAAAACTTACAAAAAATAATGAGATAAAAACTTTTCTAAAGGTAAAACTAAAACTAAAACATAATTGCATGTAAAAAGTTAAAAATATGTTTTAAGCTACTAATTAGCAACTCTCGTACTTTCGCAGATACATTCGACTAAGAATGTCACTACTTTTTTAAAACATTTAATTTGGTAAATATTTTTTACGTCCTTACAATTTTACGATTTTAATGAATTTAGTTAGTTTGGAAGTCAAACTCAAACTCGCAGCGCTACAGAGCTACAGTTCAATCCATTGTTCGCAGAGTATCTATAAAGTTGTATAAATAAGCATATGAAGCACTCATACATTTAAAAAGCAAAGAAAGGAAAATATTGAAACTGCTAATTAAAAGAAATATTTGTCGAGATTTCATGTATGTGCTGTAACACACTTGCCGAAAGGGGTGTGGTGTGGTGCGGGCGTTGAGCTTGTGTGAATCTACGCTTGGGATGTATAAAATTTAAGCAAATATTTGAATTTGTCACTATATGAATGTCTGCACACACACCAACATAGCTATGGAGGTACACAAATGTATCTATGGATGCTTTAAACAGTTGGTATGTAACATTCCATTGGTGTATACTAGGTAGAGTAGAGTAGAGAGTCACCCACAATTATGTAGTTAAAAGGAAGTGCTTTTGTTATTTACTGTATAATTTATAGCTACAAATTTATAAAATACAAATTTCTTGAATTCCAGAAGATAAATTCAATAGCACGCCTACTTATGCATATAAATGTGGAAATATTTTCCACAATATTCGAGCAACATTCGAGCAACCATTAAGCACTTATAAACAATTGTCTACACTTGCAATTATTTTGTAAATAGTAATTACAATTATTCATGTTGTTATATGAATTTGTTTTTATCATTGTTAATATACTCCTTGTTGTTATTGTTGTTGTTGTTGTACATCCTTGTTTTTTAAGCCAAATTTCATGTTTAATTCTTGTCAACATATTGTTTACAAGAGGCAGATATATTTAAAGGAAGTGATTTAAAATTCACATAATAAACAATTGCCTAGGCGACTGTTGAGTTGTGTATGAAAGGAAGTTAGAAATATAACTTTATGAACGAATAACATACTCATATATAGTACATACGTATATAAAGTAATTTCGTATGAAAAATGCTTTGGTATGTAAATAAACATACTGTATAGTATATATAGAACTGATTTTGTTATGAAATTTTCAAAGGGATTTGTTTGAAAATGACTTTAAACTAAAAATTCAACGTCGAACTCCATTTTATTTGAAATTATGTTAAGAGTGTTGAATACTTTCCATACACCCTAAAGTTGCTCTGTGCATTTATTGAAAAATAAATGACATGTAAATACATATAAACAAGATAGTAGCTCTGGAACATGCTGCTAGGCAACCAGACAAACAGACAAACAGACAGACAATCTGTTGTACAAATAAACGCGTTTATGCTGTATGTGTATTTATTTATTTTTTTTTTGTATATTTTTGAACTGAAACTTAATGCAAATAAACAGATTTTCACTTCCTCAATATATGACAAAACTTCTGTTCCTGGGTGGGCATAGCAATTGAATGCAGTGAAAATGAAAGCATTTCTTATTACTCATATAAAATACATTTTTTTACATATTCACATATATAGCTACATGTTTCATTTGAACTACAAAGCTATTTCGGCAAAGCAGTAAAAATTTCTAAGCTATACCGTATAGTAAAAATTATGTAGCTTGAAAATAGATAAAATATTATTACGTTTATTTTTTTAAGATACAAAATTTGTATTGTTATGTTAACAAAATTGTATTAAACCTTTTGATTTTTATGAGTGAGTATTCATACATCGACACTTAAATTCTTGCGCCACATAACTTATTTTTATTCATAACTTTAAGTAAAAATATATATATATATATATATATATAAAATCAATTTATACTTTTTACCAAAAATGATAAATGTTAGCCTTTTTGTGAGTTAAGCACAAATCTCAGAAATAATTTTTAAAAATTCCTAAGTATCTCTCTAAGGGAAAAAACATTTCAACTAAAGGCACTGTCTCTAGTGGGCCTTTGGGAAAGTACACATATATATAAATTTATTAATGATACTTCATGAAGATAAAGATACTTTTAAAAGATAAAAAGAATGTATAAATAAAATGAATTGAAAATTTTGTTTTTCAAAATTTGGCTTAAAATTTTTGTAATTTTATAAAGCATAAAATACCATATATGGTACAAAAAAAAAAGAGTACAGTGAAAACTCTATTAAACACATATATTGTAAATATGCAGTGTTAATATGTGATTCTTATAGTCTGTATTGTATTTCAAAGTACGCATTGTATCTTATGTGTTATATAAGAAATAGTGTTCACAGCAAGGTCTGTTGAATAGGCAATTATGCTATGTTATTAGTCCCTAGATCTAATTTTGAATACAATGTACGACGTCCAGAGCTCTTTTAACAGAGACAGCACGTTTAATTGTGCAATATTGCTAGTCCGCAAATTTCAATTTTCATGCAAAAATGTATGAAAAATGTACATCCATTTAAACAGAGAAAGCTCTTAGTAAAAGCTATCTCTCAATTTACTAGTCCTCAGAATTAATTTTTTTTTTTAAATCATACTTTTGTAAACAAACAGTCATCACAAACCCAATGGCATCCCAAGACAGTCATCCTCCTGCTTGCGAGTGCTGAAGAGTGGCACAATATATGTACCGCTGATACATTTTCTTATAGACATAATCTGCATGTATCTTCCTCAATAAGATTTTTTTTTTGAGATGATACTTCAAGTTTCTATGTTCACACACAGTAATCAATGAGTCAGCTTAGGGTGCTCCGCGGATAACTAAGCACTCTTATCGCTTCCCTGACAAACAATTTCAGCGTTATAACTTTAGTCTGTTTATAAGTGCTTATCTCTTCTCATCTGTTAAGATGAAGTGAAGTTATCTAATCTCTATTACAATGGGTTTCTAAAAAGTTGAAATAATAGTTATACCTAAACTACTAGAATGTATGTTGCATAAAGCTATTAAACATAATCGCTTTGTTTAACACAATGAATTGGCACCGATTGAAAAATGTGATCGTTTTTTTTCTAGTAGATTGTTTTAGGAACTGGGCTTAAAAATATAAATAACATCAAAACGTTAGCTACTGTGGAGCAAAATATATAAACAATGGACTGACTCTTCAGGCTTTTTTTATTAGTCACAACCTGACACACCTGATCAACACGTATCATTTAAACAATATAATGTGAACTGCTTACATACTTTATTAGAGTATGATAGGTGAAAGGTGGCAACTTGGAGTTGTCGCCTTATCCAAACTGTCATATCATGGAGTACTCAAATATAATTATATAGATAAACGTATTAACTTAATACATACTTATAACGTTTAAACTACAGTTTGAGATTTGTTAATAATGTAATACTTTTCAAATTTAAAATAATTATTAACAAGTATCTAACTCTTAGAAACTTTAAAACTTTTGAACTGCTTTCCTAAAAATTTAATCTATGAAAAATTTCACTGCACAACTTCTTGAAACTTTCAACTTAATTCGCAAACAAATTGTCATACATGAATGTATATTATTCTTAACTTGTTAGTGGGAGGATTATAAATGTATCTGGCGGTTGATAGTTATTAAAACTAAACCAACATTTGTTAATGAACTTTTAATGACTTTTGCTTACAACAACATATCATAGATACTTTTTGCACTTAATAACCACTACTACTACTACTATTACTACTACTACATACTCGTATATGGATAGCATGTCCTTCAGTTTGTGTTGTTAAAATATCTGTACACTCAACTGAAAACATACTGTATATGTTATAAAAAATTGTGTACAAGTATCTGGAGCAGAGACAAAATCTAAACACATTTCAAAATTATACAACAATCTTCAAACGCTTTCACACAAGTACAGATTCTGTCATTATTTTGAGAATAGATTTTTTTTAAAAAGTACTTAACAAAACAGCACATTAACTAAACTGTGTAACATGTATCTGTAATTGTTATAAATGTACGATATCTACGATACGTAACAATTCGTAACTATATTAAAATGTGATCCAAAACAGAAAAAAATATCTTTTAATTGCAACATTTCACAAATGCCAAGTGGCAGTTTCCATTATAAATACTGTCATAATTGTATCTCGTTATTTTTAATTATTATAATTATTATTTATTGCATATTTTTATTTTTTTATTTTGTTTTTTAGAATTCGAATTGGAATTAGAATTTGTGTCTTAATTTTTTTTTGTTTGTTTTTTTTTTCACATATGTTTTCATTATGAATTTAGAATTTTTGCATATGTGCTCAGGCGAGGCGATTTCAGCTTTTCGATAGTTTGGAAATTAAATTTTTGCCATTTTTCCACTTTTACATAATTTGGGAATTCGTGTATACATGCCCATTTATACGTGAATTGTACTTTCCCTTGTGTATCGCTCAGGGTCATTCCATTTTAATATTTATTTTATGACTGTTGCTGAATTGATTAAAATTCATTGCATTCTCTCTGAAGTGCCCGTTACTGGTACTGGCACTGGCACTGGCACTAGTACTGCCACTAGTACTGGCACTAGTACTGGCACTGGTACTGGCACTGGTAAGTAAAAACTTGCAAAAACTCCCATGGGCCCTTGTATGCCATTGCTGTTAAAAACATTGAACGAGTTATGTATGAGAACTGAAAAAGCTGCAATTACATAAAAGTCAAATATATAAAATGATTTCAACGAAAAATATAAATATATACAGATTTACATATACATCTATACATATACATATACTTAAAAATATTTTAAAATAATAACAACGACGGAATTAAATATTTGAAAAAATTATTTAAGATGAAAATTAAACTTTAATTTTTAAACAATCAACGCTGGTAGGGTTTTTGTTAATTAAAGCAGTTGTTGACTCAATATGGTATGCATTAATAAAATTAATTAAAATAAAACAATGTGTATGATATGTTTCCATATAAAAAAAAATGTTAATATAATATAATTAAGAATCACTCAATTTAAATAATTAACTTACCACAGAGAAAACATAACATCTGCGCCTTGAAGTTGTACTTGAAAAAATCCAAGTAAAATTATTCCCTCTATTCTATGTATTCGATGAATTCCCCATATTTATCAAGGTTGACAATTTGTCAAAGTTTTGTTATTCTGTGCTTTTAATAAAAATCTTGTCAATTGTCAAGTGGACAAATGCTCTTGACAAATGAAATACTCTCGTATTGTTTGTACAAAATTATTATTTGTATATGAACATAATAAAATTCTAAATAGCATAATTACTGAATTTATTGTTATTTATTAAAATATAAGAATAATTATAAAATATAATTTGATACACTTTATAAAAATAATGGTTTTTATATATTTTTTATAAGGCTATAGGTCACTTTTTGTTAAAGTTAAAATTCAACGTTAGTTTAATATTTTTTAATATATTCTATATGTTGAGTCTCATGGAGAGTTATCTATATGTATATATATATTCCACATATATATATATATATATGTATATATTCTACATATATATTCTATATGTTGACTCTCATGGAGAGTTATCATCAGGATCACCACAATCACATAGTTTATGGTGTTACATTGAAAATATATATGGGGATGATATAAAGTCCTAACGAAATTGTACCTCAAGCCATATAACATATTATGTTTTAATTTTGTTACGTGATAAATTTTCTCGAAATGTTAATTTAAAGATTTGATGAAATGAATTGTGTGCTACGATCATGCAATTTATTATCTCTAGATATATTTTTTGGAGTTACGGATTGAATCGTTTTTATCCGAACAATATTTAAAAATCAGTGAAAATTATTTGAAAAGTTACCAGTGCTATATAATATTACCTCGTGAACATTTGAATGATGTTGTATTTTATATCTAAAAGCAAAGTCCACACTTTAATATTTAATCGAAATTTTAATCGGAAGTCTTTTGTATCTATGTTTACATAGGGAACCACAAAACAGATAACCCTGTACTATAAAGTTTTACACTAAGATATTTTTATTATTTGTATTTTATATACTAAAAGTAAAGCTACTTCTATGTGTTTCGACTTGTATTTAAAAGTTAATTGTTTGGTTTAGGGTCAAATAAGAACCACATCATATAAACTGAGGAGTGCGAGTATTACCCACTCAACTACCGAAAAATTTTACAATTCCAAACACTCCATAACATTTTTTCTGTATAAATCAATAATATTTTAACCTAACTGAAAATTTTAAAAATTTGTAAAAACTTTGAAATACATTGAAAATTGTTTATTCCAAAAAATTCGGAAAAATTTTTTTTCATATTCTTTGAGGGAAAAGAAAACAAAATACGCAACTCCTGTTAGTGACTGCCCGATAAACTATTGCCAAATATTTTTTAGCATGGATTTTCTATACTGCACGGATTTCAACTAAAAAAGTTAAACACATTTTGTATGGTTTTGTAAAAAAATTTTGTTCAACAAAACCAGTAAAATAAAAAGACAATATATGAAAAATATATAAAAATAAAAATAAAATAAAAATAAAAATAAAAATCCTTTTAAAATGTCAATTTCTGTTTGCATAACTTGGCTAATTCGTTACGCTTTTTAAACTCTTGTTTGTGCTTAAATGTCAATTTAATTTCATAAAAATAAAGTACACCAGGAAAAACCGTTTGAACTTAATTTTTAAAAAATAAATAAATAAAATAAATGAATAAAAAACAATGAAAAACAAAAAACACTAAAGTAAAATGTGAATAAAAGCATTTAAACATAAGCGGATTATTTTTTTCCCAAAACTTAATTCTTTCCTTTAATTTTTTATTTACATAAACGTTGGCACCACTTTAAGGATAACAGGAAAATAATTTCAAACTTTGAACTAATTTCATTTTATTAAAAAAAATATATTTTTTATTATTGCAATCGCAAAAAACAATTTATTAAAGAATTTTTTTAATTTTTTTCTTTGTTCTTTGTGCGTATTAATTAACTTTATTAATATAACAGTTTAAAAATGTTTTTGAAGAACTTTTTTTTACATTATCAATACAATTTAATTACTTTTGAAGCCAAAAGAAGGAAATTATAATATTTAAATTGAATTGTTTCAGTTTGGTTAGGTTAAATATTGAGGTTAGGGTTGTGGCAGTTGTTTTTTTATTCCTATAAATAACTAAATTATTGACAAAAGTTAAATTAATGGAAAAAAATTGTTAATGGTTAAATATTAAATGAAAGTTTTTTATTATGCAGATAATATATTAATTTTGTTTGGATTATAAAAAAAAACTATATCAAAATAATATACTGTAAAATATTATAATATAACCGTTTAATTGCTAGAGTTAATAAAAAAAATTGCTAAGGTAAAAACAAAGATCTTCAGTAAATAATAAAAAAAATTTTTTTTTATTACGCGATTTAATACATCATTAATAAAAAATAATTTTTTTACCTATGACAAGAAATCTATTTCGAATAGACAAATTGTTTGTAGTATATTCTGATAAGTTTACTGTTCAGCAAATAATGTTAAGATCAGTTTATATTTAAAAAGTAATGTTAAGAAAGTCAGATTACAAAAGTTATGATCAAGGCTTCGAACCGAAACCGAAGCGAAAAAAACCGATATTTTTTTCAGAGCAGAAACCGGAACCGAATCGGTATATTTTTTTATTTTAAAAAACTTTATGGCTTCGAACCAGAGCCGAACCGATATATTCTTTTTGTTTTGAAAAAATTCATAGCTTCGAACCGGAACCGAACTGAAAACCGAAAAAAGTCTATATTTTTGTAGAAGCGAAAACTGAAATCGAAGAGATATATTTTTTGCTTTAAACCGGAACGAATATTAGAATGGATATAATTTCAGTTCGAAGCCCTGTTTATGATAATCAAGTTACATTAAACAAGTTATATTAAATGTTTTAAGAAATTGTATGTAAGCAAAACAATATTTGCATAAACTAATCAACTTAACATCTGACTACTATTTTTGACTGACTGCAAAATTTCGCTCTTTAGCAGGAATTTTTACTCTTGACATTCTAGTCACTAGCGAGAATCAAACTAATTAAGTTTCCAAATTCAATATTTTTTTTTAAATTTTAATCAAGAGAAATCGTGAGTTGACCATATAGCTATTTTGAATAACGTCAAATAACCATTGTCATAGGAATAGGAATAGACGGGATACTAGCTCCCGACGGAGCAGAGCACTGCGACCAGCTTGATCTTTTGTGCTGCAACCATTGTCATATCTTATTAATAATTATATTACTTACTTAGTTAGTTGGCTATTTCAGACGTGAGTCATCCTTGGGCACGTCGAGTAGTTCCAGCCACATTTCGGTCGCAGAGCTTCTCAAGCTCTTCGTACTCACGTTTTTCTGCTTCTTTCCTTCTTTTCTCGCTTGAAAAGACGTTTCTCTTCCCTTCTCTTTTGTCGATATCGTTCTAAAAATTATATAAAAAGAATTATATATTATATTAATAAATATATTATGTTAATAGTTTTAATAATCACTTTCAAACTAGTTTTTTTTTAAGTTGCAATAATTTTTCGTATGAAACATTTTAGGAAAAAAAGTCGGATGAATTAATTAATTACAATTAGTGCGGATGTTTGTTAGTTTTGATAAATATTGTTACGTTCAGTTAAATATTTATTTCTCAATATATAGTAAATATCATTTTCTTATGTAGATTTTACATGGGGTTCCATAATACTCGCATAAACAATGTTTTGGATTAAATTACGTATCAGCATTGATCACTCACAAGTCCACAGCATAAATAAGTAGTGTTCTAAATAAAGTTAATGCTGTCATTAAATAATATTCCAACTGAAATATGATTTTGCTAAAAGCTATTTTGTTAAAATAAAATATAATGTATTTTCGGTCTTAATATTTTAAAATGAATTTTTTCCCAATAACTGCAAAAACGCCTAGATTGATGACTCCACAATTGTTCACTTCATATAAGCAATTAACCATAATATCAGTAGCAAAATTGATTGATGACTCATATTGCATATGAAAATGAATAACGTTTCAACACAAATATGTCACCTTCATTTATTGATTTGAATCCAATAATATAAGTATAAATAAAACATAATATATAGGTATTATTTTAAAAATTTCGCTTCTTTTTTAATTTAAAATTAACAGCAGAAAATAAATATTACACCACGCGTATGAACAAGACATGTACAGGGAATTTTATATAAAATGAATTTTAAAATTGTTTTTAAATAATTTTTATTTCTCTTGTTGCCAGCAGTGCGTGATCCCTTGCAACAAGAAAAACAAAAACAAAAACAAAAAAAATACAAAGGAAAAATAACAAAGAAAAAAGGAATAAAATTAGTACAATGGCAAATCTGCAATAACAAATCACAAACTCTGCATAAAAAACATAAAAAGAGACTTGGCAATTATCGCTTAAAAAAATATAACAACACTAACAGCAACTCGGCAGCGGCAACAACAACAACAACTGAAATAAAAATGCTGCACAAAAAAGTATAAAGCACAGAGGCAAGTGAAATGAACAAAAAAAAAAAAAATTAAAAAAAAAGAAAATGGTGGATAAATGTTTTTAACATCAAATATGGCCTGTCATTTCTCATCTTACGGAAACACGTTGGCACGACTTCATCAACGTCGTCATAGATTTTTCACTCTGCTGTTTACCAACTGCTGCCATTGATGCCATTTCTGCCATTACTGGCACTGCCATTGTTCTTGTTGTTGTTGTTGTTTCTGTTTCTGTTTGTTTTCGTTTTTGTTTTTCTTTTTGTTGTAGTTGTTAAAGTCGTTGCTAGGCTAAAGGATTTATACCTTCGAAGTGACTCCAGCTGCAAGAATAAGTTTTCAAGTATGTGCCGTGGCTATGTCATTTATGTTTATACTGCTAGAAATTTTTTGTAAGGTGGGTTCGGTTTATGGCTTTAATCATAAAGAGGAAGGCAAGCAAAGAATGATTTGCGAAATTGCAACCACATTAAGTAAGCTTTTTTTCAATGCTCAAATGCTCTAATGATAAAAATGTTGGAAGAACTCAATTTTCTGCCATTTTATACGTAAGTATGTGCACTTAATATACTATATACGTATATTCTTCTTCCTTTTGTTTTGTTTTTTTTTTGTTTTGTATTTTTATATAAGAAAATATACTTCTTGTTTTTGTTTATAACATAATTGGCTGCCATTGTTTCATAAATTGCTCATAAAATTTAAAGTTCTTCATATTAAGGAAACATAATTGTTATGAAAATATTAAAAAAAAAATCATTTTTATTAGAATTAATTATTATTATTTTTCTTTTATAAAATTCTTTTTGTATTTAGGTGATAGCAAAAGAATGTTATGTGTATTTTGTTTCACAAATTAAAGGAACTAATTAAATTGTATATTTGGCATTGTAAGGACAATGTTATATGGTCATATGATACGGTTAGACGATCACATGTCATATGTCTAATTATCAAAAAGTAATGTGATACTATATGTAATACTTCGACAATAATTTTATTACGAAATGATATGTGAATAATTATGCACACAAAATAAAGAAAATTTGTAAAAAAATTAATTTAAGTCATAAACTTTTAGAAGTTGAATACTATTTTGTAACAGAAGTTTTTTACTTACTAAGTTGGCCATTACATATGTGAGTCCATGGCCTCTTCCAGTAGCCTTAGCCACCTAGACCTGTGAGTGGTTTGGTGTTGCCAGTTGGTTATAACAATATCTTTTGCTACCTGGTTCATCCACCGAATATACGGACGTGCTCTACCGTTTGTTCCACCGCGAGTATAGAATCAAACACCAAATTTCAATATTACCAAGCCAGGCAATCCGTTCAATTTTTTGACTATGTCATTGTTGCGATATAGACTATACAGCTTTTTATGCCATCCAATTCAATGCTCGTTGCCAACGTATAAGAGATCATAGATAAATTCTGAAGAAGAGCTGATGACTTTAAGGATTTTTAGACTATTAACTTTCAATGAATTTAACTTGTTATCAATAGTTGACAACTTTAAGAAGTTTTGTACCATTAAATCTCTGATAACTCAATTTGTTATCAATAGTTAATAGTTTTAAAGAGTTTTGTACTATTAAATTTACAAGAATTTAACTTGTTATCGATAATTGATTGAGTCAGACACCTTGCATTGTATTTCACGAAAATTAGACTGAGTTGCAACTCAATTTGTTATCGATAATGAATAGCTTTAAGTAGTTTAATATTATTAAATTTCCAAAAATTTAACTTGTCAATGATAATTGATTGAGTCAGACATTCTTCATTTTATTTCACGAATATTAAACTGAGTTGCAATTTAATTTGTTATTGATAGTTAATTGCTTTAAGGAGTTTTATATTAAATCTCCCAAAATTTTTACTTGTTATCGATAATTGATTGAGTCAGACACCCTTCATTATATTTCACGAATGTTAGACTGAGTTGCAAAAATGTGCTTGAACTGCTGGAGTCACGTTAGAATAACATCTTTCATGTGAAGTAAAAAATATCTTACATATCCCTTTTTTTCACTTCAACTTAAAACGCAATTAAAATGAAAAAATATTGCAATAATGGTTGTTCTGACATTTTTTGCTTTAGCATGTTTTCCATTGCCAACAGACAAACAAGCAAACAACATTGCAGTAAGAAATTGCAACTGATGTCAAAATTTTTGACACAAACAATGGAACTAACAATTTCATGCCATTCATAACGAAAAAATAAAAAACTTAACGAAACTTAGTCATGTTCTGTTCTTTATCTTCTGCATAAAAATGCATATTTCAAGCACAAATAAGAATAGACAAAAACAAAACAACAAAAACAATTCAATAACATGGAAAAAATAGAAGAAAATGGGGAAAAAATAGAGAACTTGTTAAGAAAGTAGAAGAAAGAAGTGGAACTAATGAAAAGGTACAAGATTATTTAAAATTTCATCAGTTTTCAAATTGTTTTCTGTTTTACGGGCAACACTTTTATTTAAAACATTAAAGGACGACACGAAAAGACTTAAGAAAATAAAAAAGTCAAGGAATATATTATAAAACTAAGGATGAGCTAAAGAAGAAAATATAGGTCAGCAAAAAAACAAACAAACAAAAAAGTCACATTTACAATCCTTTTTTTCATAAGGATTTGAAAGCTTTTTATTTACTTTCATAGACATTGTTTTTCTTCTTATGTTATATTTGCAATGCAGCCGCCGCCATTGTTGTGAGCACTCACACCAATCGTAATATCATTTGGAAAAATAAAAAAAGAAATCTAAAAAACAAACAAAAATATTAAGGAAAAATATCATAAAAATTGCACCGTACGAGTAGTTACAAAATCTGTAAGAAAAAAGAATTTTGTGGAAAATCTCATAAAAAGTGCAAGCAGTAAAGTAGCCGTAAAAATGCACTTTCGCGTATTTGCCATTTTTACAATTCTTATTTTTTTGAATTTTTTTTCTTGTTCTTTTTCTTTTCCTTTTCATTTTATTTTCATTTTTATTACTTGTTCTATTTGCTTGATACCAAGTTGTTTACTTGGTTGTTGGCTTTAAAAGCCATCGATTTTGTGGCCAAGACGCGAAAGCAATTACGAGAGTATTTTCATTTTATTCATGTTATTATTTTTTTGGAATTTTTGTTTTTTGTTTTTCATTTTTACTATTTTAGTATTTTAGTTTTTTTTTTTTTGCATTCAATTTTTTCATTTCATAACGAAAGTTTCCTACCAACCCAAACCTAATATCATCATATTCCCAGCATTAAATAGAAAAGTAAAATATGTAGTTTCGTACAAAAAACAGGAGAACGAAAGGAAACTGTAGCGAATAGTTAAGGAAACGGCAAATGTGTAGCCGCTACTATATTTCCTGCACCGCTGCTTACATTTAAGTAATTTGTCAAGCTTTAAATTACATTTACAATCATTTTTTAAGTTGTTTGGCAACACTGTTGCCGGACGAGGAACGTTTTATGACACTCTACACCATTTACGATTGCGCTTTACGCTTGTCGCTTTTACGTACTCATAGTTTATTGATAATAACTTCTGTTTAGGAAGTATAAACAATTTGTGTTTGTTGACCATTGTCCATCAATTGATTTTATGTATATATATGTGTGTGTGTGTATAAAATGTTGTGGTGTTAACAGTGCATACCTCAATGCATGGAAAATTGCCCTTAAACTTTTATGTTAAAGTTTTTGTTGTGCGAGAATTGATTGTTGTGACTTGACTTCTTGTTTTTCCATTGATTGACACTTCAAATTAAAGTTGAAAATTATTTAGAAAAATATATGATTTATAATTTAAATTTTATTTTAAGTCAAATATGATGAAACAAAATATTTTTTTAAATAGGACGGAAGGTGTAAATAGTATTGGTATTATTGAAAAGATGAGATCGTGCACTGTGACATAAAAGATCTTTTATGTGCCCCTAAGTCGGTTTAGAGTGTTTTTCCAAGTCCGATTTATTAAATGAAAAACAGTATAGAGCCTATCTTACCTAATCTTGGATTCTTATGATCCATGAAACACCCTCCTAGGTGTTTCTTCTGCTGTGTAAATAGTAATAAATTATAAATTAATTGAAGTATTGACAGAGTATTACTAAATATAAATCATTAGTGTCCTTTCTATGTATTTCTCGTATAACCAATGGTTAAACTTCTATACTGACACTTTAAATTAAGGTCTAAATAATTTATTTCACGAAAATAAATTAAATATTTAAAATAAATATGGTTTTGAATTAGTCAAAATTAAATTTAAACTCAATTATGACGAAAGAAATGTTTTTTTTAAAGAGAAAACTATGAATGGCTATAAATTTCTATGATGTAATGTTAATGTGCTGATCATATCGCTTTTTCAAATATTTCTTATTACATATCATTAGTGTCTTTGGAAATTTTTTTGGTATTACCAATAGAAAAACTTATACGCTGTAATATTTGAACCTCAGAACCAAGTTTATTAGCAAACTGACTTAAAGCCGTACTTGACAACACAAGTTACTTGCAGTTTAAACCATGATGTGATGATGTTAGCTTAAATAAAAGTAAATTTGCATAAAAAATAAATTCAGTTTGTTAATCAAATGCAATATCTTTCTTTAAAATTCATCTTTAAAAGTTTCAAAAGATGAAAAAAAGTTTCTTGATCTTTAATCTTAAAAACATCCATGTGCAACTACATTATAAATATTATATATCATCATCAATATATTGTATTATCAAAAATTGTTATCACTTTTTATTTAAGTATAATCACTTTTTACTTTTCTTATCCATATGTAGTCACTGGCTCTATAAAATGTCAGGTTATACGTTAGCAACAGGAGTTATTATTATTGTGATAAAGTCTATATCTTAACTAATGATTAAAGCTGCAGATTAACCTAACAGCGAGTATTATTGTTCGAAGACACATTGATATACTGTGATTTCTAAGATCTATTGTAATATTTCAACTAATCTAACTCGGACATAAACTGAGTCTCTCAAGTTTCAATATGCTATATCCAACTTTTATAGACCAGATAAGATTGAAAACTAGATATTGTTACTGAACTTATGACTAAAAAAAGAAAATACTAAATACATAAAAATTTAGATGCATGCTAGAACATATTTGATCTAATAACTTCTATTGAGTTATATCATCATGTATATCATGTAATATACTACTTCACATATTCATCTTATAATCAATCCTCAAACACAAAATAATATTTATACTAAGTTCTGTGGTTTCATATGATTTCGCAATAAAAACTTCAATTTTCTTTTGGTGCAAAGGGTGTAAGGGTGCATGAAAATGTATTACGACTGACACAATATTTTATACCTCATGTATCATAGTATTTCCAGCATATATAAATTATTTTCATTTTTACTATTACACGTTACTACTTTTATGGTTCGCATCAGAATTTATGGTGTTTTAAAACCTTAAGAGAAATTAATAATTTTGGCACATAAACGTTATAAATTTCTCAAAATGTTATTACACTGCAGAGCACAGTACACGGTGAAATACTTAAAGTGATAAAATCTTAGACTTTATGAATGTTTATGAAATGCAGAAGTGTTATTTGTTTGATTAAGAATAAAATGAGTTATTTTTGTGGCTTTATTGCAGAAGTTTTGGTTTGGATTTTGGATTTATGTTTAAAGTAAAATTAAAATCTTTTAAAATGTATCCAAGAAATAAACATTTTTGTAAAGATTTTAGAAGTTAAAGACTTTATCTTCTACAATAAGAAAAACGAGTACACGTAAACAGCATTTATTATTTGAATATAGTAAGTAATATCTATAAACGTACCACATTGATTTGCTATTGCCAAACGGTCTTCAAATAAAGTTCGTACGTACTACGTAACGAATACTTAACATAATATAAATGCCAGATTTTAAGTACTTATGAAGTCTTACTTAGAAGCCTAAAACGACTTTATATAGATAACAAGAAAAATACTTTTAAATAACATATATTTTTTGTCCAATTTTTATGTGTACATTTTTGAACTGACTAATTGGTCAATCTTTTGAACTGACTATAGACTACAATCTAAATATAGATGAGAATAAAAAATATTTTTTAAAAATAAAGACTTATTTATATAAATAATATAAATATTTATTGTAGTATTGTTTCGGTACCCGTTGGTCTTCATAAAAAATCTTGTCACCTTTCTCATCCATATGTGAATAGTAGGAATTCTAAATTACAGAAATTGATGTAGGTGAGGTATCTTTTGTTTGCTTCCAATAATCAATTCTGAATACATTCTACTGAATTATTGATGTTTGTTTTAGATTAGCGGTTAGCTAAAACCTTTCCCGTCCTTAACACTGGCGTCATCCACACTTAAAGTTCTGTCTTTTTCTTGCAGGATCTTATCCTCTGTCTTTTGATGTCTAGCAGGAAGGTCGGCATTTCCGAGATTATATTCGGCTCAAGTGAAGAGAATAGTAGACATTTATTATAGCTTTATTCATTTTCGTTCATTTTTTGATAAACATTTTATACGAATAATCTCATGGCTTTCTTTCTGCATTAACACTTTTGATTCTATATTTCTATAAGTCGCTATTAATGGTCGTGTGAGTTTCCCACATATGAGCAACTATATTAACTCCATACGAAATAAATTTTTTTTATATATTTTATATATTTTTTGTATATGATTATGAATACTAATATGAATAATTCAAATGAATAATTAAAAAAATTTCAGTATAAAAGCTTAGACAGCTAGATAGATGGGCTGGATTCATCTTGTATAATTAAGGAAGAATATCTATAGAATTTCCAGTCTTTATTTTATTGAATTGTAAGCATTTCGACAAAGTTAATACAATCTTTTCACATTTATGTGTGAAGGGTATGAAAATATGTAATTAGTACTTTCCAGACCAACATTAGTTGGTTTATCGATTTATGTAGTTGGTTTCAATTTAACAAAAATTGAAATAGTTTTATTCTACTAATTTAATAAAATGGAAAAAATTTTAATTTTTTTTTTAAATGCTATTAACATGGTAAATAACTGGAGAGCATTTTCTGTTTTTAATTAAAATTAGCAATTAACCCTTTTGACATTTTCACAAAATTAGAAAAACCTAAACTCAAACATACAAAAAATTTTCACAGAGCGAACGTAATTATACGTTATAATTAAAAACAAACCTGAAAGTTTTTTTTTTTTTTGCAGTACCTCAAATACTTTTTTGGTTTATTTGTGAAATGCTTATAAATGATCCATTTCCAGAAACCAATTGTATACAAATTACGGAGCATTTTCATTTTGCATAATTGCGCCATATGCGACCACACACCGCAGAAACCATATGGTCCAAACACTAGGCCACATTTAATAGGCAGGCAGGCTGTGAATGCTTTAGATTCTCATATATAAAAAGGATATTTTATTTGCCAAGAACAAAAAATTAAAAAAAATAAAAAAAAGAAGAAATTTTAACTTACTAGAATTGTGCATATACGTTTGATATTATGGAAAATTGTCTAAGAGCTATAAATTATAAAATTTTTAATAATAAAAATTACAACTTTCACAAATATGAAAACTTGGTCCAGTGTGTGCAAATTTTTTAGGCAGGCACACACATGACAGAACTAAAAGCTCTACTTAATGAATTTAGTGTGCTCTCCGAATATGTGCCAGGGTACTTCCTGTGAGCTACTCTGAATGTTAGTCGATGTCTGTATGTACGTAATTTTGTAGGAAAATATAAGAATAAATTTTGGAAATGCATTAAATCTCATATTGTTAGCAATTAGTGCTGAAATGTATTTACTACTGACAAAAAGACGCACATATGTGCTGCACTTGGTAAAAAGTGCTGGATGAGCATTGACAAAAGGATTTTACTCGTTATTAAGAAAACATTGAAACTTTTATAATATTTTAGCTTATGAGTTGAAATAAAATTTTTAGATAATCTTAAATCTAGCTTCCTCTGGCATTTTCAATTTCAAAGTACTCTAATTTAATTAGTTTTGTATTTGTTTTCAACATAATTGAAG
The DNA here is from genome assembly GCF_002237135.1 of Teleopsis dalmanni. NCBI lineage: Eukaryota > Metazoa > Arthropoda > Insecta > Diptera > Diopsidae > Teleopsis > Teleopsis dalmanni. The sequence continues at coordinate 143,931,623 of NC_051847.1, read as the reverse complement.
TAAAGAAGTAAATTTTTTATAGTTTTAAGCAAATTGCAATTTATAAAATAATTTGCATAGTAACTTTTAATGCATAACTCTTATTTAAAAAAAATATATATTTCTTTCTATAGGTATACTATCTTAACTCTGATTAACTGTGCTCACTCCATTTACTCACTTTATTTGCAGTGATTTAGTGCTATGCAAGACTAACTAATTCCACATGAGCAAATAAATTGTTTTGAATTTCATTCATTTTCGTAAGCCTTTTGTGCATTTGTTACTGCTTTGGCCAATTCGATACTTAGTAGCGATTAAATGCAATACTCAACACATAATAGCTGATAAAAAATCAGTAGCTACTTTTAGGCGCACATAGATAATTAATGTCGGTCGGAAATGTTCCTTTTCGCATTTTTAACTTACTTTTCACAACTTTAAATGGATAACGTATGTGTGTATGTGTGTTTGTGTGTTTGTGCGTGTTTCTTAAAACCTGAAACACTAACATAGCTTGCATTACAATGAGTGTGTCCAAATGTGTAGAGCCTATTTGGACTCACCCACCAAATAATTGCGTTCTGCATACTCATGCCCGCATGTACGGCTTATTTTCACCGACAGCCAGGAAATTGCATTCACTTGAATAATGGCAAATGTCGAAATGTTTTCAGCTTTGAAATGTTGAAATTTATGGTACTCTCGTGACAATAGTTTGACCTCCCAGCACTTTTCACTCAGATATTGGTTGGGTGGTTGATGTAATAATGGACAAAAGAGATTTCACATCAGTGAAGATAAATTGGGTTTTGTAACGTAAAGTACACAATGATTAATACTGAAAATAGTTCAGAGGTTTTTCACATTTTGTGCTTCTTTTTCCCATTTTAAGTTTAAATTGCATTAATCGAAAAGTTAAATAAGAAAACAGAACAGAGAGGAAAAAAACAATATCACTTTTAGCATAGAAACGATAAGGTAATGAATCAATTTGTAAATATTGAATAATGAAAAAAGATTTTATATCGGTTGAAATTCCCATTCAACAAAGTAAAAGCATTTAAAACAAATGAAAGTGTATAAAATGTTTTAAACTATCAAATAAATATGAGAAATACAAAATATTATTTGATGCATAATCCATAAAATCCATAAGAGTTTTATGTGTTCGGGTTTGTTTAACAAAATTTATTTGACTACTTATTTTACTACTCTTCCAGTTATGTTATTTTATGAAAATAATTGAGATTTGTGTTAGTTTTTGTAAAACAATTATTTGCTTTGTATACCACCAGCAATTATACTAAAATTCACTCATTTGTATTTCCCCCTAAATTTGAAATATGTTACTCATACGCACCGTAACACTTCTGGTGTGAAATTTATATATCTATTTAATTATTAGATTTGTATGGTAGTTATTTATTTTATTATTTCAAACGTATTTTTATTAAGTTTACGTTTTACTAAAACTTTGGAAAATAATCTGCAAACACTATATTGATACTTAAGTAGGCTAACAAAATAATGCTATAGTATATCTTTTTATGAGCTATAGTAAATTTGAAATTTAAACAAAATAGACACAGGTTATGTAAATAAGCGATTTTTCGGTGGAACATTTTATGGCATTAGTGATGAATAATTATTTTGTGCATGTAACCACAATGGGAACGTTCCAGGAACTGCATGGTGAAGTAAATGAACCGAATAGTTTTGTTTTTTGTTGTTTGTTATTGAGAACTGCAGAATTTAAAATTGAAATAAAATAGACCAGTTGAGCAAATAAGCAAAATGGTTTTTATTTAGCTGAATATTGTATAGCTTTAATGATAAAAAATTTGTTTGTGAATGTAACCACAACTAGGAATTGCATGCTGAAGCTTCAATTTACCATAAATTTTTTTAGAAAATTATGTTATGAATACCACTTGAAATATTAGTTTCCAAATACATAACCACTATTAGCTTGTTCACCTAAGTTAATATGGTCAAAGAGATCCACAAACAGTTTAGTGATATCATATTATACAATCTTTAAATGTAGGTTAAATATCGATTTCTAAATATAATATAATATTGTCATTAAGAAATTTTAACCACTCGACAGTCAATTACTTTTACTTGTCCATATAGACTAACACTTCAATTAACTCCACAAAAAGTAATTAAGTGAAGCAAACTTACAGATTTCAATATCACGACAAAGGGTTATTTCTGGAAATAATGTTGTCTTAAAAAAAAACTTTAACAACTTAGTAATTTGGTTAGCCAGTACTTCCTTCTTAAACATATAAGTTTTCGGATGACTTTTTATCGGATGTAATTGCTGTCATTATAAATATCAAATAATATTAAACGGTAATTAAAATTGACGAACAAGTTATCGAATATATAGAAATTGAGAAAACTTTGCTGCTCATTATCTGACAAGTTGGTTTGCAACGTCATTGCCGGAAGTTCTTATAGTGTGTACATGCTTTAGCCTATTTGTTGACCACAATATATTTTATAATTTTCTATTCCCAAGCAAAACTGCAAAGGTTTATACAACAGAAATATGATATCTTGTTTATTACTTTAGAACGTTTACCGTCTTGCACGAGGCACTAGGCTGAGCTTGCAAGTCTCGGTATGTGCACACTATCGTCCAAGTAAGCTTAAGAATTCATAAATACAAAATAAATCAGTATGGAAAAGAAACACATTTAGAATGGGCTTTAATTTATAAATCGGGTAATAGTTTTTGTCAAGAATATTTAGCTTTGGTAAAAAACGTTTTCTTACCAGTCTTAGTGTCACATAATGAGAATCGAGTTCCTTTATGGATACTTGTCTACCAATTAAGATGGCTATTCTGTAGTTTTGTAGTTACGCTTAAGATTGAAATTCACTCAGCTGTCTATCGCATAAATTTTTGCGATAGGGCTGCATACATATTCAGGTAGGTTAGTATTTATCTAAGAATAAGTATAAATACTGTATAATTGTAATGAATGAACTTAGATTCAACTAAGAATTTATGTTACCACCTATATAACTAGTTGCAACCTAGCTATATTCACCTTGTTGCGAACACTAAAGGCGCCTCGCTGCGCTAAGAGGTTCCTTGTTTTACAAAGGAACCCATTTTTTTTAAATTTAGAAGAATTCAAATAGCAAAGAAAAGACAATAACAAAAATTTACTTACTTTATTGAAATTTGGTTGACCATAGTTTTCGGTAAAAATATTTAACTTTAAATATTATAAAGAGGTTTTTCGAAAAGTAGTGAATTACAACAACAAAAATTCATTTTATATTATTTTAATTAATTGAATTTTTGGCTGACCATTAGTGGTTTTGGAAATAATTCTTGTATTTAATTTTTCTAGTGTTATTATGTTTTAAGATTACAAATACCAGAAATCGAAGTCGTGCCCTGCCAAATTTGAAGCTCATAGTCAGCGCTCCTTATCCAACTGACCCAAAGCTATACTTGACTTTTGTGTTCGCACATTTTTCTGAAATTTTGTTACTTTGCTGTGATAGATTTATTAACAAATTCACTTTTTGTGTTTATATTAGAACGAAATCATAAATTAGTTGTTGAATAATTGAATTAATTAATATATATTTTTATTTTTAATTGTTAGATTTCAATACTATTCTGTTTGTAGAGGCATTATTTGTTGTTTAAAAATTATATTTTATTTTGTTTTATTTTATTTTTTATTTTATTTTATTTAACTTAATTTTATTTTATTTAACTTAATTTTATTCTATTTTATTTCATTTTATTTTTTTTCATTTTATTTAATTTTATTTTATTTTATTTTATTTTATTTTATTTTATTTTATTTTATTTTATTTTATTTTATTTATTTTATTATATTTTTAAATTATTTCTTTCTATTTTTTATCAAATTATTGTTAAGTTTATTTTACTATTTTTTTCGTGTTTTCTTTCACATTTTTATTGTTGAAAAATTTGCAAAACTACATATCAAAGCAGAAAGTTTGCACGTAAAATGTCAAATAAAACGCATCACATATCGTTTTATTTACTTTCAAAACTTATTTCTAAGTTTATATAAATCGCTTCAATGGCATTTTGACATGCTCATTTTAAACGAATTTAGTTTTCATTAAATACATAAAAGTTATATGATCACTAAATGTTGTATAAAACTCATTTGACAGCAAAAACTTAAAAACTTTTTGTGCAAATTCTCAATGCAAACATATGAACCCAAGGAAAATATGAGGAAAATAAATTCTATGAACTTTGCTCGAATCTGATCGTGTACCGATTTTTGCACTGCACGAGGCCGCCACAATGTGAACCTGTCAGTGTCAAAATGTTCGAAAGACCATATTTCATAGCACGTACGAAAATGCATAAGTAAGCCAACATACCAACACATGAGCATATGAGCACATCACATTTCACAGCTACACTGCAGCGAACACAAGAATACAAAAATACAAGAACACCGCACAATCATGTAGAGACTGACAAAAAATTCGTAGCATGAGAGAAAATAACTTGTCACTTATGCAGCTATGCTACAATATTGTTGTGATGCAGCGCTGGTTTGTGCTCTAGTCTGTGCTGCTTTATGCTGTTGTCAGTGTATGCATATACGTTGACTTGTTGGCTGTTTATGTGCGAATTTATGAATGCGAATATTTGTACAGACACACACACAAACTTAATCATATACTCGTTCATAAACGCACGTGTATGAATGAAATCGTGCGTACGAAACAAGCCCCAAAGACAAAAATATTGTGTAAATATTTCTCTCATGCAATAATAAACGCAACAATTTTTATGCAAGAAATTATAATTCAAAAATTTGAAATGTATTTACAAAAGCATAGTCTGCGGTCTGAGTGCAAATTGCAATAGGAAAATGCGGCAAAGTGGTGCAAAAACTATTTTGCATATTTGTACAAAATTTTGTGCACGCTTTTGCTGTAGCGTGAAAGTTGCTCGCTACATTGTATGCGTGAAATGATAGAGTTACAATTTCAAGTGATAATAGTGTCATATTAATACTGTTGCAGTTTTGTATGCAAACAGATAGCACAAGTGCACATAAATCGTGCACATACATTTTGCAATTAAAATACGTTAAAACCGCCTCGTGTACCCAAAGTGGCGGTGGCGGCAATGGCGGCGATGGTTGTGTATTTAAGCGAAGCAGCAAAGCGTTTTTGGCACCTGGTGTGGAGGCGAACATTTTTACTTAAGCTACCTAGAAAATTGACCTCGTTTGTACTCCATGTACTCCATGCACTGTATGTACTGTATGTGCTATAGATAGAGAAATGCATTTCCATATATGTGAGTTCACTTGTATCTTCGCATGCATTTTAAACGGCATTTGTACGTTATAAATGTTGAGTGCGTAGTTGATTGCATGCGTTGATATAAAGACAAGTGACACTAATTGAGGTCGCTGCAAATTGTGTTCGCCGTAAAGCATCAGGCACTGTCATATGAATAATTTGAACTCGGCTTAATACAAGAATGTTTTTAAATTTTAATATATTAAATTTTAAAACTGTGTCATGTGCACTTTGTTTTCGCGAAAAGTGGTTTACTTTATTTTATAAACATATATTTTAATTGCATACTATGAACAATAATTCAAAAATCATTAATAAATTGAAATAAACTACAAATTAATTTTATAAATATATATTTTTTAAATTTAATAAGAAATTTGCAACATATATTGGATTATTAAAAGGCAACTTTATTTTATAAACATATATTTTAAACATTAATAAATTGAAATGAACTACAAATTAATTTGTATATGCAATATATATTAATAAAATATATATTGCTTAAAAAAGCAATATTTGGTTTAATCAAATTTTATTTTTATGAAAATTTAAAAATAATTTTTATTTATTTAACAATGAATAAACATATAACTCAGGGGGAAAGGTATTATCTTAAATACAACACATTTAAAACAAACTACAAAAAATTATAAAACTGAATTAAAGCATTGAAAAGCACCTAAAGTATAGTAAAAGCAACTTAAGCTTATATTGCCAATTTTAAAATCAAGCATTATTTACTTAAATGAATTTTAATTAATATATAATAACATAAATTAATTTACGCAATATAAAAATTAATAAATGCGCACAAATTGCTTTTCTGAACTTACATAAAACAGTAATTAATTGTTCGAAAAATCATTTTTAATTGCTTTAATTCATTATATAATCAACTACATAAATAACTTCATTAATTTAAATGCTTTACAAATTTCTATATAAGTTTTTTTTATTTCTCTGTTCGACTTTAATTGTTGCCCCTAACAGTATGCAACAAATATTTTCCGCTGTATTTAATCGAAATTACTGCACTTAATTCTGTTATCAGGTTGATATCGCTCGCTTTATTACATTATTAAAAATTTAATACAATTGATATTCGCATAACCTGCAACATTAAAAATAATAATAATAAATGTGTGATTTATGTATATTGTACTGCAGTAAATATAAATAATTAAAAATGTGTCAATTTTTTTTTATCAATTTTTTGTAGTGGTTCTATGTCACAAAAGGAGCATTCATTTTTTATTAACATCATTCTATTCTGTATAATTATTTAAAATAATTATACCAAATAAAGTTTGATTTAAATATTTTATAACATGTTTTTTTCAAATGTAAATGCGCAAATGCATTTGTAACAATTTTACATATTTGTCCACTAATATAAAAAAATTATAAAATAAGTGATATAAACTTATTTAAGTAATGTTTAACACTTCGCAATAAGTGAGGGAATGTGGTTTATTATTATTTAAGTTTAAATCGGATTATATACGTACTTTTATTAAATATAAAAGCAATCACATTTGAATATTAAATTATTAATAGAAAATTAAATTCTTTTTTAATGCTTTTATAAATCATATAAGTTGTTCGAATCTTTTTATTTTAAATAAGATTATGGGAATATATGTATATGTGGGTTTACATCAGGGCTTCGAATTAAAATTTTTTTGTGTTTTGACAAAAATATCGGATTTTTCAGTTTTCAATTTGGTTCCGGTTCAAACCCCTGAATTTTTTCCGTTCTTGTTTTCGTTCCAGTTCAAAACAAACAAATATATCGATTCGGTTCCGGCTTTAACTCCGACAACAATATCGGTTTCCTCGGTTTTCGGTTCGGTTTCGATTCCTGATTACTGGAATGCGATTTCAGTCAATAGTTTTTAATAGTTTGATAACTGGGATTTTCTTAACTCATTTCTTAGAAGTAGTTTTAAATCTCACTGTGGGTTTCGAAGCTTTCAATCTACAAAAAAAAATATCAAATAAAATATAATTATTTCTTACTCAAATAATGTGTAAACCATATGTTATAGATAACAAAGCTGTCTCTAAGATAAATAATTCAGATGATTCAGTATGCTGACTAGTTTTCGCAACTGACAAAAAATCTGTTTAGACTTTTTGGCTTTAATTTCATAAAATTGGTAGACTTTGGTTTCTAACAACTCAACTGTGAAACAACTATCTTGTCACAGGTTAAGCACTTCTTATCACAACATGTCTATTAGAAATGGCATTCAATGTGTTGGTGTATTTTATAACTTCTGTTCTGCCTTTGTAGATGATTCAGTAATTTTTTTTTAATTAAAATACTTTCCAGATACTTTTTTTTGTACAACATCATTCCACTCAAGATTGCAAAATGGCGCTAAAGTCTTTATTTTGCAAGGCACCCTGCCTATTTCTTGCCTTGATAGACCAGAACTGATCACAAAATGGCGTGGTTCCTTCGTCTAATTTCATTAAAAAGCTATTGATCGTTGTTTAGCATAACCAACCATAAGCAAACAGTGTGACACTACGACAGTCAGGCACTACGCTGATTATCAATTTATATATCGTTCTTCACAAACACAGAAATAAAAAAATTTTGCTTGAGCCTTGATTGGACATTTGCATATTAGATATTTATGCTTAAAATTCTTCTTTTATTTATAAATTTTAATAAGTTATTGATCTTATTTTTTTGACTAAGTTAATTGTCAATTTATACATCTTTCTTCAGAGACGCAGAATAAAAAATTTTGCTTGAGCCTTAGTTAGACATTTGGCTATTAGATATTTATACTCGAAATTCTCCCTTTTTCTATAAATTTTATTAATTTTTAATAATTTTTCATTGATCTTATTTTAATAAGATTAAAAAAAATAAATTCATGAATTAAAAAAAATCTAAAACAATATAAAATGAAAATTATATATTACCATATCTTTCTTTTTAGCTCACACAAGTTCAATATTTTTACATATTTATCCTTAAGGTACTTTAAATTAGTTTACAATCATGAAGTGAACAAAATACTGTCTGCTCGCATAAGCATAATTAAATAAATTAATTAAAAGTATAGGATTTTCTTAATTCTCATATTTTAATCCATTAAAATCTATTAATTGCATTTTGTGCGTAATAGTTAAGTAAGTCAATAATACTAAAAAGGCTCTTAGCAAAAGGATTTGTGTTATAGGAAATTTAATAGCATTTGAATGTGGATATTGAATGTAGAATTTTATACAACTTAAAATAGATACAATTATTATCTAAGCTGTAGAATAATAGTGTATTAAAACTTAAATTAAATGAATTATATTATTTAAGGAAACAGCTTGTGAAACACAATAAACTGGCATTATAAATCCTTGTTTGCAATTAAATTGCATTAAATTTAAGAGCTAATTTTATGCCGAAATAGAAATTAACTGAAGTACAAATTGGTGCCTTAGAGGGCATTTCAAATAATTTCGAATATTTAATATAATCAAATGGCAAATCAAAACATACGTAAAATTTGTTGCTCATACGCACCGTGCGCCCAATGCAGGGACCGAGTGCAGTAGAGTGCAGTTGCAACCTGTGCCAGCGTTAGGCAATTTTAGCATGTGATTTAATTATTCGTACGTTATGTTGCATAGTGCACAATGCACATTGGTAATGATTGTTGTTGGTAGAATCAAAGCAAAGCATTAGAATTTTAATTAATTTTGGTATTTGAAAGGATTTTCATATATTTTGTGGCTATTACAGTACTTTATATTATAAGAGTATTAACTTTTTAATAAAAAGATAAAAAAAATATATACTTTATGAGAAAGTGCAGTAATGTTGAAAATATATTTCTATTTGGATATATAGATAATATTTAATATATATATATTTTAGTATTTTCTATTTTATTTTCTATTTTAATATAATTCTTATTGTATATACTTTATGAGAAACTGCAATAATGTTTTAAAATATATTTCTATTTTAATATATATATAATAATGTATATATATATATTATATATATATATTAATGTATACATATTTTAATATATTCTATTTTATTTTCTATTTAATATATTTCTTTGATATATACTTTATGAGAAACTGCAATAATGTTTAAAATATATTTCTATTTTATTTTTATTATTTGTAGATAAATAAAAATTCACAAACCACATCAAAATCAGGAGCAGGCGAACGCAAAAGGTGGATACATGATCCGACAAGTAAGTTAACTAACTTTATTGTAATTATACATATTTTTTGTTACTTATAAGCATTAAAGCATCTGTTTAAATAATGTCCACACATTTAACGTTGTTTGAAGATAATAATTTATACTGCTGCTATAAATTCTAAGCGCATCAATAAAACCACAGGGCATATAGATACTTGTACTGCAGCAATGATGGTCTACGTGCGCTGCCCATTGATAATCGTATTGGTGTTTGCTATGTGGTTTATTGAGTCATAACCTTATTTTATGTGCTGCTCAATTGAATGCCAAAATTTATAGTATATTATAAATAAATAACAAGCTCTTTAATGCACTCTACAAATAACAGCAATATCTGTTATTCCAATTTATATCGTGGCACACATTTCACAACTTCCAATTTCCCACTAAACCAAAAATTGTCTCATCAAACAGGTGACCTGTGCCGGCCGTTAAATTGCAAAAAGCGTGAAATTTGTTTATTGGAGGATGAGTACAGCGCAGTGTGCGTGTCGAAAAAAGAATTGCACAAGAATCGGTGAGTACCTTGAACCAGCCCATAAGATAACAAAAATATTTAAATTTTCTATAATATTCTGAAATTTTTCTGAAAATTTTTTACATACTTTTAAACACCGTACACATGTGTTTAATTAAATTTGTTTTAAAATATCCTTTGTGTAATGATACGCAGCGATGAGATAATTTCGAAAGCCAAATATTTAGAGGAAGAAGCCAAGCGACGTGTCAATCAGGACGATAACGACGATGAAGATAAGAGTTTAAGCTCTGACGAGGATTCGAAAGAGGATGATGTTTTCTATGAGAGTAACAATGCTGACAAAGACGACGATGAGGATGAGGAGTAAGTGTGCACCATAACAAATTTTCACACAATTCATTTAACATATTTGAGTGACATTGCTTTCCCAAACAGTGAGGAAAAGTGAAAAACATTTTTTTTTGTTTTTTTTTGTTAAAGGATTAAAAGTTAAAGCAGGTCACTTGCGGCATTAAGCACGGTTGAATGCATGCAAAAGAGGCGACTGATATCTACCCTCACTTTTCCATGTATTTTCATGTGTGTGTGCTAAAAATTGCTGCAGTGTGCATGTTTCTTTTTTTAACGAAAAATTGTTTTATTGTGCATAAAACAATGAATTTCTAAAATAATTCAGCTTTTTTTTCGGAATTGCCAACATGAATTCTTGGCCCATTTATTTTTTATGCGCCAACGTAGTGACGCCATACTAAGTTGTGCCATAATCAACAATGTAACCATCAGTCATGCCTGGGAAATAGTAAAGTCCTTTAAGCGATATACTCGCTTACACGCAAACATATCTACTTATATCTGCTGACTTATTTGTACGTTATCGTTTGACCTAAACCTAAATTGTGACCTTACATGCGAACATTTTTCTTATACTTTGGAAAAAATATCGAGTTTAAAAATAAAAAATAAAATAAACTTAAATAATGTTGTATGCGGTTTTGTGTAAAAATTTTTAAAATTCTTTAAAAGAATTTCATGCTATACATTCTCTGCCCTTTTAGTAGCGAAATATATTAGAAGTTTTTATTTTTATTATAAAAAAAATGTTATTGTATATAATATTTGAAACAGCAACTTAAATTTAATAGAAGTTCGTAGTAGTAGTAGTAGAGTAGTATTATCAAAGATTTAATTCATTATTTAAATATACTCGTTTTTCTTCAAAAAGTCATTTTATTCATATGTATTCTTCTATACGTAGCCCCTCAAATGCATAAGAGTTTATTTCAATGGAAAATCAATTACGATATTAAAATATAAGGATTTCATACGTATTTTATGTTTATGACAGCAAAATAATAGATATTAGATGCTTTTGATTATTTTGCAAATGTTCACTTTTTGTGCGAGATGGCATATAAAAGCAATAATATTTGATTTATGACTATAATAAATATAGTAGAAAGAGTAAAGAAAATTATTCAATTTTTAAAAATTTATGGAATTCAAGTTTGCAAATAAAATGGTGTGGAATATAAAAAATCTACATATATATGGTATGTACACATACAAAATATTTAAAAATCTTATTCAGTTTTTAATATATTAAAATATAAGAATATATAAGAATGTTAAAGAATTTAATTAATTAATGTGGTTAATCTCTTTATCCTAAATTTATTTAAATTATTTAAAATGATTACAGAGCAAAGTAGAGAGCCCTGAAATTATTTATGAAAATTGACAGGCTTACTTATCAATACCGCGTTATCGAATCTCAGAATGGTTACAGGTTCCTCGGGGAGTTACTCAGATTGCTTAAATCTGAGATTGTCAATCATTGCTTAAACTGATGAATATAAGTTGTAATTTAACGTCAAATTTACCAGACAAAAGTGACTATTATATTTTAATAGAAACTTATTATATTTCATAAAGAGGTTTTTCGAATCTGATGAAGTGATAAATAATAATCCAGTCAAGAAGTAGAGAGGGGTTATGAAGAAACCTCACAGTTAATAGAGAATAAAAGTGCTCAAGTGCACTGACTCAACCAGCCTCAACATAATAATAATAAATTTCTTAGTGCAATAAATTATAATTCTCATTTAGTTTATAAACCATATATTATATGTAACAATGACAGCTTGTACCATGTTTTGTATTTTCTAATAGTTTTAATATTGTATGTACACCATAAGTTGTGATAAATATTTGAAATACTTGATGTAATGCGGGCAATAATATTGTCTTAATACGCAAGATTAGAGTTTCTTAAAATGTGCTCGGTAATAAAATGTCCGAAGCTTATCGAAGGTGTTGGAACTTTAATTTCTTTTATTTGCACATTAGCAAATTGATAAAAAAAAAAATGGGAACGAATTTAAATAAAAGTTTTGTTTATAAGTAGAGGTGTACAATATGGGTACTGGACTTCGTTTCTCCCACCAGAAAAAAAAACTTAATCAAAAGCAGGGTTCGTATTTACTCACTCAAGCTCATGAGCAAGAGCCAATTATTACGTTAGTCTGAAATTGATTCATGAGCATGAGCACTAAATTGGCTTATATCGAAGAGCTACTTATCAGCGTTAGCATTCAATTTGCTCATAGTGAAGAGCTGCTCCTAAGATCTCACGAGTTGAGAGCTCAACGGTTCAGTAAAAAGCGATTTATTTTTGATTAGTAAATTTGCTTTATTTATTTATGTATACGTTACTTGTTATATGAAAATATATAATTTGAAATTGAATATAATGAAACAAGAATAATACATTGTTTTTCGCATTATAAACAAATTGTTTTATTACATTAATGTAAAACTTTAAAATATTTATTTTTTTATTATCAAATTTTTCGAATTGTGCAACGAAAACAACTACAAGAATGCCATATATACCCATATTCTAGCGTGCAGCACCTTCTTGTAACCAGCGCATTAGGTCTTATGAGCACGGTTGCCACTTATGGTACTTTAGTACCAAAATTGGTACTTTTTTTTCCGTTTGGTACTCTGGTACTCTGGATATTGTATTGTTTTATACTTTTTGTACATTTTATATAAATTGTATTTTCTTATAAAAAGACAATAGAAAAATTTTGGAACTTTTTTTTACAGAAATGGTACCTTTTTAAACCAATTTTGGTACAGAAAAAAATTTTCAAGTGGCAACCGTGCTTATGAGTCTCAGCTCCTACTCTTGCTCACATACGTGAGTCAATTTATAACTTAATGGCGGCTCTTGCTCATGAGTGTGAGCTCTGCAATTGGGCTCGCTCGTGAGCGTGAGTCAACGTATGAAAAGAGTTTCTTGTCTGCTCATGAGCTGTGAGCAGAATGATCCAAAAAGAGCCACTCATGGGCATGCAAATACGAACTCTGATAAAAAGTGACAATTCTTAATAGTAACATTTTATATTCTATATAAAATTAAATTTATTAATTTTTAAAAATATATCTTTTTTATATTATTTATTTTCTTTACTTCATTTGATATATATATATATATATACAATACATATTAAAATAGATGGATTAAAATTTAAAATGTTTAATTTGAACTTAAAATTGTGTGATCAATCATGGTCGCAGTGCTCCGCTCCGTTAGGAGCTAGTACCCCATTTATTCCTAACCTAAAATTGTGTGATTCAGTTATATACAAATAGATATTCTTTTATACAAAAGTAAACAAAAGAAACCAATATTATTTGCTCTACTTAGTTTAACTTCCTGTTTGAAATATCTGAACAGATATAGTATATAGTACGAACGCCACTTTAATCAAAACCAATTTCTACATCGCAGAGCAGATAAAAGGAACTCTCGCATCAAATAAAAAGTGAAAATCACATACGAGTGACGTGACGTTGCCCAACACTGCCATTGGATGCTGCCACATAAAACATCGTTTCAAAATAGAATTTTCCGTTTTATTGTTTTCATAAATTTTAACTTTTTTTATTTATATTTCCTTTTTGTTTTTATTTGTAAAATGAACAAAAGATTTTTTAGTTTTAGTCCAATTTTGTGTAAAAATTAACAGAATGATAAAAGAAAAAAAAATTTATAAAAAAGTGAATAAACGAATCCTTATCCAATTTTTTTTTTTTTTTTGATTCTATTCTTTGGACTTTTATTGTTATTTTTTGTGGTATTGTTTTCGGTTAAAGGATTTTTAACAAAACGAACTGAACTAAAGTTTTGTGGGGCACACCTAAATATTTTTATTTCTGGGTAAGAAATGTGATATTGCTGCACAAATATACACAATATTAGTACTGTTCTAATATATATACATATATATATATACACACTATACGGGCATTGTAAAACATTTTGTATCAACTTATTAACTTACCAAAAATAGCAGTTTCGGATCCGCAAAAGTTTGTGTGTCCTTTTTTTTATTAAATTTCTTTCTGTTCGTAGTCAGTCGTCGTCATATTTCAGTCAAGATTATTTAATAAAAACAAACGAATAATTTCGTTTGCAGCAGAACTTTTGACCGGAGTCAGCATTGTTTTCAACATAATTTGATGAATACTTTTATTTATATTAATAAATATTTTTATATATGTATATTTTTTCATTTTTATACCTTTTTGCAGTCTTTATTGTTGCAGCTGTTACCAGCTCTGACGGAGTGCAAACTGAAACTCAATATTCCATATAAACTGTTCTTTGTTATTTGCTGATTGTTATTGTTGCTGTTAACTGTTGACATTGTTAACAGACTGATTTTGTTTTTATTTCGATTTCGATTTTTATGTGATTTCAAAAAATATTTATTTTCATAAAAATGCATATTTTGTGTTAATAAAACAATACTTCACATGTTTTGCTTATACAAAATTTAGCTATTTCAACACAAACGTTTTAAATTTCAATAAAAACAGTTCTAACTCAAACAGAATCTATATGCTTAAGATATAGATTTCAACTCTGGAAATTCTATATTAGCAAAAATTTCTCTATTTTAACGCATTTTATCGCATTTTAACTGCATTTGTGTGAGTTGAGCATTTTCCACATCTGCGATATTATTTTTCATTTTTCATTATGTATGCAAAACTGTTGGAGAATGAAATTTTAATCCTTTTGTCTAATGCATTTTCCTTCATTACTTTTTATCATTACTACAATAAAAATCAACTAAAGATTTCGCTTGTTCCGATGTATAAAATGTGAAAAGTACTTCAGGAGGGATATTAGTGCCATATGTGGAAAATTTATACTTAACAACAATGAGCACCCGAAAAGGATTCATTAAAAGTTTAATTTACAAAGGAATTTTTACACACAAGTGAAAATAATACTTTAAGTTTCGAAAAGGATTCAATTTGAATTTTAAAAATTTACATAAAAAATGTATGAAATAATTTCCGAAAACTTCTCTAATCATACACTTTAGCGAACATTGTTAAAAAAAGAATTAAAATTTCATATATAGTTAATAAGAATAAAAAAATATAACGTATAGAAAGTAGTATTCTGTGGGTAGCTGGATTCATGTGTGATCATCGACTACTTTTTTCGAAACTAATATACTTAAACTAAATTGACCATTTGTAATACCACCCAATCCCAGTAGGACCTTTAAACAAATTTTCGACCTTTGTTATATCATTTTGTTAATATTAAAAATCTTGATTTAGTAACCTCGTTGGATTCACTTTGGCAATTCATGAAATATCTTCCAGAACACAGTAACATTGGAAGGAAACGAAAAGAGGTCTGATGGTTTCATCTTTCGCCTAATCACTGTATACGATTAGGCAGTGTTCTTTATATATGATATCCATTTGTAAGATGAGTCGATTTTTAAGACAGTTATTACATCCAACACCTTTGAAAATTCATTTTATCGCAAAGAAATAAACCTTTTCAAATGAATCTGTTGGCTAAAAATATCGTTCCTCCGTTAATCTATTTCTTTTTGAAATATATTTTTGACTATATATAATAACCACTAATAAAAAACCAATATATTATAATATAATAAAATGTTATAATATAATAAAGTATTATAATATAATATTTGTTATTTATAATATAATATATATTATAATATTAAAGTATTATTTTTTTTTCTGTATGGTTTTTTTTTTAAATAACCATTTTTATTTAATATACAAAATAATTAATTTTATTTTTATTAATTTATTTTTTAAATGTATAATATTATACTTTTTATCGTAAGAATTTGACTAGTATCCACTGTTGCATTTTTAGTGTGTTCCTGAATAAAAATGTTCTTTACGGAAAATGAATTTCAATCAATTATATATACCTTTTGCCATTTTCTGGTAGCTTCATAACTCCATAATATAAAATTTATATAATAATATAGAATTTTTGTGGCTAATGGCCGAAAAAATTGGACAAGTGATTTTCAGCGACTTTTCCGTAGGCAAATTTTTTTCCATTAAGAGTGATTTGAAGAGACAGAGGCAAATAATAGTCAGAGCTATATGGTGCATATGGTTATGATTGATCAAAGATATAACACAGAACTATTTCTTTGTTTACTAAACAGTAATATTTGTTGGCTGACCGAGACCACACACAGACCAGAAACCAGTTGAGAGTCCTTGAAGCCAGTACGTGACAAAACAAATTGCTTAAGATGTGTGTCTTCTTTATGAATTTTGCAAGATAAATCACACTAACCTCAGAGACAAGGTTCAGCAACTCACAACTGATACATCGAGAAAATTCTGTTTGCTATTTCGAGAAAACCGTATAGAGATGCACTAGAACTTTCTTAAAATCTACTCCCTTACATTTTTTGCACTTTTCAATGCTTATAATATTTAGCGTATTTTTATCGAATATATTTTGCACATAATGCCAGTGATTTTACAGATATTTAAAGTACCCGTCTTTCGTCTTTCAGCATGTATTGGTTTATTTGTCGTATTTCGCAAGGGTCTAAGTATTATATATTACTTATATTGGTTAACGCCAATTTTAACAATAATGTCAACTGTATCATTTTCTTTAATACTTTCATGTCCAAAAATCCAATATACACCCAGCTTAAATCCTTGGGTTAAGTTGGTCTATTGCCACCTTGAATTACTGAACACTTTTGAAAGATATTCAGTATGAAGATATACTTTTACAACAATTTGGCTTATAAAATAAAAATGTCCAATAATCCAATATTCACACAGCCCACTTCTATGGGTCAAACTGTCTATTGCCAACTTGGAATTTGGAAGATGCCCATTATGAAGATATTGCTTTTATGGACACTTCACTTAAAACTAAAAAAAAAAGTAATGCATCTATAATTGTTTTTATTTTCTCTTTTATCTTAAGCGAGGCTAACTGTCGCAAATAAATGATCTCTGCATTTTATATATAAATTATTTTCTGCCATTTATATTCCGAAGTATTTTAAGCAAATGAACTTGAAGTCAATGTTGTTGTCATTAGCTTCTTTAAAGGACATAAATTATAATTCTTTTTGATGAATGGTTCTACCTAATATATTTTAAACTTGTTTGCTAATACCTATAATCAATCAATTATTCACAAAATACTATAATATGACACTCTTATATATTTATTTTAACATTTTAATACGACTTAAAAATTTCAATTTTCAAATAAAGAAGCCCAAGCCAATATGGTTGTATTATTACTGTCATTCAAATATGGTGTGAAATTATCTATATGTTTACAGGATTATCTACGCAACAGCACACTATCTAAATACATTATAAATTTATTATGAACAAATGCAAACATATAGGAGGACATAGGAGTAGATAAGTAGGTACGTAGGTACGTAGAATATATAGGATATGTAGGATGTTTGTCTGGCATGTGTGCAAAGGAATAGGCAGAAAATTGAAATGTACTCATGCAAACGATTTTGTTATTAATTTCATATATAAACATAATTTTCCAGTTCACTATCAAAATGCGCATAACCAAATTAAATTTATAATAGAAAATATGAAAATATGAAAATGCAATTTATAGAATAAATAAGTCGAAGTAGATATGTTAATTCATTTTAAAAAGGCATCAAATTTCAAAAGCAAATATTTAATATTTTACGTGCATAATCTGTCACATATACAGATTCTAGCATTCTGCCAAATATATGCACTCCACAGAAGTATCTGTGAGTCATAAATTATTTACTAGGAAATCAACAACAATAGCAACAGCAGTTATCTGCAGCAAAATCATTTAATACCAGCAGCAAATGTTGGTAAGCTGAGACTTTGTGAAAGTTTGTGAGACTTTGGTAGTTATGTATGTAGTTATGTATGGTGTAAGGTGTATGGTGTATGGTGTATGGAATGGCACTCAAATGGAAAAACTGTTATCAGTAGAAATCAAATATCTTTGCACATTTACATAAAAATTAATTTTTCTATTTTGTACTTAATTTTTATTTTATTTTCTTTTAACTTTTGCTCCATGGAACGAACCATTTGCAACTTGCAACCTCACAACCATCACTTTTATTGAATACACTTCATACTGTAACGCTTCACATCGTTAGCAATTGCAAGCCCTGTCCTGTGGCAAAACCGACTTTCTTATGCGGCGCCGACAACAGGACATACTCTTCGTTATGTAGATTGGATTACCATAACTGCATACATGCAACATCTATAAGGATCGCCTGCAAAGGATTCTGTCCATGCAAGGGTAAGTACATAGTGCTGTCAAATTGATGCAAAATTTGTAACTTAAAGATACGCAAAGCTTACTTACATACCTATGTGCACAAATACAAATATACGGATGTCTTTATGTTTGTTGAAGACAATAAAGGAGACTGTGTACATTATACTGGGTTTTGGGTTCTGTTGAAAATTCTGGTGGTATTTGTATTGGGTTATTGTGTCAGTGTTTGCAACCTATTTTATTAAGGGAACCTGAACGTGAGTTGACAGGTTTATTATTTCTTTCATAAATTATATTAAAATTGAAACAAATACAGCAAAAATGTAATTTATGTTATGAATCGAATTATTTTTCCTTATTTCCATTTCTTTAATCTTTTGAGGCAATAAATTGCCTCACAGTTGGTGCTACACAAGGTACAACAGCTACAAAAGTAACTACGAGAACAGCAAAATCAACAGAAACAACAAATTCCACAAATAAGAAATAAAATATCGAAAAATTTTATTGATAAAAGCAAAAAAATGAAAATTGAATTATTTTTATACATTGCAGCAGAAGGAATTGATCCGTCGCTTCTTGGTATCCATTCCAGTCGTCCTTTATTTTACTAGAAAATTCATTTGTATTCGTATTACATGCGACATTTGTACCGCGCGCATCCTCCAATTTTTTTTATGTAAATTCCGAGTATATTTTGCACACTTCGTTGCACTGCATTTGCATTTAATTTAATGCGGCTAAAAAATTTTCCCTTAAGTGCGAAGTAAAGCCAATCAAATTCATAAGATCGCAACTGTTCCACTAAAGCCAAGCATGCCTTAAAGACAGATCTGAGAAAAATATAATAAAATAAAAATTATTGACAAAAAAATACATAAAAAAAATTAAGAAATTAATAAAGGAAAAAAGAAAAAAAGGCTTTTCAGATGAATTTACATAAATCTCAGTTTACTTGATTAGAATATTAAATATATTTATAATAAAAAGATTAAAATTATTAAAAAAAAATTCTTGAAGAAGTGATATTAATAAAAAAAAACGAATTTACATAAATCTCTATTTATTTAAGTGAAAGATTAAAAATTTTAAATAAAAAATAAAATTCCAATTATTAAAAAAAAACATCTTAAAGTAGTTTATAAAGTTAATAAAAATTTTTTAGACGAATTTGCATAAACCTCGTTTGATTTAAGCGGAAGATTAAAAATTTAAAATGAAAATAAACATAAAAAAATAAAAATCGAAAAATATAAAAATAAAATTAAAATTAATTTAAAAAATACATCTTAAATATGTTTATGAAGTTAATAAAAAAAAACTTTTTAGACGAATTTGCATAAACCTCGTTTGATTTAAGTGGAAGATTAAAAATTTAAAATAAAAATAAACATAAAAAAATAAAAATCAAAAAATATAAAAATAAAAAAAATAAAAATAAAATTAAAATTAATTTAAAAAAATACATCTTAAATATATTTATGAAGTTAATAAAAAGAAAGCTTTTTCGACGAATTTATATAAACTTCGTTTAATTTAAGTGGAAGTTTAAAAATTTTAAATAAAAATAAAAAAAATAAAATTAAAATTATTGAAAAAAAAACTATTAAAAAATTGGCAAAGAAATAACTCTTTTCAAACGAATTTTCATAAATCTCGAATATATAAAGTAAAAAATTTGAAATAAAATTATTAAAAAAAAAATATCTAAAAAGCATTATGAAATTAATAAAGAAAAAAAAACTTTTCAAATATAAATCTCAATTTATTTGTTAGAATATTAAATTTACTATTTTATTAAATTTGATTAAATTTTCGATTTACTTAAGTGGAAGATTAAAAGATTGAAAAAAATTCTAAACAATAAGTAAAGAAAAAGTGTTTTCAGACGAATTTTCATAAACCTCGGCTCACTTAATTAGAATATTAAACATTTAAAATAGAAAATTTAAATTAAAATTATCGAAAAAAAAATATGTAAAAAAATATTAAGATATTAAATAAGAAAATAGTCCTTTCAGAAGAATTAACACAAATCTCAGCTCATTTAATAAGAAAATTAAAAACTAAAAATAAACATTAAAATTAGTAAAAAAAAATCAATCAAAAAATTTTTAAAAGTTTAACAAATTGCAAATAATAATAAAAAATTAGAAATTATTA
This sequence comes from Teleopsis dalmanni, assembly GCF_002237135.1. NCBI lineage: Eukaryota > Metazoa > Arthropoda > Insecta > Diptera > Diopsidae > Teleopsis > Teleopsis dalmanni. Next base: position 143,910,773 of record NC_051847.1, on the reverse strand, counting down.
AATAAAAAATATTTTAAAAAATACTAAGAAATTAGTGAATACAAAAGTCTTTTTAGACGAATTTACAGAAATCTCTGCTCACTTAATAAAAAAAATTATATATTAAAAATAAAAAAATACAAATTTTTAAGTGTATTTAAAAGAAATACTATTAGTATCACTTGGTGTTGCTTTTTTTAGTTTTATTCCATAAAGAATTCTATGATTCATTCACATTTTTCTGTGACCTCTCAAACATTACTTCAATCCTTAGCTTATATTTTAATTAAATTGCAACTAAACCAAATAATTAGCTAATTAGTCATGAATCATAGAAATCCCAAAAACTATTACTTTTGCAGCAATTTAATATTTTTCCTACAATATTAATTAAAATTAAAATTGTGTCCCTCCATTTACTATAATTTTTAATTGAAAATGAAATTAATTTACCCATAAATTCAATTTTAGAAAATCATATTAAATATGTTCTATTTCCACTGCATTGTGAAAACAATCCGAGTATAATTAAATTATTGTTCTAAAGACGTTTATTGTTTAGTTAAAAATTTCAAAATTTTCTACTATTTAACTGCAAGTACCCTACGCAGCCCCTTACGTGTACCTCCCCACAACCAATTTAAATGCAAAGCACCGACAAGTTCATTAAAGAATTATGAACACTACTGAAAGGATACATGCAGAACAAGAGTCTGTTCTTTTGCCCCTGAAACTATACTGCATTGCTGTTGTGTATAATAAGTGAACTAAACCAAAATTTCTACACTGACAAAAGCTGCAAAGCTACAAAGCTCCAACCATAGAACACTAACCAGCACCAACAAATAATTTTGAACGTTTTGTGTTCATTTTCCCTTTAATCTATTACTATTACTATTATTATTATTATTATAATGTATCATTGTTGCATTGTTGCATTCAACAATTGAAACAGTTTAATTGTCCTTGTATTGTTTTATATGCTTTTGTTGTTATTTACGTGTATAAAATGTTCTCTTTTGTTTTCTTTTCTGTTGTGTTGTGTTTTATTGTTGCAGAAAATATTGACGGCAAGCGTTTGCAACGTATTAGCGAGCGTCAAAATGCTTTTAATGCCAAATATAAGAAGACCATAGAGCAACAGCAGAAACAATTACAGCAACAACAGCAGCAGCAGCAGCAACAACAACAGCTAATGTACAAGGACAACAATAATATTTTGAGTGATGACACCAACAACAATAACTTTAATGCTATCATGGACGTAAGTAGTAGCTATAATTTGTTTTTTGTTTTTTGTTTTCTTTTTTTTTTTCTTTTATTTTTTTTTTTTGCATGGAAAATCAAGAAGATGCAGAAACTATAAAATGTGTGTGTTGATCGGGAGTACACTGTACAATTGACTGTATCATGCAATGAATACAAAAACACTAACTATAGAACACCCGAAAAACAGTATTTTAAATGTGTACCAGATGTGTTAAGTGTTAAGAATTTAAATAAGACTTATAATTAATTTTTTTTAAATATTATAATATATTCTATTAGTGATATTATTATTTTAATAATATACCGTTACTATTAACGTAACTAACATCACAACGTATCTTCAATATACGTTTTTTACTAAACTATAGCTAATGTTCTTAATATTAAACATAACAGTCTTGATTATATGTATTTTTGAACCACCTAATTGATCAATTGTTTAAAATATACAAACCTTTAATTATTTTTTTAAAAAATGTATTCAATTGTCCCCACTAATTTTGATTAATATAAACCAGACTTTCTTTTATATTGAAATTAAATCCATTATTAGTCTTATTCCTCTCACTTCTTCTTTTGCATACTATTTACCTCTCTTTTTCTATCATACTATCTTTATCTCCCTTTCTTGCTCTCTACCTCTCTCTCTCTCGCTCTATCTCTCTATATATATACATATATATTTCACATCACCATTATCCACGGTTGCCACTTATGGTACTTTAGTACCAAAATTGGTACTTTTTCTTTTTTTTTTTTTCGTTTGGTACTCACATTCAAAAAATGGTACATTTTTGACGACCCAACTTTATTGTGGATATTTCCAATTAATTTTTTTTATAAATGCAACTTTGCAATATTTTATATTTTGTTCATTTATAACACTATAAAAAACACAGAACGAGAAAACAAAAAGGTCCAAAAAAATTTTGGACCTTTTTTTACAGAAATGGTACTTTTTTAAACCAATTTTGGTACAGAAAAAAATTTTCAAGTGGCAACCGTGCCATTATCACTCTTTCTATTTCTATATCCCTCTGTTATTTAATTTTTTTTTATTATCTTTTTAATTCTCTTTAATCTCCTTCTTTTTTACTGCTTCTATGGTACTTTATAAATCTCCCATTTTCTCATTAAACTTATTTCGTTTTACTTTCTATCTATTCTACATCCTAGGTCTTCTTCTTTTTCAGTCAATTTCAGTTAATTACTGCGACTTTCATAAAATACTAAAATGTCTATACTCGTACAATATTTCTTCAAATTCATATATTGTTAAATAAACTAAAAAAAAAAACTATTTTTAAACAAAATAACATACAAGAAAATAAATCCTATATAGTTTAATGTAATGAATTTGTATTTTTCTCTTAATGTTCAATGTTAATTCCTTTGAATAGCATAGCCAACTAAATAGACTTATCCGGTTAGTAACCTTTGATTTTGAATGACTTTAAAAGTCACGCCAAAACTGATCTTCGGATTTCTACTCTTAAGCGCTGGTCCTTTAGATCTTCATTTCCCGAAATTCGAATGGTGACTCTTTCTTGATATCACAAGTTTAGTACAAATTAGTACATTAGTACTAATTACTACTAATTACTACTAATTACTACTAATTAATATTAATTACCATAAGAACACAAGGTTCCTACTCCAACCTAACCTAAGCTAAATCCATTCACTTCAGTCACGCATGCAGTGCAGCTTAGCTGTACTTAATGACTTATAACGGTTTAAACAAATACATAATTGTTTGTCTTTCCAATGCCAGCACCAAAATTGTTAACTAACTGCATAAATTGAATAAAAGAATAAAATAAATATATGACACTTAACAGCACTTTTTAAAAATTTCATAAAAGTGCACGTTGACAGCATTTAAAAAAGAAAAATAATTTTACAAAAACTTTCTGATTGCAGATTCTACCTTTTAAACCATATGTTGAAAAAATATATGATTTGTAGGAATTGGTCATTTTATATTTATTAGATATTTATTAGATATGCTTTTCCAGTGTAACTTTCGATTATTTATTACCCTTTTCGACTACAGCAAATGAGTACCACTAATTAATTACTACGAATCAATCCATAAAAATAGCTTTGATTTTAAATTAGCATTAAGCAAAATTAATATTGTCAGCTGTAATTTTATAGCAAAAATAACAGAATCAAATGAAAGTCCAATATTTTGATATTCCAATATTCATGACAATTGAGTTATCGTTTAATTGAAATAAAATCCAAACTCATCGTTTGATGACAAGTTGACAATAAGTGCATATGCTTGCTGGAAACCCTACTGATGTCGCATTGCAAAATTTGATTGAATTATTTGGAGTAGGAGTGTGTATTCCACTGGGTTGTAGGCACACATAGTGTAACAATGACGGAAAATGTGCTGAAGTAGGGATATGCACACTTGCACGGAAATATATGATACTCTGAAACATTGTATTTTTAAATGTACTCATATCTCGAAAAAGCATAACAATAACAGCGCTGAAATATTTGTGTCAGACAAGCAACATAAACAATTTGTATTCATCATGTTGGAGTAAGTGGAGGCTGTATCTGTAAATTTCCTGCACTTGTAAAATGTGCCAAAAGCCTGTACTACAAATATACACATTAAGTGCAAGCTAAATCGGATAAGGGGAAAACGGTAAGATGTTTCCGGAGAACTATGCCCATAGTTTTGAAAAGCATCATTTAAAGTCAATTGTATCTATACAAAGCTGAGTGCTTAATAAAAGGACCAATTTTACAAAAAAACAATAAACTTAATGAGCGTATAATTTTGAATGTTTACATGATCTACGATTATATGTTTGCTTACGCAAATGATACAAGTTCCCATTAAAATAGATTAACAGAACAGCATATAAACTTTTATAAAGTCTCTCTAAATGGTCGAAGCTATGGAAACAAGAGAGATTACGACTTCTTGTGTAGCACGATTTGATGATTGATTTTGGTAATTTTCATTATCTTTTCACTATATTGTATACTGATATTGACTGTAAGATTCTTCAGATATAGTGTTTGAAAGTTGTATATTTTTATATTGATTATACAAGCAAGAAAGTGTAACTTGTATGCGAAATTTTTATGTCGATAACAATATAGTGTCAGCAGTTCTTTGTATATTAAATTCAAAAAGCTTATAACTCAAAAGCACGATAACTCGAGAACCAAGCAATATGGTAGTAGAAAAAGTTGGTCAGAATAATGAAATTTACCAAAATTCCTATTGAGAACTAACTGCCCTAAAAATTATATCCGTCACTAGGATAGTCTAAATCGCAATGAAATAAAGTTCATTAGTAATATTACCACCTCCTTTATTAGATCAATATTTAATATACATTGCTAAACGACTGAAGAGGCTAAACGCTTTTAAGTGAGGTTTGGGCAGTTCTTAAACGTTTTTTCCTCCTTCTCTAAACTTCAATTACTATATACCATATACCATTTGGCAAAGCACTCACTCAGTTTTCATTTTTTTTTTTCAAGAAATCTCGTTTACGAGTATACTCTGTGGGAGGGGTCCCTAAATCCACAACTTTGCAGCAAATTGGTGAGAGGGTTTTGCAACATCTTATCTAGGTAGAGTTTCATGTATCCTGCCCCAGTTTTGCATAGAATACTTACAGCTTTAGACTCTTAAGTATCATTTGTTTCATCAGATCTTCGAATTGTTTGTGTTAACTAGATTTTAATAACTCTTTTGAATAGTTATTGGAACAGCATTTCAAAACAGCACATTACAACGAAGTGATAACACATTATGACATATGTATTATAATGTAGGCTTTTTGGATACCAAAATTTAACTTTCTACCTATCATAGTTTTTAAGGTATCTAGGGATACCACTAATCTTATGTCACTGATTCCGAAAATATCGAATTTTGAATGGCAAATTTTTGTTTTGTCACACTGTGCGCTGTGGTCCCGAAAGAAGAATTACAAGGTTGCAATCGGGAGTTGTTGAACATTTTTTTTTTGCAGTAGGTTTAAAGCATCAAAAGCCATAGCATGAGACTTTAAGCCATTAAAACGACCTCTTAGGAATGAATGTAGAAGATTTCCAGCGTAATGCGAAAACTTCATACCAATTTTTAATGAGGAGTGATGTGGGCAATAGGTTTAATGCTTAGAAGTCTAGGTTTATCTAAATCAGAAAGTATGAGCTTGGAACAGGAGGACGGGGAGTATGTCTAGGGGGTGGAAGTTAATAAACGTGAGATATATATTTTTTTACTATTTCGTGTTTCAGTCTGGTAAAAATTAAAGTTAATTTTTTTGGTTTTCGGTTTAATTATGGTCTAAAGCCTTGCTGCTTATGGAGATTATTTTGAAAAGATATATGTATATATAATCACTATTACTTTTTTTACATTATTCTGATTACTTTTATATCAAACGTTCTTTTATATCAATCTCATAGGTTTAATATATTGATATCTTAAACAATTTATCTTTAATATTCAAAAGACGACACTCATAAAAATTGAGCATGGCCTTAATCAATATTCAAATCGAAGGAAAACTATTTATTTTTCTAGATACAATTTTCTATTGAGTATACAAAAATGAATTTGCATAACATACTTTAAACTGTATTAAAAAAAAACAAATAAAAAAAAACAAAGTGTAAAAACGAAATGCCATCCATAAAGTCAACTTGACAAACTATACTCGTGTATCGGAATTAATTTAATTTTTAAAATTCACTGAATAAATAATAATCGTAAATTTTGTCTATTTGTTTATTTATCTGTAAATATGTGTTTGGTTGTTTTTTTAACTGACTATTTGTTGTTGTTGTTGTATGTCTTTCGCTTGGCTGGTTTCTGCGCATCCAAATACATTGTCAGGATAAGGACGATAACAATCGACATTACAATCACATAAATTCCCAATTCACATTCACACCGGAGGAAATCAAATACGATAACAAACACTACAAGTACCTCAAGTACACCGCCTACAAAAAGGTAAGAATGAGTGTAGTGAACCAGCCAATGTCGTTGGTGGTGCTCCAAGTAGTACAAGTATAAAGATACATAAGTGCAGATACATATATATATATAGATATATAGATATATAGATATTAGTATGCAATATATTTGTTTTTGTTTTTGTTTTTTCTGTTTGTGTGCATTTGTATTATTTGAAGAAGTGTGAAAACGGAAACGGAAGTGTGCATTGGGTGTAATACATAGTAAAGTGCGCTATCGTAAAGGATGTACTGTGCTGTACTGTGCTGTGCTGTGCTTCTGCTATGCATGAGCTGTTGCCTTAAATATTTAATTTGTGTAGTATTTCGCAGAAAAACAACGACGAAATGAAAGAAATCTTAACAATACAACGAAAATGTTAAAGCAACACTCGTAATAATACAAAATTGCTTTAGATTTACATAAACAAATTGCAAAACTAAATTAAACTTAATTTTACATATAAAATACAGTTGAAGTTTATTTTTTTAAATCAACAGGATAATCAATATCAAGAGGATAAACACAAAATTCGCGGTTACAATGAAGTAGTTGAAAAGCCACAGAAGTACATCAAGAACAATAACAACATCAATAGTGGTGCGTATTTTGTGGTTTACAAATTAAAATAATTTTCTTTCATTAATTCATGACTTACAGGATATCCATCGAAGTCACCTGAATGCAAACCACAACAATTGACCGCAATTGGAAATCGCCTATTGGATTGGTTTTCAGTAATTATGGCCGATAGCAAGAAACGTCGACAGCACAATCAAAAATCGAAAGCACACTTCCCACCCGCCTGCAAGACAGAAGCCAAATGGATGTTCGGACATTTGGATTTGAACAATGATGGCTTACTTTCACTGCAGGAAATGTACGATTTGGAACATGATCAAAATGAGCGTTGCATTAAACCATTCATCGATACTTGCGACTTGGATCAGGACAATTCAATAAATACACGCGAATGGTGCCGCTGCTTCGAGAAAACTGATCGTCCTTGCGCTGCTGTTAGACGAAGAATTGCCGGCGACTTTGCAGGTGAGATAGGTACAGGTGGAATTTTATTTCTTACAAAAGACTTACTTTCAATTAGTTTTTTTTCCTCCCAAATGAACTAAAATAAAAAATGTTTATGGAAAAGTGAAAGTATTAAGCACGCAAAGTAACTTATTCAAATATTCAAATATAAAACATAAAACACAAAACATAAAAGAGGAATTTAAGTTTTAATGAGCTTTTGCAAATTTTCCCCAACAGTTTTAAAACTTTTTCTACCTTACAGAATATTGTATGCTTGCTAAATATTTAAAATAAATTCACTACCGAAATGCTTTACACACAATTTTTTTCCACAATGAAATTTAATTTTTAATAATTCCTTTAATTTCTCTTAAAGCTTATTTAAATGCTTTTTGCTTTTATGAAGCAAAAATTTCATCCAGCCAAAGTTACTCATAAATTTGTTCATTCTTGTTTGATATTTTTGTGAATTAGGCGCATATGCACCTGACTGCGATATTCAAGGATTCTACAAGCCCACCCAATGCCACAATTCAGTCGGAGTTTGCTGGTGTGTGGATAAACACGGCGTTGAGTTTGCCAATACACGCACTAGAGGAAAGCCTAATTGCGGTAAGTGTGCACGCAAACTACAAATTAAGGAATATTCGAGTATTCAGTATCGATTCAATAACGTGCAAGTTAAATTATTTAATAATAAATAGATTTATCAAATCTCAGTGATAGCAGATAATTATTTATTCAAGTAATTTAGTTGAATACGAGGGATAACTGTAGGCGAATTGTTTTCAATACTTGCCTGCAAATTCAATACTTGAATAATAACTCTCGAACAAGACATTAACATTAACATCAACATTAACATTAACATGATCAATTAATAATTATAATTCAATAAAATACATTACAATAAAATCTCTTCAGTGATTGAGAATACCCAAGAGATCAGCACATTACAATACTCGCCTGACATTGTCTTTAAATGCCACGTTGACAGGTTATTTGGATATAAAATTAAATGAAAATGAAAATAATATTTATTTTAATTTAAAATTGACTTTTATAATAAACTAAAGGATTTGCTTAGATTCTAAATCAAATCTAAATTAAATCTAAATCAAGTTATTGAATAGCCTTTATCCACACATAGTATTTGAAGCTAAATATTAAAGATATATTGAACTAATATATCTTATATTATTTAATTTAAGAATCAAAAAAAAATATATATAATTAATTAATTCAATTTTTCCATAGCTAGTTTCTGATTTCGTTTTAATATAACACAGCAAATGAATGAACTATATATATTATATTATCTAATTTAAGAATCAAAAAAAAATATATATAATTAATTAATTCAATTTTTCTATAGCTATTTTATGATTTCGTTTTAATATAACACAGCAAATGAATTTGTTAATGAACTTTCACAGCAAATTAACAAAACCCAAATTCGAACATACAAGTTAAGTACGGCTTTAAGTCAGTTGGCTAATGAACATTGATTCTGAGCTTTAAAACTGGCAAGGCACAAGTTCTTCAACCCTTGATACTTGAAGTGTCAAAAAATTAATTAGGAATAAATAAATATAAATATAATTCTAAAACCACTGATAATAGATATTTTCCAATACTCGAAATAGCCAAAAATTCAATTAATTATTAAATAATAAAATTTTATTGAATAATTTAGTACTTTCATCAAAACAAACGATAAAAATCAATTTTTATTAAAGTAACTAAACAATCCAAATTTTAGCACATGTTAGGATATAACATTATATTTTATAGAACAATAATACAAGAGAAGAAATTTGTATCCAAATAAGCATGCTCACATCTTAATAATATTCTTCCAGACAGAACTACACTTTATACCCAACGCTCGATTGAACTACAGAATACATAGTTTTTCACTGGATATTTTATAGAACAATAATACAAGAGAAGAGAAGAAATTTGTATCCAATTAAGCATGCTTACATCTTCATAATCTTCTTCCAGACAGAACTACACTTTATACCCAACGCTCGATTGAACTACAGAGTACATAGTTTAAACGTAATAAACTACCGTAAACTACCGTCACTTTTACATACGAATCATAGGAATTCATAGAATTAATAGAATTCATAGGAACTGCGCTGTTACCCATTGAAGCTATACGTTTGAATATAGTTTCCTCTTTGGGAGGGAGCGAGTCCAATCTAACACCTCTGCTGTTCTTTGCGTCACGACACTTGGTTAAAAAGTAAGACCACATTTACCACAACACTTCTATTAAGAAATCAATCTCTATTCGTCAGGACAAGCGAAGCTGTGGGTCTTGACCTTAGTAGTAATATAGTAAATGGATTTAAACCAGAATTTTATTGTATTTTTATTCATTGTAGTAAGATAACTAATTCTATGTTAAGATTAAGGTAGTGATTCACCAGCGCTAACATTATCTTTTGTAAAAAATCTTAAACAAGCTACTTATTTCACCAAAGACATAAACCCTAATTCTTTTAAATGTTAAATGCATTTTAATACTTTGAATAAACTTCAACATTTTATGTCTATGCATAAGAAATGTTCCATTTACATTTAATAAATCTAACATGTTAAATCTAAGCAAGAAACTAGTTACTTCTGCATATAATAGTTATTATGTTAGTATGAAACTTGTGTTATAATTTAATACATTTTCAACTCAACAAAATCCTTCTAGTTTATAATTGTTTATATATTTAGACGAGTAATGTTAATTGTTTTAATTGTATGGCGTTCAAACCTCTTATTGAAGTGCCGTCACCCTCATGGACCCATACACACCTTGGTGATTATAAATCCATACCTTCAGTACATCGTCCGAACATAAGTGTTGTTTGGTCACTGGAACTATTAGAATACAGTAATAAATATAAATAAATAAAGGATGGCATATCTACCCCAAATTGTACAATAACCTCAAAATAATTTAAGATAATCAGACTTGCGAGTAATAAGTAATTTATAGACATCACACAGATTATCATAAATAAATCCTTTTAAATAGTTTTAAAATATTTTCTAAAAACATAGTTTCGTACTCTGTGTACATTTACTATATATGTAGGTATATATATATATACCTTTTTAATATATAGGATTGAATAACCAATAATATAGGAGTAAGAATTAATTTGTGAATGTCAATTATGTTTGACAATCTTTTTAAATAGTTTTAAAGTAATGCAAAAAATAAAAATAAAATGTTAAATTATATGTATTATATTTATAGTGCAATGCATAGATTGGTTCTTAATAACCACTTATAAAGCAATAAGAGTCAATTTGTGATTGAGTGTTACTTATTTTAAATAAACTTTATAAGCAGTTTAGAAATAATTCGAAAAACATAGAATATTCTTTAAATTTTTATGATTTAATGACCTCATAAATGGAAATAAGAATCAATTTGTGAGTGAGTGTCAGTTATTTCTGATAATCTTCTTAAGTAGTTTTGAAGTAATTTAGAAAATATGAAATATTTTTCGTAATTTATTTTAATGATAATATTCCAATTTGCTTAAAAATAATTTTACACTTTTGCAAAAGTTTTGCATTCATAAAGTTTTTGCATGAAATTAAATATTTTAGGTTTACGGCTTTAATTGCCAAACTTTCTGAAAATAGTTACAACCTCTTTACTATAAGTGTTTTGGTATTTTTATCCTTTCAGAATCGGTAGTAAACAACGCATCATCACTTACATCCGACGATGAGGATGAGGAAACCGACGACGAAGATAGTGCGGAGGGCAGTGCTGATCAAATGCTTGTATTTTAAATGAAACTCAACGAATATTTTGATTTTTAAATAAAAATATATTAAAGAAATATCTACAAACAAGCAAACTAAACGCATTTTAGTAAAATCACTTATGAAACAGAGAAGGATTATTATTTTGGTTTAATCCAAAACCAAATGCAGTAAGAGTATATAAAATGCATATAACCTTTAATATAACAATTATCTGCAAACAAAGTGCAGTAATGCTTAAAACTGAAAGAAATTTTTGAATTTTTGAATTTTTGGAACTGCAAATAAATTAAATACAAATAAAATAAAATATAAATTTCACAGAAGACAGCAATTAAACGGATAAATATTTAAGTAAATAATTGAAAGTTTTGATGCTTTTAATTTCCATAACAAATACCAAAATTATTATTAAATAAAAATTATGTGTAAGTTGTCAAATCATTAAAATTGCTATTAAGAAAATAACTAAAATAATTGTAGAGTAATTTGTAATTAAATAAAAAGAAATCATTTAAGACATTTGATATACAAAAACCAAAGTAAAACAAAATTCATTGTTAAAAGAGCGTCAAATTTTATAAATGCAAAGCTTATTTAAACTTAAGTAAATTAAGAAAAATTAAGAGATTTAATTTTAAAATTAAAATTGCACTCATTTTTGCTAAAAGTCCCACAAGAAAGCAATTTAAATAATTATTAAAGTCAAATTTTTGGTTGATTTTGAATCCGTCTTTAGCTTTTAAAGTAGTAAAATTAATGTTGAATTAAGCTTAAGTTAAAAATTCATCTAAAACATAAATAAATGAAAATATATTGTATATTTGAATGTTTTGTTGGAACACGCTAAAAATCCGCCCAATACATTTTGTGATAGGTTTTGAAAGTAATTCAAGCTAAATCAAATCTAATAACAATTTTTAATTATTAAATTAAAATGAAGTTAAATCACTTTTTGTTGTTATTTGTTTGTGCAGTCAAAATGCAAGGCTTTATTGAGTTATATATTGAGTTTAAATTTATTTATAATATAAACACGCTAATAATATTTATAACAATTTAATATATATTATTATTATCAAGCATAATAAACAAAAGAAAAAACCTGTAACTGCTACCTTCAAAGAGAAAAGTGTTGCCAACTGTAGTTTATTATAGTTAATGATAAAATGTATAAGGCTTTAAGGCTTCATAGAATGACTGCAAGCGCTATAGAACAATAGAGGAAGTGAGAAATAGTTTGATAAGAGCAAATTATTAATTATAATAAAAAAAATAAATAATAAATGTTTAAAAAAATAACACATATATATGCTTCTTTTAAAGATATCACTTTTTTAAGACATAATTTATGATTTTTTCACATATTACTACAGCTACTAGATGTGACAACTTTAAATTTAGTTCTGCTAAATGAATAGTTAAGTGAACGTTGTAATGTGTCGTAAATTTAAAAATGTTTTCAATGGTTTTTATTGTGTTAATTTAAGGTAAACACAAACAACATTTTAACATAAATATTTAGATAATTTTAATATAAAAAATTTGTTTACATTTTTCAAGTATCATACATACTTTCAACATATTTTAAAAGAGTACTTAATATATAATTAATTATTAATGTTTTATGTATGTACTAATGTATAAAATAAAGTAATACTGAAACTTCACAGTAGCTCTGAAATTTTCAATTATATTGAATATTTGTTGTATTTAATGTTGTTTAACTTTTAATGTAAAAATGAACTTTCTTAAGATTTTTATCAATTTTTCTCAGTGCTCAGATATTTACATAGGCGTAGCCAGCTGAGTCCATAACGAAATTTCATTACTTGACTAAATTACTATTTTATTATAAAAATGTTACAGATTTATGTAAATTAAATAAAACGAACTCTTAAAATTAAACAACAATAAAGAAATTTCGATAGAGTTCTTTCCTGTTCAGGTTCTTGACTACGTTTATGAATGAAGTTAGTGTTTCCATACATACAATACCTAAGAAATACAATGAGTATATGAGTATATATTTCCATTAATGTTTTGGAAATATTTTATACAGAGATTCACTTTCTAATAATTATGAATATCTGAAATAATGAATTCTAAAATGAATTGCTTTAAGACAAAATGGCTTGAAGAATTAATTTGTGAAATGAAAGGTAGAGATATTTAAAATTATTAAATGTATTGTTTGAAAAGATATCATTATCTTAAAAAAGATATCATTATTATTTTAAAAGATATCAATTTTCATATATATACATATACTATGAGTATATATACGTCTTCAATATATATGTATATAACATATATGCACTCAATAAATATTGGAGTTAGCATTTTTCTAGAATTTCCACATAAAACAATATTTGGTTTACTACGAAGAAGTTTAAATTATTTACAGTTAAAGTCTTGCCGATGATTTTAAATAATTAGTATTAAAATATTCTATAAAGTAAACCATCATTCACACACTTATATCTTTTATTTCAAAAGCAAGTCACTTAAAAACTAATGCAAATCACAATTAAAAAGTATACTTAGAAGTTGTCTAATGCAATAAACCGTTGATTTTAATTAGGAATATCCTTAGAAGTACACCTTACATAACACACTGTTGATTTATATAATAAATTTAAGAAATAGATTGAGAAGTTATTAACAAATTTGTGTGCTTAATATATATAAAATTTAATAATAAATTTATTATAAACTATAAGTCGTGTTAATATATAAGTGAAATTAAAACACACATATATGTATAAACATATATATAAATGTAAAATCACTTAATATTTAAGAAGCATTTTTAGCCATAATTAAATGATTATTGCAATAAAAACAGAATTTATAAAATTAATATATAGTAAATTTGTGTACCAATATATTTATATTTTATTTTATTATTTAATTATTTCAAAGCACATAAATTACTCTTAACTAAAATTTCAGTATACATATATAAAATTTGCTTAATTTTATATATATAAAAAACTTAATTAAAAGCGTATATATAAAATAAATAAAAACGAAAGGAAAAAATCATTATTTGTAGTATAAATTATACAAATATTATCAATTGGCTAGTATATAGTTGCAGAAATGAAAACAAATAAAATGAAAATAATGCAAATTTTAATTTATAAGAAAATATTGAATTATTTATTTAAACTTAAAATCATTTATTATATTTATACAAGAAACCATCATTAGGCAATTTTGTAATGAATCATGTAGTACACAAGAACAAGCTCTGCTTCAAATAAATAAATAAATCCTTGTAATCAAAAATCAAAATGAATATCAATTACCAAATTAATCTTATTATATATCTATTAGTTATATAAATTTGTTTAAGTCATTTAACACACCGTCTCACATTAATTTTGAAATATCTACAAAATTTTTACTATCATACATATATAATATAAGTTAAGTACATACATATATACATATACTCGTACCTACATCTATACACATGTATTGCTTTCTATATACAAAGTGCAAGGATTGAAGTGAAATATATTGCAAATTGTAACTTTTTGAACAAACATCATTAAATAAAATAATGTAGGTAACATATTTATAAAAGACAAAATAAAGTGGAAAATTAATTCTTTACACACCACAAACATTCCGTAATAATGTAATCCTAAATATTTATATTTGTATTTGCATATGTATAAGTTGATTTTATGATGTGTTTATTAATGGAAAACTTAATATAATAAAAATCATTTAATGCTAAAAAGTTATGTTTTCTTTTTTTTGTGTGAGTAAGGAGATGAAATGCTTTAGGCAGCGTTAAACCGACCGTCGCCCGATTTACCCGATTCCAACTGTAGAGTATACTCATTAAAACAGCCTCTCTTCTTTATCGAGATTACTCCCCCAGGACCGCTCTCAAGTAACTTTAAGAAGAATCCCTTATGCGTTAGCTTTCCACACCGTATACTCCTTGTAGAACCAACGGTCCCTGGAAAATCTCGAGATTTCTTTCCGTTTTAGCTTAGTTTGCGTCTTAGTCTTTCTTCTTTATCTCGAGTACGTTTCTGATAAATTGTGTGATTTTATTTCAATTTGCTGCTCGATTTTTCATTTTCTCATTGATACTCACGACATTGAAATGACCTATATAATTTTCTAGTAACGTTCTTTCACTATGCCATCAATCGCAGTTGAAAAAAATGTGCTCAGCATTGTTCCCGTTTGTTCCGCAATATATACAGTTTCGATTGCTCTACTTTTTTCATTCTGTATAGATATTCTTGACAATATCCATGACTAGATAGTTGTCAATCTTGCCGTAGTTCATTTATGTCTACGATTTTACATTTGAGATTACCTATACTGTCCATCTTCCTCCTAAATCGAAGTTCCATCATTGTTGCCAAATCTGAAAAATTTGTTCTCTTATGTATAGAAAATTTGTTAAGTTGTTATTCCCAGCGTTTTCTCCGTTCACAGACCTATAGGTCAATAGGGCTGATTCCGTTGTTCGCTAGAACTTTTGCCGCTGATATAGTTTGATACTCTCCTCGAAGTGCAGCAGTCCATTGCACTTAAAATTTTTACCCAAAATTGGCATTCGTAAGGTAGTATTTGGTTTGTGCTCGCCATAAGTAATATTTGCACCATAACTACTACAGCGATATCATCTGCGAAACTTACAAGGTATATGTCATCAGGCATCTTAGTTTTTAGGATTACATCGTATAACATGTTCCACAAATCGGCGCCCAGAATAGCCCGTAGTGCTATGCCTAAAGAGATACGTTTTTGTCTGTGTTATTCTTACTTATGCACAACCCTGATATATAATGGAAAACCATATTAGTGCGTCCAAATAGAAACGTGATTGGGGAGAAAATTATAAAACTAGTATCTGTTGACCGCGAGGTCCAAATAATATCGATAATAGTATTATATCAATATATACCACAATATATCAATATATCTTTCACTGCGGGGTAGAGATTATAGAATATTCGCGGGGTAAGACATGACTGTGAACGAAAACTTAGACGTCACCTGATGCTGTTCGGAGTATAAATGGTAGTGAGTGGGTTTCACTTGCGGCACCCGACTGAAGATGTAAATCAGGTACAACAACTGTCAGAGCCCATAGCTTCAATTGTCCTGACAAATCCATGTTCACCTCTTTAATGGTCGTATCGTGATGACTGCACTCATTACTTTCATTCTATGTGAAGTTGCATTTTACAAGTGGATGCTATGCTCTAAAGAACAGCAGAGGTATTAAATAGAATTCGCTACTTACCTAATGAGGGAACTATAACCAAATATGTAACTTCAATTGGTACCGTTAAAACTCCTTATATCGGTACGTGTGTTAGGAAAGCCGTGGAAGGTAATCACGTTGAAAATATATAGACTCTTATTTTCAATTTACTTGATCATCTAATTAAAAACTATAACATTAGTCTCTTAAGAAGATAAATCTATCTAGAATATGATTTCTACTTGGATTGTAATGAGCAATCTTGTCTTTTTATTGGATTTCGTCCAAAAGGAGAATTTTAAGCCACGATTTTTTCTTTACATCTCATATGACGATATCAGTAACGAGATGTAAACACGGTTGCATATTCGTACCTCAAACCACTAGAAATTATTTTGATCGATTTTAATGGATTTAATAGATAATGGACTTAAATGTTTTTTTAATAAACTTTATGAAATTGAGTCTTATTTTTTTTTGTCCATTTTATGTCTTATCGTAGGAAAAGAATAATGAACCTACAGTTTCTATCTTGATTTGATATTAGAAAATCTTTAAAGTTAGACATTTTAATATTCATTTGAATAAATTTGTATAAATTTTGTTTTGTTCAAATTAGTTCTACTATAGTATCTATAGTAGTGTAGCCCTACTATAATTGACATTCTTCACTCCAACAGAGTGTAGTATATACCTACTATACTATATGGGCCATTATTTACTCTAACAGAGATCTACTATAAGTTAATTTTTTACTCCATTAAGAGCTTAGAACTCTTTTATTTTATATTCCGTATTTATTAAGAAAAATAAAGTAACGCTTATGCATTTTATTCTGTTAAAATTAGTTCTACTATAGTATCTCTACTACTATAGTAGTATAACCCCTTGCCATTCCTCACTCTGAGTGTAGTATAGACCTATTACACTATGTGGGCCACTCATTACCCCAACAGAGATCTACTATAGGTTAATTCTTTACTCCATTAAGAGCTTAGAACTTCATTATTTTGTATTCCATTCTAATCAAGAAAAATAACATAATATTTTATCAATCTTGTTCTGTTTAAATTAGTTCTACTACAAGTATAGTATCTATACTACTATAGTACTGTAGATCTTTCCATAGTTGACATTCTATACTCCAACAGAGTGTAGTATATGGGGCATTCTTCACTCCAACAGAGATCTACTATAGGTTAATTCTTTATTCCTTGAAGAGCTTAAAACTTCATTATTTTGTATTCTATACTAACTAAGAAAAATAAAGTAACTCTTTATCCATTTTACTTAAACTTAATACCTCTATGTTAAAACATTTCTGTTTCGCATGCATTAAAAAGTGAAATATTTTACAACATATTAAAAAACTTTTAACAAATAAAACATTATTTCACTTTCACTTTAAAATCCCAGAAAAAAAAAGCTGCGACACATTTATTTACGCTCATTTCAAACTTTACTTGGAGTCATTCACAAAACATAAAAACAAAAAAAATATTTTAGGCCTTTTGCTAGTCTGATTCTGACAGTAAAGAATTTCAGTCACTGCCACTTTGTTGCAGTACATATATATTATACATACAATGGCGAGTAGTACATCAAAGGATATTTCCACGAAGGATGCTTTCAAAATAATATATACGCTTTTATGCCTATAGTCAGGGCCTATTCCAAAAACTATAAAGAAAAAAAAAAATAGGAAAAATTTATGTTTGCTGCAGTTGGCAAAATGACGTAATTTTTATACGGAAAAGCGGGTCAAAGTTTATTATAGCAACACATAAAACTATTAGCGTGACTTCTCAAAATATCACAAAAAAAAAAAAAAGAAACATCACTGAAACGTCAGCAACACTTCCAACAACAGTTTAATATGGCTTAAATGTTGCTCTGTCTCTATGCATTTTTTGTATGCAAACTTGAAACAAAACAAAAAGCGATGAAATAAAAAATTGTGCCAAATCCGTCGACCGACAAAGTTTACCATATTACCTTGAACCATAAATTTCATAATATATATATAAAAAATAAATATAAACGAAAAAATATATATCTAAATACCTAAACAGAAATGAAAACTTCACATGTTGCGAATTTTTCATACACACCAACCAACCAACGCTACGTGGAAACTCTCTTAACTACTGAACTGGCAAAACATTATTACCTGCAAGGGAATACCGTAGTGGGTAGAGTGGATATGTGGGCAGAACACTGAAAAACTACTTCTACTACTTACATAGTAGTAGCAAGTAGCAAGTAGCAAAGTATATGCAAAGTAGCACACTGTGATATATGAGCTCGGAAACAAAAACTAAAACCATTGACTTTATGAGCCGAGTGTTGGTAGTGGTCTTCTTGCGGCACAAAATTCGTCTAATTAAAAATGCCAAAAAGTCGCCATGCGAACTAAGCCAAACTCCATAGTATAGTATTAGTCACTATGATAAGGCTTATGATGACGACGGCTGATGCTTACGTTGAAGCACATGAAGTTGTCATGTGTTGCGTTCTTCCACATAATTTTATTTTATTTTTTTTTTTTTTGTTTTTTTTTCCATTTTTTGTGTGTTATTTTGAACTCAATATGAACTAGAATGGCCTCACCTTTAGGCCGAATTGGTACTACGTTGCGTATGAATGAGCATTTTAGTGCGGTCATGCATTGCTCGCAACTCACCTGCCAACTTCTCTAACGCACTCATGGGCCCACATATTTCCCAAAAACAAAAAAAAAAAAAATTCTAGGTTTTTGAGTTGCTAAAGGAATTATGCAAATAAGTATTGTCATGTGAAGTACTAAATGTATCTTTGGAAAGCAGTAGCAACTGTGCTACAACCAACATTATTAACAATTTAAATTTAAATTAAGCAATTCGGTTTATTTGTTTATGTCTCGTCACCATAAAAATATTTAATTCACGCGTGTGAATTGCAAATTTAAAATCGTGTCGTTTTATTCAAAAAAAAAAAAGTGAATTTCAATGTTTGTTTGTTTTAATAAACAATATAATTACAATATTAAACAACACTCAGGGCACACGAATTCTTAGGAACATTGCTCTGTTCCTATGTAATTAAAACTATTTTGGCATTTAAACACCAAAAATAAATCTCGACTTACTTGCGGGGGTTGCAACATAAATTCTTGTCAAGTTGTCAGTGGTCAATTGTTGACAATAAAACGAATACAAATCGTTTCGTGGCTTTGTTTGGATTCATTTGAATTTGAATTTAAATTTGTATTTAATTTAATTTAATTTAATTTACTTTTATTTTATTTATTTATGCATTCATGAAGTTTTTAGTTCGAAGCTTAAAACCAAGACTATTGCATTCATTTATTATACAACTTGATATGACCAAAGAATTTCAATAAGTAAAAATAGTTTATTTAAACTTGATTAAAAGATTGATTGAATATTTTAAGAGTTTAATGTAGAGCACATAAATTTTGTTAACTGAAATCGAATTATATAATTCAACAAATCGAATAAATTTCAGAGTTATATAAGATGTGCTTTTATTAAAACAATAACAAGAAGATTGGTTAGCTACAAAGTATTTTTAAGCAATTTCAGTTTTATTTTAATTAGCTTATTTTCAATACAATAGTAAGAATACAGCCAAACCTGTCTATAGCGAATCTCCCTATAACAAATTCCTCCGTATAACGAAATTTTGTTGAAGGCACAGCGATTTTTATATACTTGAACCTCTCCATAGCGATCTTCTTTACAACAAAAACCTCTCTATAACGAAGACATATCTATAACGAAGTTTTTCATATATATATTCATATATATTTTCATATATTTGAACCTCTCTATAGCGATCCTCTCAATAACGAAGACCTCTCTATAATAAAGACATCTCTATAACGAAGTTTTTCATATATATATACATATATATTTTCAAATATTTGAACTTTTCCATAGCGATCCTCTCTATAACGAAGACCTCGCTATAACAAAGACCTCTCTATAACGAAGTTTTTTGTAGATACCTACCAACGACTTCATTATAGAGAGGTTTGACTGTATTTATTTAATAACAAAATTACACATAATTTATTGTTAATAACAATTTTGCATAATTTTTATAATATATCTTTGTTAATTATAAACAATATGGGAGCTGAACACAGGTTAAGTAAACCCGCACACGTAGTACTTAATATCTATTAAGTACAATTCAGCAATAGTCATAAATTAACAAATAGTTAAGATTGTACCAATAAAGGATGTTTAAAAAAAAAATTATAAACAATATATATAGTATAACACAGCTTAACTTTTATATTTATAAGACTTTGAATAAAGATATATCCAGTTCATGGTCTTAACTGATTTTTTAAGCGATATAGGTATATCATTCAGTATGAATGTGTAGTAGTACAACTTTACTTCTACATTTATCAAAATCGTAGAACTGACTTAATTTGATGTCCAGTGATATATACGTTATCATTGAGTATAAATTTAATAAAGTACAGCTAAACTTTTTCATTTAGCCAATTATTAAACCTGATTCGATTTGTTAGCATTATTCTAGTGATATATAACATTGCATATAATGATAAATTCATTATTAGTTCAGTACAATTTTAACAGAATACAGCTTAACTTTTATATTTAGAAGACTATAATACAAGGTTGTGTAGTTAATGGTCTTAAACAATCGTAGCACTATTTAAACAATATATATCATTGAGTATAAATTTATTATAGTACAACTTAACTTCTACATTCATCAAAATCGTGGAACTGACTTAAATTGATGTCACTATTTCAGAGACATATGTCATTGAGTATAAATTTAGTAAAATACTGCTTAACTTTTATATTAAGGACGTGTGCGAGTTAGGCTAAGTTGATGCTACCAAATGGGAAATTTTTTGGGATTTTTTGCACTGCACACATTTAGCCATTTATCAACACATACCGACACATCACTACATTATCGGCATAACTTAGAATTTCCCTCATTTAGAACGCAACTTAGCCTAACTCGCACACGACCTAAGTTAAACATTTATATTTAATAACATATATAAGATTTAGTAAGTTTATTTAAGTAAGCAGAATCTATTTTATATTGAAACTATGTGAGCCAGTGCACTTGAGCACTTTTACACTTTGATAACTTGAGATATTTTCAAAACCCCTCTTTACGCCTTGACTGCATTATTATTTATCATTTTATCAGACTAAGCAATAATTGACATCAGATCTGCATACCTCCCCGAGGAGCCTGTAATCATTCTAAGATTAGATAACGCGGTATTGGTAAGTATGTCAGTTTTCGCAAATAAATTCAAGGCTCTATCCTTTATGTATTTTTTGATCAGTTCAATCTTGAAGTTCATGTGGATGTCATTCGTCCTAATGTACCATGGTACCTTGAAAATTTTTCTCAAAGCCTAGCTTTGTGCAATTTCTAGCTGGCGAATAGTAGTGTTTAAGGCTTTGCTAAACGCTACACAATCATATAGAAGTGACGGACGAATTATTTGGTTATATATCAGCTTCCTCTTCTTAGATTCTTTTCAGTTGAACATATTTAAGCCAAGTGAATCGTTTGTCCACCGTGATACCAAGATATTTAACGCTATCCTCTTAGTTTTGTGTTTTCTTTGCTATTCGAACCCTTCTAAATTTAAAAAAAAAATATCTTCTTTTTCATTACAAGAAAGCTTAGCTTTTTCGGCAAAACTAATTAAACTTTAATAAATTTATTTTATAATAATATAGTTGTAATATTAATATACAAATAATGTGCATATATATAAATTTTAATAAAATTTTAAAATAAAATAATTAAGAGGGGTTTTGAATAACAAAGAAAGAAATAAAGGACAAACACAAAAATTTATTTTAATTTTATTGAAGTTTGGCTGACCATACAACGCTGTTTCGAGTATTTCCAAGTACTCTTCATCAGTGGTCTTTGAAAATAATCGAATTTTATTTAATTAGTTTATAGTCCGTATATAATTTGTTTGGACTGCAAGTGCCAGGCTTAGAACTCGTGCCTGTCAAATTAGAAGCGATGACTAATCGTGTTTATCCACAAGAAGCCAAGGCTGCATAAACTTTCAATGCTCAAGTTTCAGGTTTTATTCTAAATTTTAATAAAGCTTCTTTGTCACCATACAAAGAAAGTCTACCTTTACAGCAACATGAATACTTTATTCTAAAATAATTAATAAATAAAATTCTTTCTATATTAATGTGGCAAACTATCTATTAACTAATTAAACATTTATATTATATAGCATATATAGTGTTTTAAGTAAGCAAAAAATATTTCCCACAATATTTATAAAAAATATTAATTTAATAATTTATTTCTCAAGATTATTTTTCTCATAGCTTTTGCCATCTCATTAGAAACTACAATAAACGCTATGCAATTCCTCGTCAGACAATAACTTCATCGAAGATGAATGAATAAATGTACTTCTAATAGATTCAAACTCAATTGATGCTGAAATTGAATACATCTGATAAATAAAAACATTTCATGTAAACATGCATAATTTAATTAGTTGTTAAAGTACATTCCTAAAACTAACTTCCTCTTAACAACAAAATATGCACTTGTCACATGAAAAAAAATTAAAGTTCCACAACTGATAGAAATAATTAACGATTGACATAGTAGCAATATATGTGCTAATGCATATTGCTTCAATTGAATGTATTGCCAACAATGGAAACCACTGAACTAGTTAAAATATCATTGAACAGAGTCGCAACTGAATACACAAGTCGCTACCGCATGCCACATGCTACCTCACATTGTTACTTACTCGAGGCACGCTCCAAACAGTCTATGTTTCTAGCCACAAATATGCAAACATCTTACCAAATTAAAAATAAACAAACCATGCACATGACAGATACAAGATACAAGATACTTTCGTTACTCTCATTACACACGTCAAAGCTAATGAGTTGCGTAGCTTTGAATATGAAGTTCGTAATGACAAAAACAGTAATTATTGAAGAAAAAAAATTTTTCAATTCATAATTATTATCACAATTATTTAATAATAATTGTATCTATAAGAAAAATTATAAAATTGTAAAATTGTAAAATTGTAAAAATGTAAAAATGTTAACAGTGGTGGCGACATGCAAGTGCAGTTTTGTGTTCCGCCATAAGTTGATTAAGTTGCATTTATTTTTTAACTGAAACTGCAATTTGTTCATTAACAATTGAAACTAATAATTATAACTATTTAAATAAGTATAATTATTAATATTTAATAAATATATTTGCGTATGTTTACATTTTTTCAGCTCGACTGCTCTACTCAATCGCTCTACTCAGAAGGAAAGAAATTTGAATTATTCCCACAGAGATGCGAAGAGATAGTATTTCATAGTGACAGCGTGAAAATTGTACAACAACAACACAACAACAACATTTTGCACAAACATACGTTTCATTTGAGATACAGATTGAGATAGTCACTCACATAGATACAAATTTAGATACGTCGCGCTTAGCGTAAGTCATGCAGGTGAATTATTACTTACCTTTTTTTTTGTTGTTGTACTTTTTCAGCTTTTCGTTTTTCGTCTAAAACTCAGGGATTAACATTAACGTTAAGGTTTGCTCATTTAACATTGTTAACAATAAAATTCAATGAATAAAAAACAAAACAAAATATTTTGAATCAATTTAACGATCGCATTTACTGAGTATCGCGCGGTCTCAGTGTGCAGTTTTACTTCGTTAGCGGAACAGATCGTTTGAAACTACTTCAATTTTTGCAAATAAAAATTATATAAAATAATTAAAAATAAAAAAAAATTAAGTTTTAATTGATAAATAATATAGTGGGAAATAAATACTTAACGTATTTTTAAAGACAAGAAAAAAGCTAATATTTCATAAAAATAGTTGTGTAATTTCACTTTTAAATGTGATGTAAAATATGGAATAGGCCTCTTTTGAATTAAAGTATAAAAAAAAAATATATAAAAAAATTTTAAAATTAATATTCAGTTAATTGTTTAAATAAATATATAGTGTTACACCAAGAAAAAAATATTTTTTATTCACATATTTGAAAAAAATATATAAATTTATGTAATTAAATTTAATAAAAACAAAGATTAGTGAAATTTGAATAAATTTTATAATAATAAAAATATGTTTTAATTTTTTAACAATGCTAAAAATAATTTTTCAAATACATATTTCCATCATGCTACATTTATAAATTATTTTTTTCTGAATAAACTGTATTTATACAGTTATAACCAACATTTTTGAAGTAACAAAAAAAAAATAAATAATATAAAATAAATATTATAATTTAATATTATGAAATTAATTGTTTAAATAAATATGTAATGTTACAGCAAGAAAAAAATATATTTTATTTACATATTTAAAAAAATATATAAATTAATGTAATTAAATTTAATAAAAACAAAGATTAGTGAAATTTAAATAAATTTTATAATATTATTATTATTATTTTTTTTTGAATAAACTGTATAACCAACATTTTTGAAGTGACAAAAAACAATAAATAATATAAAATAAATATTAAAATTTAATATTATGAAATTAATTGTTTAAATAAATATGTAATGTTACAGCAAGAAAAAAATATATTTTATTTACATATTTACAAAAAATATATGTGTTAATGTGATTAAAATTACTAAAAATAAATATCAGTGAAATTTAAATAAATTTTGTAATATTAAAAATATATTTTAATTTTTAATGTAAAAAGTAATTTCTGAAATATATAGTTCTAACATGGAATTTTTTTAAAATATTTTTGTCTATATAAACAACATTCTTGAAGTGACAAAAAACATAAAAATAAGTTTAATTTAAATTTATTAATTTAATAAATAAATTTAATATATTTATAAATTTTATATAATTAGATTTCAGTTCCCAAAATGATTTTATCTTGAAATATAACTATCTAACATACAATTTTTATAAATTAATTTATTTTAAATAAACTATATATACAACATTTTAAAAGAGAAATAAAATGGAACTATAATTTTACTTAAAATTAAAATAAAATAAAAAAATTTGCTTATAATATTTAAGTAATAGTGAAGAACAAAAATAATTTTTAAAATTTTCTAAAATAAATTTTTTTAAATTAATTCAATCTTAATGAAATTCACATCTATAATTTTTAAAGTTAGAAATTCAATTAAATAAATAAATTAAATTAATAAGTATAAATAAAATAAAATAAATAAAATTTAATTCAAATAAAAACCAAACATACAAAACTTTTTAAATTTTCTAAAAAATTTTTCTTAAATTCATTCATTCTGAATGAAATTTACATCTACAATTTTTAAAGATAGAAATTTAATAAATTGTAGTTAAAAATTACAAAAACAAATCATAGTTTTTTAATAGAACTAAAAATAAATTTTTTAATTATTATTACATATAATATATTATTCTACTGTTGTCTGGACGGTGTTGTAGTTACAGCTTAATTACCTGCTGTATAAATATAAATGAATAAAATAAAATAAATAAAATTTTATTTAAAAAAACATCAAATATAAAAAATCAGTCATAATTTTTTAAATTTATCTTTAAATACAATTTTAAAAATCCGATTTTTATAAATTAATTTATACTTTATAATTTATAAACTTTATTAATTTTTAATAAGTAAATAACTATAATTTTTTTACGTGTTAATTATAAAGGCATTCTTAAAGTGATTTAAAAATTTAAAAATAAACAAATTATAAATGATGTTTTAAATGTGTTAAGTGATGTGTTAATGTCTCATTCCAAAAAATTATATTTTATTATATCGTTTTGGTTTATAATTATAAACAATTATTCTTCAATTATAAACAATATTCTTACAAATTTAAAAAGAAACAAAATATAAAAAAATAATTTAAACTCAATTAATCGAAGAAATTGTAAATAATGATATTAAATATTAGTTACAGTTTTGATTTTTTAACTTTAATTAAATAATTTATTTTGTTAAAGAATCAGATTCATTCAGTTGATATCAAACTAGTGTAATAGAAATGAATTTAAATAATTAACCATTAATAATGTGAAAATTAATAATCAATATTATTAAATTAATAATTTAAAAACTTATTAAAATATTATATATTTAATAATAACTATAATATTTTTTTATTATATTGTAGAAACAATATGTTTTTAAAAGATTTAATATAAAATTAAAAAAAAATTTATATTTTATTAAATTGTTTCAAAATGTTCTTAAAAATTTTTTAATTTATTTTATTTTATTTTAATATTTTAATTGCATAATTTTGTTTAAAGATAGTCAAAACAAAACTGTGATTTTTACATGCTTAAAATATATTAAATAATGAAGAAATAAATAAATAATGAAATAGATTCAAAATAATTTACATTAAATGTTATTAAAAATACAAAATGAATTTTATAAAAATTTAACATATTAGAAATATTTATTTTTTTATAATCATATATATTTGTTTTATATATGAACTAAGACTGTAAAAAACTAAAGTGCGCCAATCAGCAATGTTGCAGCGGAAATATATCAATTTTCTACATATTTCGAACTTGATTAAATATAATTTTAAATTAAAAACTTATTAGGTCAATCACAATATTAGTGAAGTAACAAAAATTGTGAAATTGTGTCATAAAAATAAAATTGTGTAGTAAATCTATGCACTTAATTAATAAACATGGCAACGCATCATCGATTCGGGCCAAACTTAAAAATAATCTTTATTTTATTTATTATTCAATACTTGAACGTGAACTGCAGTGAGTATTATTTAAAATAAAATTATATATCTTACATTTCAAAATATTTATAAGGTACTATTATATTCTGTTTATTTGTCTTATATTCATGTGCACTGGGACTTTGCTTTATATCGAATATATTTTAAAAAAAATGTTTAGCAGTCATTGTTATATATACCTTATCGTATATAGTTTTTATTATGTAGAGGCTTTTAAAATGAATCAATAACCATCTTTTTCATATACTTGCTCCTATTTTATCCACTCCTTTGGCATAGATTCTTGATTTAATCCTAATGTGTTGAGCCTACTTGATAGTATTCTATAATATTCGTTCAAACTCTCAGTACTTTACTGATTCTAACAATAACATTTTCCTTTACTTTTATTTGTTTTGAGGCTTCTAAGGTAATTTATAGATTGCATATTGGTTGCATCTATGTCTTCGATTTATAATCATACGAAAGGAGAATATATAAGCATGTGGATATCTGAGGTATTAAGATTAAGATAAAAATTAGCAATGTAAAAGCAAATTCAAAAATGTATATATATTAAAAATTTTTATAAATAAAATTAGTATTGAACAAAAACTCATCACCTTCGGTTGATTTTCTTTTCTCCCCACCATCAGTAAGGTAAAAATAATCTATAATACGATCCACTAAAAGAGATAACTTAAAAATTTGAGTATTTTTAAGTTGTGCTCTTCATCAGGTATCTTATTGATTGCATACATTCTAACTCTTCGGTTTATAATCATATGAAAGGAGAAGTTTAGGATATCTGCTTTTATATGTTCCTTCTATTAAAGAGTTATTCTGCGTCTCAAGTATGGAGAGTGGTTCGTTTTAATCCACCTTATTGTAAAACTTTAATACTTCGGAGTGAATACATTAAAAAAGTTTTAAATACAAGTTAAACTACAAAAAACTAATAAAGCTTAATTAAAAATAATGATTATTTAGTAAGCATTATATCTCTCTACGTCTCTGCCTAACTACATCGATGTATGCCGAAGTGTATTTAATTTATAAGAATAGCACTAAACGATATTCAGCAATAATAAATTAAACTAATGAAATTGAAAAAAAATTAATTGAAGTAACTACAACTTTTTGCTCCATTGCAAGTCATTTTATTAAATAATAATTATTTATAATTTATTTAAAAAAATATGTACACGCACTTTAAAGAAAAAAATTAACTTCAGTTGTGTGTTCATTAAATGTTATTGTAATATCTTCCCCTTAGGGGAAGGGTCTGCTCATATAATGACAAAATTCAAGAAAATGTTAAGGTCAGTACATAATGATTTAATTTTTTTGTAAATTATTAAAAGTTAGTAATCATTCGCAATACATTAGTTTTATGATAGACTGCAAAGTACCATTACTTTTACTAAGAAAATAAATTTTATTAAGAAGAAGAAAATATCATTTACATATACAGGTCTTAAAAGTAGATTACAATGATCAGATACTACATCCTACATCCTTAACTTGCTAGAACTACTGTAAGTACTTTATTTTCTAACACACATCTTAACTATATTCTTTACTCTTTACCGAAATAATAACACAAACAGTTAAAAAATAAAAAAAATGAGTAAAATAATTTATAAATAAATTTTATAAATAAAAATATTTTTGTTTTAGATATCCATTTAATTTTTTTTTTTAAACAATTTTTGTTAAGGTAGATACTTACTACTTATCTCATGTTCATAAACAAATTCAAAACCTTAGATATTTAGTATGTACATAATATTATTTATTGGCAAGTGCCTAATAATTAAGCAATAAATTACAAGGCCCTTAAATGAAATCATTTTGAGAACACTATGAACTAAATGAAGATGAAACTACAAGTGGCGGATTCACTTTTTAGAACAACTTGTTATATCCATAGAATTATCTATTCATTAATAAATATATACTTTTGCATAGAATCAAATGACCTCAACAACCGCCACTGTTTATAATTGTTTATTTTAATGTTTTCGAATTATTACGAAAATTGTTTATATTGAATAATCATTAAATCACGCAAACATTTAATATGAGAAGATCGTTAAATTATTGTTTGCTTGTTAAATTATTCCGATTTGAAAACGTGCACCTATGTAAACTATTGTTTTAAGATATTTATATATAATAACAGAAAATATTTTCAGACTGAAAGTTTTTAATAATCAAATAAGTTAAAAAAAAATAAATTCGGAAAATTTATAATTTTAATAAATAATTAAAGATATTTTCTAATTAATCATTACTAATTGTATATATAAAACAAATAAGTTGTTGATCTAACATATACAATAGAAGAAACCTCTTTTTAAAAATCCCTTTCAATCTTTCAAAGTAACACCACTAGACGTGTACCGAATTTTTATGGCTCTTCGATTGATATTTTCAAAAAGTCAAGGCCCACATACAAAAGAATATTGTCTAAATCTCCCCAACTACAACTTTTGATAATGCAGAGATAATTTTTATCTTTGTTCTAATATTCCAATGGGACTCTCTACCACTAAATAGAAGTAAACCGATCTAAGTGGAACTCCTAAAACTAGGAACTAAATCCGGAAGATGTATAGTATATTATGGTCAATTAGGTCGAATCTGCAGAGTACCGTATTATTTTTCATGCCCAAGTAAGAGCCATCCGTGACGTAGCTAAAATAGTAAGAGTTATGAAAGAAGACACCCACATACGAACGAATATTGTCTCTAAATCTCCCCAACTACAACTTTTGGTAATGCAGACATAATTCTAATCTCTGTTCTAATATTCCAATGGGATTCTCTACCACTAAATAGAAGTAAATCGATCTAAATAGACCTCTCAAAATTAGGAACTAAATCCGGAAGATGTATAGTATATTCTCTATATATATTAGGTCTAATCTGCAGAGTACCGTATTGTTTTTCATCCGTGACGTAGCTAAAATAGTAAAGTATGATTTGATATTATATACCGGTATCAATACTTTTCCGAATATGAAAGCTGCGATAAATACAATCAAAAATTTGAACAAGATCAAGAGTAGTATTGTGTTGTCGTTGATTTCTTAATTATGTAAGTGCAGCAAACAACATTTATTTAATCTGGGTTCTAAGTCACACTACCATCTCGGCAAGCTCTAGGTTTGAGGAACTACCCAAGTACGACATAACTAATATTCTGCTTAATTTAACAAGTAATCTGCTTACATCCATATTTACAGGGCATTGTTTAATAAGTACACCAACGATAACATTGGTGCCCCCAGTAGGGGTTTTTGTATAAGTAGCTAGGATGAGAGCATTGCGGAGATTATAGAAAATTTATTAGGTCACATCCCGGCTCTCTCTCCAGACGAAATTAACTCTTTCTTTGAAAAACTGGTAGCACTACATAAAGTTGACCTTATTTGTTACTCAAACCTGGTGGGTGAACAGATATGAGTGATATTAAGCATACGAGTAATATTTCCAATGTTACACATCAGGCGCCACACCTTAGACTTTCTAGCTTGGAACTACAATACTAATAAAAGTAAAAAGTATTTTTAAAACAATAAATAGAAAAGCTATGTTTATTAAGTACATTCCGAGGAAAAAAATTAACTTGGGTATTGCCCTTTAAACATCAGGTAAAACCACTTATTCAGATTTCATTGTCCCATATATTCTTGATTTTGTTGCTCTATAAAATAGGTACTATATTATCTCTTTTTCTCTCATATTAAACCAAAATAATTCGTAAGAAGTGACTTAAAACTATACTCATCAGCTTCTGATAACTATGTTTTCAAGTCGTGACATAGTGTCGGGCAAAATACACTCTATATTATATATATATAGCCTATTGTACTTTAACCGTCGTTATGATTTTACTATTTTGTGCCCTGGTTTGTGACATCTTAAAATATATAATTATAAAAAAAATTTAAATATTAAAATTTTTGGTTGCAATTCCTATAGGTATACGTAGTTTTAGTTATTAAAAACCAACGCAGCAAACCGCGAACACGTTAGATTTGGTTCGGTGATAGCCCATACCCACTGTTTACGATTTTTTAATGCAATACATCAATGGTCCGATTTATTTAAAAATGATTCCAATTTGTTGTTTTCAATTTTAATAAAAAGTAACATATATTGGTTCAAAGACTGCTCGAACTGTTCAAAAAGTGTTTCAGAGACTGTGTTTCAGAATTATAGTTATTAATCGAGATATCTATTTTCACTGTAAACTTATAATTAGGAATAGTAATAAACGGGGTACCAGCTCCGTTTATCTTTTGATCTTTTTCGAATGAGAGATCAATGAGAATCTTTCGAATGAAAGCCAGAATGTCGGTCGTTGAGGATCTCCTAATGTCAGAAGGGGAGAGTAGTTCTCGACCCAGTGACAATTAACTAATTGTGTCATTTTATTTATATAGTTATATTTAAAAAAAAAAATGTCAATAATAACCCAATATTGGTTCTTTTGCTTTCAGCTGCCTTGTTTCTACAATGTCCTCTCTATCAAATGCATTTACAAAAAATTGTTGGTTTCCGTCCACCACTAGAATTTATAAATAAAGAAAACCTGATATATTCACCAAGGTTTAGTTACGCACATATAGATAACTCATCCAAAAGAGACTTTCAGGAACCTGTAAGTTCAATTTGCTGGCGAATCTGTAATAAGGATGAAAGTTGTATAGCCTATGTACATTTGCTGGATACAGACGAATGTTATGGATACTCGTATTTTGAAAGAACTTCACATTATCAAGCAATCGACAATGATTTACCACTAGTGGCTGATGCAGAAGCAATTTTCTATGAAAAAACTTGCCTTAAAGGTTTCAAAAAAAAAAATTTTTATATTCATATTTTGTGGTTATATATAGATATAAAATCAACATAAATATTTATATTTTTTTATAGTGCCGGATACATGCAAAAGTCGTTTGTGGACCTTGACAAAAATTCCTGGTACCAGTTTAATATTTCAGGGAAAGAAGACAATACCCACCTTGGTAACGAGGCGTGAATGTGCGGAAAATTGTCTCTTCGAAACAGATTTCAATTGTCTATCTGCATCGTTTGCGCCTTCATACAGAAATAATCGTGATAGGTATTTAATATTTCATATTTTATATACATATATGTAAATATATTAATCTATATGTATGGGAATGTCATTAAAAAAAAACCTTTTCATTTAGTAATTGCGCATTTTTGTGGAAACGCCGTGAAGTGTGTTTTTCACATTTTTTATTGCTTCTCTGCTTTTACTTTCAACTTAATTTGCATGATATCATTTTTTATTATTTAAATAATTATTAGTGAAATAAAAAATAGAAATGCAATTTTTTTAAACATTTTGATTACCTCATTTAAACTGTAGATTTGTTAACTGCAAACCCAACCTTCTCAACCCAATTTACTTGAACTTAATTAAGAGGTTTATAGAGCCATCAAAAATCATTTTATGTAAAACATTATACATAATCATACATTATATCATAAAATACATTATAAATAATCAAAAAAATTTTATTTGTTTTTAAATATTTTTAACCAAATCTCTCTATATGATTTTTTCAACATTTTCATCGATATTAATTTATTTTTATACAAAACTTTTTAATTCCTTAGTATCTTGATAGCTCATTCCATTGTTATTTTATATCTTTAATCTTGTCATGTAAACATAATCTAATATATTCATGTTTTTGTTCTATGTTGTTTAGATCTTTTCAACAAGATCAACCACAAAAACACATCACATTAGGCCGCTGCATACTCAGTGACAAAGATAAAATGATACAGCCAGACGCATTCCGGGCTGCACCCTATGATGAGGAGTACATCGAAAATCAATGCTATGAACGTGAAATGGAAAATGATCAGTGCTCATATGAATTATATGCGAACAGCAGCTTCATTTATGCGGAAGCTAAACTGATGGGGCTTGACCAAAAAGAGGTGTGGAAAGAATACAATTTGAATTAAATTTGATTTGAAAAAATGACAAAAACTATTGTTAATCTAATAAAAAAAAAATAAACTCAATTATTTGAAATTAAATATTATCATATTTTTATAGTGTCAATCCCGTTGTACGCAGGAGACAAGCTTCTACTGTCAAGGGGTATCATTTTATTACGAAAAAGATTTAACCAACACCGAATGCCTATTACATTCTGAAGATTTGATTTCCATGGGTCCACGTAGTCTAAAAGAACGAGAAAATTCAGTTTACATGAGAAGAGTAAAATGTTTGGATGGTAAGTTATTATATATCAAAAATTCTTGATTTGACTTTATGTATAAATTACAGAATAAATAAAGAATATTGTATTTTAAAATATATTATAAAAAATATAAATATATGTCATATAAAATATATATTAATTATTTGCTATACCTTTTTATGGTAAAGTCGATTTTGTGTTTTAAGATTTTCACTTTTACTTCGATCGTATTTTTTTTATATTCCTATACGTATGTCGGCAAAGTCGCTCTTGCCTTCATCAGACGAGTTCCTAATATTCCTAATAATACTTATGGTAATTTAAAACATTTAACATACCCCATTATCTTTATCAGAAATTTTTTATCAGACATCATATCAGATAGAATATGTATTAGAATAAATAAATTATACTTCATCAGCAATTTTCTAACCTTCCCTATTTTCGGAAATAATAAATAATTATATATCCCAAAATATTTCTTAATAATTTTATATTCGCTTCTGTGGAGTTTTTTCGAACATTATAAACAATTGTATATTCCAAAATCTGTACTAGTAATTTTACTTCTTTCCATTATATATACTCTATATATTATATATATACTCTAAAATCAATACAAGTACTTTTCTATCCATTTAGTAGTTTTTTTCGGAACTAATAAATATTTATACGCTATAACCCAAAATCTTTATTAGTAATTTGCTCTTACTTACTGTGGTATTTTTTTCGGAGTTAGTAAATAATTGTACACCACATATTTCTTATGGATGTTTATTATCTATTTTTTCTAGTATAATATAATATATGACATAATATAATAATCTTAAATAAAATTACACCACATTCTTTTAAATTTTATTATTATTCTTGTCTAATCTATACTGTAGTTATTGTTTCTCGTTCACTTCCTTAATATGAATTATTTAAGAATTGTTTGGAAAAAGAAATTGAAGAATTCTAGAAAGCAACACGGATACATGGTGACAATTACTAAAGGAAACCAAGATTCATCTGGGATCGTTGCGCCATTAACGATAATGACATAATAATTATATAGCTAACATTTTCCCTGATAAATTCATGCCTCAAAAATCGATAATTCCAAAAAAAAACTACCAAATTTATCAACAGATTATCAGTTTAGTCTATTAAATAGTTAGGTATCACAACATGTTAATATTTATACTCCAGAAAGCTTTTTTGTGCAATGCCCCGTTTGAATCTCACCTATTATTCACTCATCTTGGTCGCGCCACCATAATAGTATAAATACTATTACACCTTTTTTGCAATCTATTGCTATTATTTAATTTCTTTTTTTTATATTTATATCTTCTAATAGTACAGGTCATATGCACTAATAACGAAATGGCTATAAAATACACTCCTAAAGATTGGTTTTCCGGAAAAATGTACGTGAGCTTGCATTCAAAAGATTGCGTAGCACTTGGAAATGGTACGAAGAGTACTTTATTGCGCCTGCCAATCGGTAGTGAAATAAAGGAGAATCGTTGTGGGATCTTACGTGCTTACGAAGTCACTAGAACCTATCAAAGGTTAGACGCGAAGAATTAAATTATCATATCAAATTTATTTACCAAATCTATATTTATTTTTAGAATATTTGTTTCAACTCTAATTGTTATACAAAATAATGCAAATGTTCAGACACAAGGTGATCGATTAATAAAAGTTGGTTGCATTATGAGCAATTCAACCTTAAAAAACGGTATAGATGATACTAATTCCGAAGAAGAAGAAATACCCAACGCAATTGCACTAGAGTCATCATTAGATTATGCACAAAGGTGAATCGAAAAATTTTACTATACTAAAATCACTAAAAAAAAAATTAATTATCTCTTACTGCAGCACACTTCCCAATGAGGGATTTCTACAAATAAATAATACTATCGATCCGACTATACTGCCAAAAATAACTTTACAGATTATTGATCTATCACACCAACATGAAACAAATGATGTACAAATTGGACAAAATTTAGAACTACAAATAGTTGCAGAATATACTCCACAACAACAACTGCAGAATAGTCTCAGAACTATTGAACTGCCACCACTGCCTGATTTTCGAGCTACTTCGCTAATCGCCAAAACTCCGGATAACAAAAATTTTGTTTTGCTTATAGATAATCGTGGTTGTCCAACAGATGTGTCAGTTTTTCCAGCATTGAAACGCATACGTACTCATAGCAAAAATATACTACATGTGAATTTCCATGCATTCAAATTCGCCGGCAATGGTATGGTTAATTTTGATGTCAAAATACATTTTTGTGGGCAGCGTTGTCCAGAAATCAATTGCATACAAAATGGAACCGGCGTTGGATACAGACAACATGGTAAAAATCAACGAAAACGTAGAGAGTTACAGTTGGAACCATCACATTTAAAAGTACAAAATCCAATTTACATATCAACTGTAATGGATATCAAAAACCTTCCCGAGAATGCGAATAAAAATATATCTAATTTAGCAACAGAATATTACATGAACTATACAGATACGCTGCCACTTAATTATAATCTACACGTTCGTGGTCCGGATATGACCAATAGCAATAGTTATATATATGGGGAGCGCGGAGTGTTACTCATAGCTGGTATAGGTGAGTAATTAAACATATTATTAATTAAATTAGAAAAGAATATATATATACTTAAATATACATATATATAGATGATCAACTTAATTTGGATAGCATATGTCTGAACCAGAGTCTACTAATTGCTATATTTATTTTCTGGCTCATATTCCAAATCGCCTTCTTATTCAGCTGTTGTTATGTTCTACAAAAATATAAAGGTCTCGCCGCGCTTGATGAAGAACGACGTAAAATATATGAAAGTTTCGATTATATGGACAGTCGAAGAGTGCACTGGGCTGATCAGGGTGGCTACACATTATAAGGCTACTTAATTTATTATTGTTACTTGTTACATTTTTAGGATATAATTTATTAAATAAATAATATATACTTAAAATAATTGTATATAAATTTTAATTATTAAAAAATATATGTATATGTAAAATATAAATGGCTTTGTATCACAATAAAACTTTATGATTAATAGATAATGAATAAAGATAATGAATAGATAGTTATATAGACCAGTGTTTCTCGAGTCATTACGTATTATGATAGAAAAAAATTTCACAATGTTTTGCAGGGCAATGCTTATGGCGCGAACCAGCAGCTGAGAAATCCTAATATAGATAATAATTTCTGATAGGATGGCAGTTTGAAAGATGCAACGTAGCGTAGAACACTGCTGTTGAGGCAATCACGACTCCAAAGCAAAAACGAGATGCAATACTGAAGTCTCTGTTTGATTCAATGTCCTGCAGTTTTCAAGACCTGCATATGCCTCAGGTAACGATATTACTTGTTTTATTTGTTTTTGGTAATACAGTCTTTGACGCTCATGTCCAGCAGATTTTATTTCTTTGATAACCAGAAATATTTTCCATTTTTCCTTTAATTTTGTACTATACAAACGTAACCTCTATGTTTCGTTTATTACCAGCTATTATACATAAAAGATTTAGTCCTATTAATTTTGTATGAATAAATGTGCAATAAGTGTTTTTTTCGTAGTGTTAGTATAATATCAGTTTTTATAAACAGATTAAAAAGAAACATACCAACATATATATACCATTTTATATATAAAAAAATATGTTTTCAAAAATGATTGTATATACAGTATCGCTCAAATTACTAAATCATATAAACAGCCTTTCTTTTTTTACTGAAGATATATAGATGTGAATCACTTACTTTTAACCCTTTCATTTAAATGAATAAAAACAATATTTTTATACAAAAATATAATTAATTTATTAAAAACGTATTAAATGCATTTTATACTTTATCACCAATAAGAAATAAATTTTTTTGGCAATTATTTTTTTACAATAAGTTTTATATTCAATGCCTTAGATTTTATAATTTTATTTTAAATCATGACATCATTTTTAATGCTGCAAAAGTATACAAACTAAATTTACATTAAAGAAACAAATCATAAACACACAAAGTACAATACAATTATTTTAACAAAATACTTAAATCTAAAATTCATTTTTTTGGATTAAAACTTTCCCATTTACGATGGTTTAGTTTGTTAAAATCCTCACAATTTAAAGCTATATCACGCAAATACTTCGATAATTTTAATAATTCGTCGTCTTTGTCGCGATTTAAATGCGCCTGACGGAATGGTTTGATTTTAAGGCCAGACTTGGGATTCATTATAAAATTACGACGTATATCATCAAACATAATTGTGTTTTTAGCGCTATATTGCGGATAAATACCCCATATTACACCCAAAGGCTTCACATCTATTACACCGCGATCACTTGTATGTACCGATATCATTGCATTTGAGTCGAGGTAAAACATAATCTTATAATTGGTATTTGTGGTCACACCTAATAGGCGCATTTTTTCTTCAATCCATCGCATACCAGTTGCCGACCATATTACAATGTCATAATGTTCATATGCAGATTCAAGAAATTCATGTAAATACGGTCGCATTAATTCGGCGCCAGATTCAGCTGCTGACCGATGGTCGAAAAGTGTATAATCAATATCTAAGACCAACAAACGTTTGCCGTCGCGTGGTGGATTAATTTCAGTAATTTTATAATCACGTATACGGCGTTGTATTTTTGACAAATAAACTTTGGAATTTTCAATTCTAAATGCTTTCTCTTCTACCACAATATCGAGATCATCTAACACATCATCGACATCATTAGGACGTTGGCAAGCTGATTCAATATCCGCTTCGGTGGAGCCCACCATCATTAATTTAAAATTTGGTTTAAGCTCCAATAAACCAATTTTAGTATCATCCGCTGCTGGTTTAGCTGAATTTGTTTACAAATTAACTTTTATTGTTTTGAAAATAAGTATACAACATACCTTTATACTTTAAATTTATCAATTTCTGACGTTCTGGGCGTACTTGGGTTCGTTTGAAGATTTCATGGCGTAAAACAGCCACAGTGTCCTGATCTGTCAGGTCATTAATTGGATATTCCTTGCCGCTCCATTTCACAAGTATAGTTATTTCACGCACTTCATCCATTTCATACAGTTTATTTTTACTTTATGCAAATAATCCTGTTAAACAAATACTTTTATATTTTTAAAAGCTTATTCCCAGCAATGGCAGCCGAACCGTCACCAAATGCGCCAAAATAGAAATAAGTTCTTCGTGCAAAAAGTTTAAAAAAAAAATGCAACAGAAAACATATTGCAGTGTCAAACAATAAGTGTTGCCAACCTTACAATACTTAATGTGTAGCAGCAGCTGTGGCATAAGATATAACAATAAACACAACTTTTTATCAAGACTCAACGCTTGCAAGTTCTTTATAATTTGTTAACCAAAATTCATTGCATTGTATTCCATATGATGGAACTTGTCGGCTGTTTTTTTATAACAATACTAATTCAACATTTATGCTTTAAATCAGCTGATCTATTCTATTATATGGAAAACAATGCAATCGATTAATCTTGTTCTGTTCGCCGTGAGCACTGAAGAAAACTTATTTTAACTAACACAAACATTGAAGAATTGCATTGCCTCTCTCTATATGTAATATATTTAATGATCGAACAGAACTTGTGTTGTTCATGTTTTTATGAAATTTGGTTTGTGTGTATTCTACGATAACTAATGATTTTATCTACGTTCTGCCATGTTATATTTTCTACGTTCGCTATATCTACGACAACTGTTTCAGGCTCAACGCATTTAATTTTGTTTTTCTATTGTTTCAGCTTTCTTTTACTTCTCACACTTAAGTTTGCTCTGTTTCACTAAGTAATATGTATATTTGAGTTCAGTTAAAGACTGATTCATATGATAAATACTAAAGCGCACATAAATAATTGCAAGCAATTTGTAAAAAGTGGAAATATTTAATATAACTAGTAGTATATTATAGTTCTGTTCCATAAGATACTCGTAGTAACTTTAAGTAACACTGTGTATATACACCAGTGCGTTCCACCAGCAAATTTTCGAGTAAATGAGAGCATCTGAGATAGCGTAATATTCTTGTTGAAATTTGAAAATGCTACACAGACTTTACTTGTACATTTTATTTGAAGTAAAATTTTTGTTTTGCGTGAATCAGCTGTTTTGGTTTGAATTCAAATTTTTGTATTGTTTTTTTGCGCGGTACTGGTGTTTTCACCAGATTTTACACAAAGCTATTCCATGTGTAAAGAACGTAGTTTGGCAATTTATTTGTGTTACGCTCTCAGTTGTATTTTACTTGTGTTTTACTACGAGTAGCTAGTGAAACAGATCTTATATATCAATAGAAAACTACGTTCACTTGAGAAGATTTTCAATACTTGATTTAATTAAGTTAGGGTTATATAAGAATATATTTCTTATATATTTGAAATTTGAACGACATCGGTAGCGCTGAATTTGGAACTTTGTGTACAATTCATACACAGGAATAAAGAAATAAAGATTGTGCGTAAAAATTTACTGAATACCTAAAGACAATATTCATATGTTAAATATTCTATGAAAATAAAATGTTTTTAAATATTATTAATATTCTTTATCGAATCCCTACAAATAAAAACAAATAAACTTTCAAAATAATAAGTAATCACATATATGTGAAGTCAGAGCCGTTCGTGCTAAGTTTGTTAATGTCACTAAAGGGTTAAGCTATTATATTTCACAATAATAGATAAATGTTTTATTTATTTAAATAACAACAAATGTGAAATTATTTTGTGAGATACTTAGTAAAGTAGTGAATTTTGAAAATTTAAATGCAAAATGGATCTGCAAGTGGACACATCAGCTGGCTTCAATTTGCCGCATTGACATTTGCCACCGAATGACACTTGCCAAGGGAATCTTGTTTTTTTATATAGTAAATATGGAAAAAAGTCTAGGAATTTAGTGCAAACATATGTTATGAAGACTTAAAGGGCATTCGCAAGAAAAAGTGCGCAGTTGTGCAAAAGTGAAAAATTTGCTTTAAATTTTGTGGCTATGAAAAGAATTTAGTAAAGAAATTTTAACGAACTTCATAAAAAAAAACTTTTAATTTTACTTTAAATTGTTAAAAATATAATTAAAAATTTATAACAGTGTTTTGTTGGTGCCACATAAATTATTATTGAATTTCAATCAATATTGACTTTATAATTTGTTGAGGAGACTGCCAACGTCATCCTATGATGAGCAAAAGTTTGGTTCTATTTAAAGTATTGCCAATTGTTAACATATCCGCAATAACTGCACCAATAAAAATTGTTAAACTACGTTTACTTGTGTCCTTCGTATTACAACAATTTTACTTTCGTCCTTTCATCATACGGTACAGTGACCGTGAACTAGGCGAACGTTGCCGTTAAAGTGTTCTACTTACTCAACGGGAGCTTGTTAAAGAAGAAGCCATCAACAGATATTGTACAGATTAACTGTACAAACTCCAGTGGTAATTCGGATTTCTTTATTTATTTATAAAAAATAATTATTTGTTCATTTTTTTCAGTGTCATGTCAGATAATTCATCAAACGAAAATGAAGATGAACAATCTTCATCTTCACCAACAACATCGGATGTTATAAATTCACCTCTAACAGCGAACAATTTTCGTACAGCGCTTGATGAGTTTCGCACCAATTGGCAGAAGGAGTTGAAGCAATTTAGTGAAACAGAGGCTTCGGTGCAGTTTGAGGATACACTACAATCGAATGAAATAATTGAATGCCTGAGTCCATTGACAAATGTCAAAGACATACCCGAAAATGAACAGCATAATTTGGCAGAAAGCTTGTTTCATAAAGCGGTTGAATTGGAGCAGCGTGGTAAAGTATATGATGCAATACCATTTTACCGTAAAGCCGTACAGATTGTACCAGACATTGAATTCAAATTCTATGAACGTCAAAAGCTTAAATCTGGTAATGTTGAAGTAACAACAAAGACGCAGAATGTGATAGAAAATACTGAAGTAGATCATGATTCTGATGGTGAAGACGTTATTGCAGATTTGTATGAGAAATTTCAAATGGATTTGGCACGGGATTGTGGTGGTAAATTGCTACTCAGCAGTCGTGATTTAAATGTTATTACCACTGAAATGCATATATCAGATTTGCCACCAGAAATACTTTTGTATATCTTACGTTGGGTGATATCCTTACAATTGGATATGCGTTCGTTAGAGAATTGCGCCGCAGTATGTAAAGGACTTTATTTATGTGCGCGTGATGAAGAATTGTGGCGATTGGCATGTGTAAAGTACGTATAAAATGAAATGCTCAAATATATATATATATATATGTGCATTATGATGAGCAAACGATACATATATGCACATCTATATGGAAACATATATCTAAACCATGAACTTAATAAAAACCATGTATTAATGCAGTTTACATTATTAACCACTTAATATATATTTGTATATTAATATTGTATATTTTTGGATTTCAGAGTTTGGGGAGTAAATGTAGGTACCTTAAATAATCCTACATTGGAAATTGATGACACCATTGAAGATATCATACAATTGCCTCAATATTCCTCTTGGCGTCAAATGTTTATTGAACGAGAACGTTTACTCTTCAATGGCTGTTATATAAGTAAGACGAAATATTTACGTATGGGCGAGAATAGTTTTCAAGATCAATTCTATCGTCCTGTGCAACTTGTTGAATATTTTCGTTATTTACGTTTCTTACCGGATGGCACTGTATTAATGTTAACCACTGCCGATGAACCGGTACAAGGTGTTACACGTTTGAGAAACATAAATCAATTGAGGCCTGATGTTTTACGTGGCCATTATCATCTTTATGGTAGCACAGTTACCATAATGTTAAAACGACAACAGTCTCATCAACGTATCATAACAACTGGTCATCAGTATGCACGACATAGACGTGGCAGTTCAGCATGTAATGAAGATTACAATTCCACTAAATATTGTATGAAGTTTCGTATTGTAAGCACACCAAAACGTAAATTTTCACAGATTGCATGGCTGCATTACTCTGTGATACTAATTCGCAATAAGGTGGAAACTACATCGGAATTTGATTTAACTCCCTCTAAATTTCCTCCATTGTGGTTTTCACCTGTACGCAGCTATCATTTGGATTCGGATGCCCCATTGTCTTAAGTAAAAAAAAAACAAAAATAAAATTTAATGAAATATGTATTCATTTATATACACATAAAGAACTATTCATTTATATAAATGCATATATATTAAATTTAAAAAAAAAATTTAATTGTTAAACTAACATAAAGATATATTATATAACTTTTAATGTTGATAAACAATATTAGAGTAGTTTTTTCGATTTTATAAGAATTAAGTTTTGGTTTATTTTGAAATTTATTAATGTATGTAATTTATTAGATTTTATGAAATTAAGTTTTGCTTTATTTCGTTATTTATTGATGTTGTATGTAACCTAAGCATTCGATGTAATATTATTTTAATTACTATTAATAATTAATATTCCACGAGATTTAGTAGAATATTAAAATCAGTCACCTTTGTCATTTTTCCTCTATTCTGGAAATCTACTTCATAAAAAGCTTCTAAAGCATATTATTTATAATGACGTTGCGTTCACGCACTGTAGAATAATTACGATTTTATGACGAACCATTTAATCTTATCTGTCAATTCTTTCATATATATAGTATTCGAGATAATATTTACATTTATGGTGATAACCATAATAGCTGTCTTTTCGTATATAGTGAATTCCAGTAGAGAACATTGTTGCAACAACTACTATTTTTGTTTTTGATATATAATTGGTTGTTGTCCAATGATCTCCCTTAATAAAATGGGCTATATAACCTGTCATTACTTAAGTTTAATCCATTCTTTAATAAACTAACAAGTATTTAATTCGAACGGAAAAATAAACTAATAAATAAAAGTTATTAGAATAATATAGGATACCAATGAGGAGGAAAGAATGCTACAAGAGTTAGATTGTCATAACTTTAAGACCTTAATGGCACAAAGCCAAAGATCAGGACTGTCAGTATATGAGACACTTATATTATTCTGTGACTGCATGCAGTTGTCGTATAAGAAAACATCGCTTATCACTTTGATAAGCTATAAGATAAAAAATGCAATTTCTATTATGGTTAACTACAATATTAATTTGCATGCCAGAATCCCTGTTCACCTTTATTGCTTTAACTATTTTTTTATGCTATGAAGAAAAATAATTTTAAATGAATTAAAACGGTTACAATTTGCATTTCTTGTCATCTTTGCCCTATTGTGTTCTTTAACATAATACTGTATTGCACAAATAATAATTTATTTTAACTTTGTCCATCTTTAAGAATTATACTTGAATAACACAAGGGGGTTTAGGGATTTCACACTATTTTTTTTAAATTCATTTTATGTGTAGCCTATTGACACACAAATATCGTTCGTTATTACAACTATTAGTTCTCCAAAAATAATTGGATATGGTATGATCTTTCATATTGAAAATAAATCATTTTCAATCATTATATTAAAGTTACTTTCGAACAAAAAGTAATATTAATTCCCTAATCTACAGTTTATTACTCGTATATTTTAAAGTGGAATTTCTTAATGTCATTTAAAAAAAGAAAGTAAATTATTTTTAGCCAGTTTTATTTATTGTATTATTGTTGCCTATGAATTAAAACATTTTAATTTAAAGCAAATATTCGTCACTAATTTTACCCGTATTTTGAACTTAATGGTCAAAAAGAATGGCCGTCATTTTTTACTTAAATACACAATACACAATAAATTATTAAAATTCACTAATTATAAAGTTAAAATTTAAAACTCTGACAAATATTTAAAAAACAAATGCAATTTCCTTAAAGCATTGATCGATGTAATAAATGAGAACTCTTAGCCAGTGCATGCTCAAAAAAGTGTACATAGATTTTAATAAATATATTATATAAAACACATATTAGTAGTTCATTACATTATAAATATGTAAGTGTTAATGAATAAAATATCTTAAAATTTAATTGAAATTAACATAAAATGTACTTAATTACATCTTTGCTTAAAACATATATAATCAATAAATAAAATAAATAAAAATATTTTTAATATTCCATCATTTATATAAGTTAAAAAAATAGTTTCAAAATGGACAATTGACAAGCTTAGCTCTAACATTAATAATTTTTTAAATTTTTTAATGAATGATAAAATTTTAATAATTCACAGTGAGAAACCTACTCGTAAACCTACGATTCTACTATATCATAATTTGATATAAATTACTTTTTACCTACAATGCTAACTATTCTTTCACAACTACTAATTTTAGTTTAAAATTTAATCTGATAAATAGTTAATATATTTTAAAAAGCCTGCTTTAAAGCGAGACTAAAATGTTTTCATCAATAATTTAAATGTAATTGAAATAATTTAATCTTTCGCTAGGTACATTTTTAGCTTTCCAATAATTTAACAATGTACAGCGTGTCAGTGTGCTAACGATTTCGGTTGTTATGGAAGCGGTTTATATAATTTAAAACTATTTAGTATTTTTTATTCAATATTATAAAAT
This sequence comes from Teleopsis dalmanni, assembly GCF_002237135.1. NCBI lineage: Eukaryota > Metazoa > Arthropoda > Insecta > Diptera > Diopsidae > Teleopsis > Teleopsis dalmanni. The sequence continues at coordinate 143,865,776 of NC_051847.1, read as the reverse complement.
TCTTTCTGAAAACTTATTTTTGATGTTAGTATCTTAATGCTGTTGCGTATAGTGTGGCTTAAGAATAAGTGAATAATACTTTTCTCAAGTGAACCAAATGAGTAACGGAGGTGTTTGTTTATATTATGTCTGCTACATTATAAAACAAATCTTAGTGAAAGAATGTTTAATATGGGACCGCTAAATTTTGTTCCGATTTGCGCGGATAACAGTTGAGAAACAAAATCAATATTTAAACTTCTGAGCCTATAAAGCTTAATAATAAACACAAGAAAAATATAATGCAAGATTTTTTGGATGACTTTTTGTTTATGCAGTTTCTATAGACTCGTGAGATCGTTAACTTTTCTTGTGGAGTGTGCGAAGTAAATGAAACAATGTTGTTAGTTCCTTTATCTCCTATAGGAGCATAAGGTCTCCAGAGGGAGACAATGTTAATGTTATATTTGAGTTCTAATGAAAACTGAACATAGTGCTAAAACTCTTAACATTTTCTAAATGCAATGACTGATAGTGCATACTACTTTTCAATAATATATACTTCCTCCATAAATTAACAAAACTTCTAGAAATTGTGCACTACTGACCACACTGTTACACTGTTAAGCTAATTTCAAAATGGTATACCAACTCTAAGTAACAGCTATAATCATTTTTTACTTATTTCTCGACTTGTATTATAACTCGCTCATAACGCATCTTATCAGGTGTATCCCAGCAACTTTTTAAACATGTAAGCACCAAAACATTTCCATATTCGATAGGTGCAGGTTCATTGTTTTGGTTTAAACGTAGTTTTGGTATAAGTGTAGAGAGTATTTGAACTTCGCATATGGTATCACCATTACAATTTGGGCACTTAGGAAAAGCCTCAGCAAGTGGTGCAATTAATAACGGATATGTGTCACGTGAGTATCTGATATAAATTAATGTTTAATCTTAAATTATCAATTTAAATGAATTTAAATATAACTAACCTTAAAACTTGACCAGGATACCGTTGTAGAGTGCTGACAAATTGGTGGAAAATAATATCACCATGTGCAGGCAAAGTTTTTTCATATACTTCACCTTCATCACCACCGCCACCATTCACAATGCCAATTGTATCGCTGATATTAGTAGCGCCAACGGCCCCGCCGCTGGGAGAATGCTTTGTTTCATCTTGTCGCTTATAATCCTGATATAATTCAAGTACATGATCTGCAGATAAGCTACCTACGTAATCGTATTCGTTCTGACCTTGTCCAACTTCAATATCAACTGATATGAAATATGGTTTTATTGTCACATCAGTAATTTTAGCTAATGGGCCCAAGGCTGCCGATTGTGGAGTGTGCTTAAATAACGCAATTAAATCACGTTCAGGTTTCTTTGGTGTTTCAACAAGTACTACATCAGTTTCGGCGCCTTCAATTTCAGCACATATTGTGGCGGAAGCACCAGGTCCAACCAAAAGTCCATCAAGTGCTATACCTCCAGCACAGTTAGCATTAGGATCCTCTGCACCGTGTTGTGCTGCATGCATATCCAGTTGACCAAAACCACAAATTAAGTCATTTTCCATCGAAGTACTCTCATCCTCATCATCATCTTCTTCCTCTGAACCAACCAAAGATGCACCTGGTATCTTACTTTGTAACGGTCGTACTGGTGAATTATCGTTTTTTGCAATCACATTACCATTTTCTTCGTTTTGAAATTGCACATCATCGGCTTCAGTATCCATTTCCTCTACATCAATAGTATTCTCACCCCAATCATCCGCACCACTGCACCAATTAACTTTATGTGGCATTGGCAATGCTGCTATTGACTGTTTGTTTTTCTTCTTTTTGCTACCAGGTGGTGGTGGTACCACACTAATTATATCAGCCGGATTTGGTGTTTCTAGATGTTGTGTGCGTATACATAGCCAACTTTTAGAATTTTGTGAGCAGATGGGATTCAGACAAGCGAATATATAAAGTGTACGATGAAATTGGGAATGCTCTAATGGTGCATATAATTGCACTAATAACGGACGTGCTGAACTACATATAGGACATGGTGGCACCTTTATATCGTTAAATGGCCAATCCTGAAAATTCAAAAAATTCGATCGTTGTGAAAAATCAATTTTGATTATGTTAACATATAGCGAACGTAATTAATTGATTTCATAGTTTGAAAATTAACAAAATAACTTACTGGTGTGCCTCCGATTTTGTTAACTGTGCTATTTAGTTGTGTAGCATGTTTTGCAGAAATTTCCTCGTCTTCGTATCCAAGGAACACGGTGCTCTTATTCTTGGCCATTCTTTATTTTTTGCAATACGGTTTCTATAAAACTCTTGTGTTAACTTCTCTCATTACTGTTGTATTATGTAATAATTAATAATTAAGGTAAAAGCTATAAAATTAACAAATCCGATCCGAACGTCTGAGTTAAATGTAAAAATATTGGAAAATCATATAAACCCAAACCAATGCAGCAGTTACTTCTGCCCTGGCAATATGTGAATTCATGTGTGCTCTAGTGTTGCCAGATAACGTCACTTTATAATATACAGAATTACTCACTTTATAACACTTTTTGTAATTATAACAACATTTGTATTGTGTTGTATATCGTCCATGCATAGCTTGGATAAAAATGTGCATGTGTAAATATATATGCGTGTTATGAATTCTAATAGAACAGTTTTTAATAGTCCTATATATTCATATTGTACTATTATTTGTTATTGCACACTACTAAGGCCGTGTGCTAGTTCGAGTAAATTGAGGTAAAGTAAATTGAAATTTCTTAGGAATTTTTTGCACTGCACTTAAGTAAATATTTATTTATTAATTTATTGCACTTATTCATTATGTTTGGTTAAAAGGTTTTCAAATTTATTTATTTATTTATTATACATCTTATAAAATTTCCACAATGGTAACACCTAACTTACCTCATTTTTATCTAATTCACCCTACTCGAAATTCTACTAAGGTCGTGTGCGAGTTAGGCTAAGTTGATGCTAAACCAAATGGGAGATTTTTTGGGATTTTTTGCACTGCACACATTTAGCCATTGATCAACACGTATCGACACATCACTACATTATCGGCTCAACTTAGAATTTCCCTCATTTAGAACGCAACTTAGCCTAACTCGCACACGTCCTTAATACCAATATTCGCTGCCATACCGACATTATTTACTGTTTCTCTCAATTTACCATAAATTTACTCGAACTCGTGTCTTTATATGCTAGGGTAAGTGAGGCATTATTGTTGAAGGTGATGCATAGACTTTGTTTTTGGATTTATATAAAACACAAGTTCTTCCAAATTATTTTAAATTTGATTTTTGATGAAATTTTATACTGACCGCATACAAAAATATGAAGTTTGCCTATTATAAGGGAATTAGCAGCGAGAGTAGTGCAACCATAGTTGTTCATAATGTAAATACTATTAATATGTTCAGTAGTGAAGATAGTATTATGTTCTATAGTAGGATATCAGCCGATTCGTAGTATATTAATGAAGTTTTGTTTATTTGCTGACTCCACTAACAAAATATTAGTCATCATAAATGAAATAATAAGTTCGATAGTTTTTATGTTTACACAAACATGTTTTTCTTTTCAGTATTCATGATTTTTTTAACAGAGGCAAATTACATGTCTTTATATCTCTATGTTGTTGGTATAGTGTGCATAACATTTATAATTCCATTTATATTTGTTTGTATAGTTTTTTATAAATTTAGTACCTATACTATATGACTTTATGTATGGATAATTAATTTGATTGTTAATACATTTTATTAATATGTGTTAAAACATTACAATCGTAGTAAAAAAAACTTTAAGGAAATAAAAAAAATTGTGTAAGAATTAAAAATTACTTTTCTTCAATAAACGTTTATTTGTTATAATTCATAATGAGACAATTTTAAATTTTATTGCAGTTTGTCCCAAATGTTGCCCATCTGTGTTCATTATAACAGTTATGCATATGTATTAAGAAATGTTACCGTTTAACAACACTACCTGCATATGAATTAGTGAAAATGCAACGCTACCCTGCACTGTCTCTTGACATGTCAAGTGATTAATGAAAATTCTTCGCGTTTGCAGTGAATATGGTAAAAATAAAAGTGTTTTGGTTTTAATCTAATATTAATTTACAAAAATGCTTTAAATTATTTAAGTATTAAGCTTGCTTTCGATACTTAAGTTATCGGTTGTTCTTAGTGTCGTGTAATGTTTTGAAATGAAACAAAATCAAATTTCAGTTTTGGTCTATTGAGTTGAGACCCGCCCTGTTTTGTAGAAATGATTTCATTTGTTGAAGAACGATCGCTGGCTCTTATTAATTAAATTATTTGTTTTGTACAAATTTTTAGTAAATTCTTCAAAAACGTTTTAAGATGACGGAGAAGATTACTTTGGCGGACGCTTTGTCCAATGTGGAAGTACTGGATGAATTATCATTGCCTGATGAGCAGCCATGCATTGAAGCGCAGCCTTGTTCCATTATTTATAAAGCAAACTTCGATACAAACTTCGAAGATCGTAATGGTTTTGTTACCGGAATTGCTAAATATATCGAAGAGGCCACAACACACGCCAATTTGGTAAAATGCAAATAATTCAATATAATATTGAGGCTAATGCTTTCTGTATTTCATGGGTAGAATGTTTTGTTGGAGGAAGGACAGAAACATGCTGTTATGTTATATACTTGGCGTTGCTGCTCACGCGCTATACCACAGCCTAAATCGAATGAGCAGCCAAATCGTGTCGAGATATACGAAAAAACCGTAGAAGTGTTGGCACCGGAAGTAAACAAATTATTGAATTTCATGTATTTTCAGGTAAGTTAAACCAAATTTATTTGTTAACTAATTTAAAATTATTGAAAATTTGTTCTTTCACTTACAGCGCAAAGCCATAGAGGCATTTTCTGGTGAAGTAAAACGTCTATGTCATGCCGAGAAACGTAAAGATTTTGTTTCCGAAGCTTATTTATTAACATTGGGAAAGTTCATCAACATGTTTGCTGTATTGGATGAATTGAAAAATATGAAATCCAGTGTTAAGAACGATTACAGCACTTACAGACGTGCTGCACAATTTTTGAAAGTAATGTCAGATTCGCATACACTGCAAGAGTCTCAGAATCTTTCAATGTTTCTGGCCACACAAAATAAAATACGTGACACTGTTAAGGACACATTAGAGAAAATCATTGGGTATGAAGATCTATTATCGGATGTTGTAAATATCTGTGTGCATATGTTTGAAACAAAAATGTACTTGACACCCGAAGAAAAGCATATGTTAGTTAAAGTGATGGGCTTCGGCTTGTTTTTGATGGACAGTGATGGTTGCAATATCAATAAATTAGATCAAAAGAAAAAAATACGTTTAGATCGCATTGATCGTATATTTAAAAACCTGGAAGTGGTACCGTTATTTGGCGATATGCAAATTGCTCCTTTCAATTACATCAAACGTAGCAAACACTTTGATTCCAGTAAGTGGCCACTATCCAGTTCAAACGCAATTAGTCCACAGGCTGACTTAATGGTACATTTACCACAGATACGTGAAGATCATGTTAAGTATATATCTGAATTGGCGCGTTATACAAACGAAGTCACAACAACGGTTAAAGAAAATCCGACTGATGCAGAAAATCGCGCTACATCAGATTTAGCACTACGTGGCTTACAGTTACTCTCAGAGTGGACAAGTGTAGTGACTGAATTGTATTCTTGGAAACTTTTGCATCCTACCGACCATCACCAAAATAAAGAATGTCCCGTAGAGGCAGAGGAATATGAACGTGCGACGCGCTACAACTACACTTCAGAAGAGAAATTTGCACTGATTGAAGTAATAGCAATGATCAAAGGTTTACAGGTAAATGTTTACAGAATTGTTTATTCATTACATGTAAATTAATAAAAATATATTTCGCAGGTTCTTATGGCACGCATTGAAACAGTACTGTGTGAAGCTATACGTCGAAATATATATTCAGAATTACAGGATTTTGTACAAGTTACACTGCGCGAACCCTTACGTAAAGCTGTCAAAAATAAAAAAGATCTTATACGTAGTATAATAATGTCAGTGCGTGAAACATCAGCCGATTGGCAGAAAGGTTACGAACCTACTGATGATCCCGCAGGAAAAGGCAAAAAAGATCCCGATGGCGGATTTCGTATACATGTGCCACGTTTAAATGTGGGTCCATCATCTACACAACTCTATATGGTGCGCACTATGTTGGAATCGCTTATAGCTGATAAAAGTGGTGGGAAACGCACTCTGCGTAAGGATATTGATGGCACATGTTTAATGCAAATTGATACTTTCCACAAGACATCATTTTACTGGAGTTATTTGCTTAACTTTAGTGAAACCTTACAAAAAAGCTGCGACCTTTCGCAACTATGGTATAGGGAATTCTATTTGGAAATGACGATGGGGCGTAAAGTCAACAAATGTATGGTACGTCACCAGCATAATGAGGAATGTAAAGATTTAATTACTATGGAAAAACGCATACAATTTCCAATTGAAATGTCTATGCCTTGGATATTAACAGATCATATTTTGCAAACAAAGGAACCCTCTATGATGGAGTAAGTTAATTAAAATACTTAATATTAATAAACACTACTAACAGTATTTATGTTTGCTTTCAGATTTGTTTTATATCCTTTGGATTTGTACAACGATTCGGCTCATTATGCTTTGACAGTATTTCGTAAGCAGTTCTTGTATGATGAAGTGGAAGCAGAAGTAAATTTATGTTTTGATCAATTTGTTTACAATTTAAGTGAACAGATATTTGCGCACTATAAGCAATTAGCGGGAAGGTGAGCTAATTCAATCGACATGCCGAAATAATAAATAATATTTTTTTATTATTATATAGCATATTTTTGGATAAACGTTTCCGTTTGGAATGTGAAGTACTTGGTTTTAATTTTCAGTCTTATCCTCGCAATAATCGCTATGAAACACTTTTGAAGCAACGTCATGTGCAACTGCTGGGTACGTTTTGTGTGATTTGATGAATTGTTTAATAATATTTAAATGATTATTTATTTAAATAAGGTCGGTCTATTGATTTAAATAAACTTATAACACAACGAATCAATGTAAATATGCACAAGAGTATTGAATTGGCCATAAGTCGATTTGAAGCAAATGATATTACTGGAATTGTGGTAAGTTAAACATATATGAGGTAAACTTCAAACATTTTCAAAAATATCTACCTTTTGTATATTAAACAATAAAATACATTTAAAATTATTATTGAATTGTTTTTTTTAGGAACTTGAGGGTTTGTTAGAAGCCAATCGAATTTGTCACAAGCTTCTAAGCAAATATTTAGCTTTGGATAATTTTGATGCAATGGCTAAAGAGGCAAATCACAACGTTTTAGCACCATATGGACGCATTACTTTACATGTTTTTGTGGAATTGAATTATGATTTTTTGGTTAGTTATTGCTACAATGCAGCAACAAATCGGTAGGTATCGCGTTTATGGTATAAAATTATACTGATTTTAAATATTTTTCCTTTATTGTACATGTAATTTATAAATATATAAATATAGTTCAAAACACTTGTTTTGTAATTGACTATATGACTTTATATATATTTATAAATATGTTATAAATATATATTTGACTTTGATATAAATGAACTCAAGCACTGCATTTAATTTGATAAATATATAATTTATCTCATTCTTTAAAAGTATCTCAAATTAAATAAAATTCACATTTTCTATTCTAGTTTTGTACGCAGCAAAGTCAATTTATCATCCACTCAACCAATACATCGCGACAAGCCAGCGCAAATGTCTCATTACTACCTATGGGGTTCAAAGCAATTGAATGCTGCTTATTCAACACAGTATGGACAATATACAGGCTTTGTTGGTGCACCGCATTTTCATGCTATGTGCCGTTTGCTTGGATATCAAGGCATAGCAGTGGTAATGGATGTAATCCTAAAAGATATCGTTAAACCTTTAATACAAGGTTGTCTATTGCAATTTACAAAAACTCTTATGAGTGCTATGCCCAAATCTTGCAAACTACCACGTTGCGAATATGGCTCACCAGGTGTGCTTAGTTATTACCAAGCACATTTAACTGATATTGTGCAATATCCTGATACAAAAACGGAGTTATTCCAATCATTTCGAGAATTTGGAAATTGTATTATATTCTGTTTACTAATCGAACAAGCTTTATCACAGGAAGAAGTGTGTGATTTATTACACGCAGCGCTATTTCAAAATATATTTCCAAGACCATTTTGTAAAGGTAAGTTAATTAATAATAAGTCAATTGCAATTTTAATAATTTATTAATTTATGCTTATTTTGAATTATTTAGAAAACGAGAAACCAGAAGCCAAACAAAAACGTCTCGAAGCTCAATTTGCGAACTTGCAGATAGTATCAAATGTGGAGAAGATAGGCACTGCTAAGGTATTTGAAGTTATATTTTACTATGCCATAATTTTATTAATATAAAATATTATATATATATTATATATTATATGTATATATAATTTAATATAAACCTTGTAATAAATTGTAAGGTTTTAAATGTATTTCTTTATTAAACGAGAGTGATTTTTTTAACTATTAATTATTTTTTAACTCTTGTTAAATTCCTTATCCATTCTTAAATTTTTAATTTATTATAATGTGGAATAAGGATCTTTAATAATAGACACAATAATAATTATATTTAACAGCTCCGAAAAATCATCTTAGACCATGGTTTACTATTTATTTTAATTTATTATTTTCTTTAGCCAATACCCTATGATACCACTTTAATTTTAATATACAATAGTCATTGTAATCAGTTTCTTACTTTGGACAGAAGTTTACAATAATTACGATAAGTTTTAATAACATCTTCTAATTTAATTAAATGCAAAATACATCAGTAAAGCAAATATCGGTAACACTTTTGTGTTCTTCATATCGAGGCATTAACCTCTTCTAGAAAACGATTGTTTTCTAGAAGAAACTTCTGAATAGAAGTCCCACCGATATCTCTATCGATTGAAGATGTCGCCCACGTGCAGCAAGAACTGTGTGCTAGCTCATTTAAGGTCTAGATATAGCTGCGCTTTGAACAATCAATTCTAGGCATATACGAGTATATGTCTGCCTGTAGACGTCGCTAATCTGTTTTCATGTCCAAATGCATACACAATTATGCATTATTTATTTATTAATAATTCTGTCTTGTTAAGTGAAGATTTCTTTACGTGTCTCCAGTTTAGATTTACCTACCAACTCCTACTTGATACGCATTTATGCCCCCCGTTTTTATGTTGTTGTTATAATCTGTAAAAATGTATAGAGCAGGCAATTTAAAAGGCTTTATAAGTTTGACTTCATGGTTCAGGATATGGTTAGGTAAGGCTAGAGTAAGAAGAAAAGGGTTTGTTGGAGATGTGGAATGAATATATGGTGGGTAACTAGGTTCAAGGAGAGACCGGTTTTACGTCCATTCGTTAATCACGACAATCAAGCATCGCTTACCACTCTCAACAGAGACTACAATAGCAGATTTGTGCTACACTCTCTTTTGTATCCCATTGTGCAAGTTTTGGTACTAGATACTAGAGATAAAATATAGATACTATAGATAAATATTAAATTTCTATAATAATATAATCTAAAGGTTTTTTTTCTACTGATACATTATAATTTTTATAATTTTAATACTAACAATTGTTTTTTATTTTATTCCAACAGCAAGCCATGATTGCACGTGAAGGTGATCTACTAACACGAGAACGCCTTTGTTGTGGTTTAAGCATTTTCGAAGTTATATTAAATCGCATCAAAGGTTATTTAGATGATCCAGTCTGGTGTGGCCCTCCGCCAGCCAATGGAATTATACATGTTGATGAATGTTCGGAATTTCATAGACTTTGGTCAGCCTTACAGTTTGTTTATTGTATACCGGTGCGTGGTACAGAATATACCATTGAAGAACTCTTTGGTGAAGGTCTTAATTGGGCCGGTTGCGCTATGATTGTACTGCTCGGTCAACAACGACGCTTTGAGGCTTTAGATTTCTGTTATCATATATTACGCGTGCAACGAGTTGATGGAAAAGATGAGGATGTGAAAGGAATCGTTAGTATTTTATATTTATTTCTATTTTATTACTGTATTATAATTGTTTTTTTTTTTGTTTTGTTTACAGAAACTGAAACGTATGGTGGATCGCATACGTCGTTTCCAAGTATTAAATTCACAAATTTTTGCTATTCTAAATAAATATCTAAAAAGTGGCGATGGTGAAGGATCAAATGTTGAACATGTACGTTGCTTCCCGCCACCACAACATCCTTCGGTTATTTCTTCACATTATCAAGACCCTAACAAGTTGAGACAAAGTTTAAATAACTAAGTATGAGTATTTAAATATATATGCAAAATTAGAAAACTGCGCTTTTAAGTGTAAGTTTTATGATTAAGTAGTTCTCTTAGCCACTTAGATTTTATATACATACTAAGTTAAATTAAGTGTTGCTTCTCTTTTAAGCAACAAACTAAAAAAACTATTAGTAAAATTTTTACTATGAATTTCTCGTATATCACAGATTGTTATTAATAATATAGAATTTTTTTCCTACAATTTCAATTAGTTTTTCGCATACAATGAAAAAATATTAAAATATATATTTTAATTATAAAAGATATTGTAAATTATTTAATGTTATACGTTTTCCAGTCTTTGTTTTTATACTTGCTTCATTTTTATACAAAAACAAAAAAAAACAGAAAAACCAAAGAATATACTAACCTCGATGTTAGTTTGGTTTTCAAAAATATAAGTATTTACACTTCGAGCATTTATATAGTACGGAAGTTACTTTATATTGCATTTTTAATTACCATTACTTACTATTATTTTGCCTTTTATAATAACAAATTAATATGACAATAGTTTTTGTTAGCAGTAAACGATAGATTTTTGTTTTTTAATGAATTTTTCACAAATTATAAATATTTATATATATAACATAATTATATATTAAATATATATAGTTATAAATGCATAATATATATTATATAAATACAATAATAGATATATACAAGCATACGAAACTAATACATTTTTACATATTTCTAATAAATAATTCATATATTTAAAGCTGTTGTTTTTATTGTAGCACTTTCTAATTAATTAATACTTTCTTATTTAAAATTTATCAAGCTCAAATATTAGTCACAAATGAATTATTAAAACCATTATGTTATGACAAGTACATCACAGAAAGTCAGAAATCCAAAAAATAAACACAAAAAAGTAATTTAGTTAAATCCCTATTAAAAGGTCAATTCACAAAATTCTCAGATCACTCTCTCTGCAAAAATTAATTCAAAGGAGTCTCTTCTAATGATAAAACATCTGCTACTTAAGCCAATATATTTTTTTCAAAGGACAGTTAAAATTGTATATTAGATCCAGATAGCAAGAACATGCTTCCACTATGTTATAAATAAATCTCAACAATTTCGTTTCAAGGATAGGTAGGTTAAGCTGGAGGCCTTATGCCCAAAGCCCATATTAAGCTCATATAATGACCCGTTGTAGTACCTCAACGTTTAACGTTTGTACATGCGCCAAGTAGAGGTCAGCTTAAGAGCAAAGTGGAAAATCATGAACCAACCTGACGATTCTAAAAATTTGACTAAAAATCCAATTTTGCAGGATGGTAGCTATGTTAGGTCGCTAAGAAGGATCGTTTTAAAGATAAAATGTAAACATCTCAAAACGTTATTAACTAAATGCAAACTTGTAATGATTGTTAATAGCATTAAAGGTCTGCATAAAAAGCAATCATTATGATTAAACTATGGGTTCTCAAGTAGCGGTCGGTCTTACGTTCAGATAATATAATCAAGTATAACTCGATTTTCAAAACTAAGGCGCTACAACAACGCCTTTAGCTTTACAATGGAATGGAATTACAAGACAAGAACCCATGTAGTGGGTTACAATAGTTGGTAAAAAAGAAGAATTATATGGAATGTGAGAGGAAGTAGACTATGCGTAGGTATTAACCGAAACTTTTCTGGGTAGAGGTGCAAAAACTTGCGACTTTAATGAGGCGAAGCATTAAATCAATATGGCTCAAATTAGAGTGTACATTTTGATAAAAAAAACACAACGTTGTCATGAGAAGTAGAGTTGCAGTTGGGGCTTTTATTGCGAATACATGACAATTTAATGTGTAGCATATGCTATATCCTGGTCACTGGACACTGACCACAATTGAATCGGACAGTTCTTTCTACAAGAAGAAAACGTCTTTCATCTTTAGAGAGATTTGTTGCTATGCAAACGTGGTCTTGAAGATGACAATACATCGCAATAAACCCTTGTTTATACTGGACCTTGCAGTTCTTCACTCTGTTGTTATAAGTGTTGTTGTATACACAATACGAAGAATGGATTGAGAGATGCAACGTAGAGTAAAAGCTCTACTGATCGTATTTTCAATCTCTTAAAATAAATTTAATATTAAATATGATAAATAATAAAAATTATTATCTTTTGGGAAAATAAAGTACTCCGTCCAAAATAGATAGATCAAAATTAGACTAATTAATAATCTACTGATTTGATAATCTACTGAGTAGTAATAATAATATAACCAGTTCAAAATATAGAATATTATAAATAACGATTAATAATGAATATGTCTGATATTTACAGACAAGAATTCTATAACTTTCTAATTATTTTATTTTGCTTACAAGTTTTTCTACAATTAAAAATAGTTCGAA
>NC_051847.1:143822408-143852831 GCF_002237135.1 Teleopsis dalmanni | reverse complement strand
ACCAAAAATTTTAATATTTAAATTTTTTTTATAATTATATATTTTAAGATGTCACAAACCAGGGCACAAAATAGTAAAATCATAACGACGGTTAAAGTACAATAGGCTATATATATATAATATAGAGTGTATTTTGCCCGACACTATGTCACGACTTGAAAACATAGTTATCAGAAGCTGATGAGTATAGTTTTAAGTCACTTCTTACGAATTATTTTGGTTTAATATGAGAGAAAAAGAGATAATATAGTACCTATTTTATAGAGCAACAAAATCAAGAATATATGGGACAATGAAATCTGAATAAGTGGTTTTACCTGATGTTTAAAGGGCAATACCCAAGTTAATTTTTTTCCTCGGAATGTACTTAATAAACATAGCTTTTCTATTTATTGTTTTAAAAATACTTTTTACTTTTATTAGTATTGTAGTTCCAAGCTAGAAAGTCTAAGGTGTGGCGCCTGATGTGTAACATTGGAAATATTACTCGTATGCTTAATATCACTCATATCTGTTCACCCACCAGGTTTGAGTAACAAATAAGGTCAACTTTATGTAGTGCTACCAGTTTTTCAAAGAAAGAGTTAATTTCGTCTGGAGAGAGAGCCGGGATGTGACCTAATAAATTTTCTATAATCTCCGCAATGCTCTCATCCTAGCTACTTATACAAAAACCCCTACTGGGGGCACCAATGTTATCGTTGGTGTACTTATTAAACAATGCCCTGTAAATATGGATGTAAGCAGATTACTTGTTAAATTAAGCAGAATATTAGTTATGTCGTACTTGGGTAGTTCCTCAAACCTAGAGCTTGCCGAGATGGTAGTGTGACTTAGAACCCAGATTAAATAAATGTTGTTTGCTGCACTTACATAATTAAGAAATCAACGACAACACAATACTACTCTTGATCTTGTTCAAATTTTTGATTGTATTTATCGCAGCTTTCATATTCGGAAAAGTATTGATACCGGTATATAATATCAAATCATACTTTACTATTTTAGCTACGTCACGGATGAAAAACAATACGGTACTCTGCAGATTAGACCTAATATATATAGAGAATATACTATACATCTTCCGGATTTAGTTCCTAATTTTGAGAGGTCTATTTAGATCGATTTACTTCTATTTAGTGGTAGAGAATCCCATTGGAATATTAGAACAGAGATTAGAATTATGTCTGCATTACCAAAAGTTGTAGTTGGGGAGATTTAGAGACAATATTCGTTCGTATGTGGGTGTCTTCTTTCATAACTCTTACTATTTTAGCTACGTCACGGATGGCTCTTACTTGGGCATGAAAAATAATACGGTACTCTGCAGATTCGACCTAATTGACCATAATATACTATACATCTTCCGGATTTAGTTCCTAGTTTTAGGAGTTCCACTTAGATCGGTTTACTTCTATTTAGTGGTAGAGAGTCCCATTGGAATATTAGAACAAAGATAAAAATTATCTCTGCATTATCAAAAGTTGTAGTTGGGGAGATTTAGACAATATTCTTTTGTATGTGGGCCTTGACTTTTTGAAAATATCAATCGAAGAGCCATAAAAATTCGGTACACGTCTAGTGGTGTTACTTTGAAAGATTGAAAGGGATTTTTAAAAAGAGGTTTCTTCTATTGTATATGTTAGATCAACAACTTATTTGTTTTATATATACAATTAGTAATGATTAATTAGAAAATATCTTTAATTATTTATTAAAATTATAAATTTTCCGAATTTATTTTTTTTTAACTTATTTGATTATTAAAAACTTTCAGTCTGAAAATATTTTCTGTTATTATATATAAATATCTTAAAACAATAGTTTACATAGGTGCACGTTTTCAAATCGGAATAATTTAACAAGCAAACAATAATTTAACGATCTTCTCATATTAAATGTTTGCGTGATTTAATGATTATTCAATATAAACAATTTTCGTAATAATTCGAAAACATTAAAATAAACAATTATAAACAGTGGCGGTTGTTGAGGTCATTTGATTCTATGCAAAAGTATATATTTATTAATGAATAGATAATTCTATGGATATAACAAGTTGTTCTAAAAAGTGAATCCGCCACTTGTAGTTTCATCTTCATTTAGTTCATAGTGTTCTCAAAATGATTTCATTTAAGGGCCTTGTAATTTATTGCTTAATTATTAGGCACTTGCCAATAAATAATATTATGTACATACTAAATATCTAAGGTTTTGAATTTGTTTATGAACATGAGATAAGTAGTAAGTATCTACCTTAACAAAAATTGTTTAAAAAAAAAAATTAAATGGATATCTAAAACAAAAATATTTTTATTTATAAAATTTATTTATAAATTATTTTACTCATTTTTTTTATTTTTTAACTGTTTGTGTTATTATTTCGGTAAAGAGTAAAGAATATAGTTAAGATGTGTGTTAGAAAATAAAGTACTTACAGTAGTTCTAGCAAGTTAAGGATGTAGGATGTAGTATCTGATCATTGTAATCTACTTTTAAGACCTGTATATGTAAATGATATTTTCTTCTTCTTAATAAAATTTATTTTCTTAGTAAAAGTAATGGTACTTTGCAGTCTATCATAAAACTAATGTATTGCGAATGATTACTAACTTTTAATAATTTACAAAAAAATTAAATCATTATGTACTGACCTTAACATTTTCTTGAATTTTGTCATTATATGAGCAGACCCTTCCCCTAAGGGGAAGATATTACAATAACATTTAATGAACACACAACTGAAGTTAATTTTTTTCTTTAAAGTGCGTGTACATATTTTTTTAAATAAATTATAAATAATTATTATTTAATAAAATGACTTGCAATGGAGCAAAAAGTTGTAGTTACTTCAATTAATTTTTTTTCAATTTCATTAGTTTAATTTATTATTGCTGAATATCGTTTAGTGCTATTCTTATAAATTAAATACACTTCGGCATACATCGATGTAGTTAGGCAGAGACGTAGAGAGATATAATGCTTACTAAATAATCATTATTTTTAATTAAGCTTTATTAGTTTTTTGTAGTTTAACTTGTATTTAAAACTTTTTTAATGTATTCACTCCGAAGTATTAAAGTTTTACAATAAGGTGGATTAAAACGAACCACTCTCCATACTTGAGACGCAGAATAACTCTTTAATAGAAGGAACATATAAAAGCAGATATCCTAAACTTCTCCTTTCATATGATTATAAACCGAAGAGTTAGAATGTATGCAATCAATAAGATACCTGATGAAGAGCACAACTTAAAAATACTCAAATTTTTAAGTTATCTCTTTTAGTGGATCGTATTATAGATTATTTTTACCTTACTGATGGTGGGGAGAAAAGAAAATCAACCGAAGGTGATGAGTTTTTGTTCAATACTAATTTTATTTATAAAAATTTTTAATATATATACATTTTTGAATTTGCTTTTACATTGCTAATTTTTATCTTAATCTTAATACCTCAGATATCCACATGCTTATATATTCTCCTTTCGTATGATTATAAATCGAAGACATAGATGCAACCAATATGCAATCTATAAATTACCTTAGAAGCCTCAAAACAAATAAAAGTAAAGGAAAATGTTATTGTTAGAATCAGTAAAGTACTGAGAGTTTGAACGAATATTATAGAATACTATCAAGTAGGCTCAACACATTAGGATTAAATCAAGAATCTATGCCAAAGGAGTGGATAAAATAGGAGCAAGTATATGAAAAAGATGGTTATTGATTCATTTTAAAAGCCTCTACATAATAAAAACTATATACGATAAGGTATATATAACAATGACTGCTAAACATTTTTTTTAAAATATATTCGATATAAAGCAAAGTCCCAGTGCACATGAATATAAGACAAATAAACAGAATATAATAGTACCTTATAAATATTTTGAAATGTAAGATATATAATTTTATTTTAAATAATACTCACTGCAGTTCACGTTCAAGTATTGAATAATAAATAAAATAAAGATTATTTTTAAGTTTGGCCCGAATCGATGATGCGTTGCCATGTTTATTAATTAAGTGCATAGATTTACTACACAATTTTATTTTTATGACACAATTTCACAATTTTTGTTACTTCACTAATATTGTGATTGACCTAATAAGTTTTTAATTTAAAATTATATTTAATCAAGTTCGAAATATGTAGAAAATTGATATATTTCCGCTGCAACATTGCTGATTGGCGCACTTTAATTTTTACAGTCTTAGTTCATATATAAAACAAATATATATGATTATAAAAAAATAAATATTTCTAATCTGTTAAATTTTTATAAAATTCATTTTGTATTATTAATAACATTTAATGTAAATTATTTTGAATCTATTTCATTATTTATCTATTTCTTTATTATTTAAATTATTTTAAGCATGTAAAAATCACAGTTTTGTTTTGACTATCTTTAAACAAAATTATGCAATTAATATCTTAAAATAAAATAAAATAAATTAAAAAATTTTTAAGAACATTTTGAAACAATTTAATAAATTATAAATTTTTTTTTAATTTTATATTAAATCTTTTAAAAAGATATTGTTTCTACAATATAATAAAAAAATATTATAGTTATTATTAAATATATAATATTTTAATAAGTTTTTAAATTATTAATTTAATAATACTGATTATTAATTCTCACATTATTAATGGTTAATTATTTAAATTCATTACACTAGTTTAATATCAACTAAATGAATCTGATTCTTTAACAAAATAAATTATTTAATTAAACTTAAAAAAACAAATCTGCAACTAATTTATACGCTCTTCTAATTAAAAAAAATATTTTTAATATTTAATATCATTATTTACAATTTCTTCGATTAATTGAATTTAAATTATTTTTTATTATTTGTTTCTTTAAAAATTTGTAAGAATATTGTTTATAATTGAAGAATAATTGTTTATAATTATAACCAAAAATAATACATTTAAATATAATATTTTGTAATAACGCATTAACTCACATCACTTAACACATTTAAAACTTCATTTATAATATTAAGTTTAAAATTTAAATTACATATTTTTTAAATTTTTAAATCACTTTAAGAATGCATTTATAATTAACACATAAAAAAATTATAGTTATTTACTTATTAAAAATAAAGCTTCTTTAGTATAAATTAATTTATAAAAATCGGATTTGTAAAGTTGAATTTAAAGATAAATTTAAAAAATTATGAATGATTTTTTATATTGGATGTTTTTTTTAAATTAAATTTTCCTTTATTTATTTAATTTTATTTATTTATATTTATACAGCAGGTAATCAAGCTGTAACTACAACAACACCGCCTATACAACAGTGGAATAATATATTATATGTAATAATAATTAAAAAATTTATTTTTAGTTTTATTAAAAAACTATGATTTGTTTTTGTAATTTTTAATTACAATTTAATTGAATTTCTAACTTTAAAAATTATAGATGTGAATTTCATTAAGATTGAATTAATTTAAAAAAATTTATTTTAGAAAATTTTAAAAATTATTTTTGTTCTTCACTATTACTTAAATATTATAAGCAAATTTTTTTATTTTATTTTAATTTTAAGTAAAATTATAGTTCCATTTTATTTCTCTTTTAAAATGTTGTATATATAGTTTATTTAAAATAAATTAATTTATAAAAATTGTATGTTAGATAGTTATATTTCAAGATAAAATCATTTTGGGAACTGAAATCTAATTATATAAAATTTATAAATATATTAAATTTATTTATTAAATTAATAAATTTAAATTAAACTTATTTTTATGTTTTTTGTCACTTCAAGAATGTTGTTTATATAGACAAAAATATTTTAAAAAAATTCCATGTTAGAACTATATATTTCAGAAATTACTTTTTACATTAAAAATTAAAATATATTTTTAATATTACAAAATTTATTTAAATTTCACTGATATTTATTTTTAGTAATTTTAATCACATTAACACATATATTTTTTGTAAATATGTAAATAAAATATATTTTTTTCTTGCTGTAACATTACATATTTATTTAAACAATTAATTTCATAATATTAAATTATAATATTTATTTTATATTATTTATTTTTTTTTTGTTACTTCAAAAATGTTGGTTATAACTGTATAAATACAGTTTATTCAGAAAAAAATAATTTATAAATGTAGCATGATGGAAATATGTATTTGAAAAATTATTTTTAGCATTGTTAAAAAATTAAAACATATTTTTATTATTATAAAATTTATTCAAATTTCACTAATCTTTGTTTTTATTAAATTTAATTACATAAATTTATATATTTTTTTCAAATATGTGAATAAAAAATATTTTTTTCTTGGTGTAACACTATATATTTATTTAAACAATTAACTGAATATTAATTTTAAAATTTTTTTATATATTTTTTTTTTATACTTTAATTCAAAAGAGGCCTATTCCATATTTTACATCACATTTAAAAGTGAAATTACACAACTATTTTTATGAAATATTAGCTTTTTTCTTGTCTTTAAAAATACGTTAAGTATTTATTTCCCACTATATTATTTATCAATTAAAACTTAATTTTTTTTTATTTTTAATTATTTTATATAATTTTTATTTGCAAAAATTGAAGTAGTTTCAAACGATCTGTTCCGCTAACGAAGTAAAACTGCACACTGAGACCGCGCGATACTCAGTAAATGCGATCGTTAAATTGATTCAAAATATTTTGTTTTGTTTTTTATTCATTGAATTTTATTGTTAACAATGTTAAATGAGCAAACCTTAACGTTAATGTTAATCCCTGAGTTTTAGACGAAAAACGAAAAGCTGAAAAAGTACAACAACAAAAAAAAAGGTAAGTAATAATTCACCTGCATGACTTACGCTAAGCGCGACGTATCTAAATTTGTATCTATGTGAGTGACTATCTCAATCTGTATCTCAAATGAAACGTATGTTTGTGCAAAATGTTGTTGTTGTGTTGTTGTTGTACAATTTTCACGCTGTCACTATGAAATACTATCTCTTCGCATCTCTGTGGGAATAATTCAAATTTCTTTCCTTCTGAGTAGAGCGATTGAGTAGAGCAGTCGAGCTGAAAAAATGTAAACATACGCAAATATATTTATTAAATATTAATAATTATACTTATTTAAATAGTTATAATTATTAGTTTCAATTGTTAATGAACAAATTGCAGTTTCAGTTAAAAAATAAATGCAACTTAATCAACTTATGGCGGAACACAAAACTGCACTTGCATGTCGCCACCACTGTTAACATTTTTACATTTTTACAATTTTACAATTTTACAATTTTATAATTTTTCTTATAGATACAATTATTATTAAATAATTGTGATAATAATTATGAATTGAAAAATTTTTTTTCTTCAATAATTACTGTTTTTGTCATTACGAACTTCATATTCAAAGCTACGCAACTCATTAGCTTTGACGTGTGTAATGAGAGTAACGAAAGTATCTTGTATCTTGTATCTGTCATGTGCATGGTTTGTTTATTTTTAATTTGGTAAGATGTTTGCATATTTGTGGCTAGAAACATAGACTGTTTGGAGCGTGCCTCGAGTAAGTAACAATGTGAGGTAGCATGTGGCATGCGGTAGCGACTTGTGTATTCAGTTGCGACTCTGTTCAATGATATTTTAACTAGTTCAGTGGTTTCCATTGTTGGCAATACATTCAATTGAAGCAATATGCATTAGCACATATATTGCTACTATGTCAATCGTTAATTATTTCTATCAGTTGTGGAACTTTAATTTTTTTTCATGTGACAAGTGCATATTTTGTTGTTAAGAGGAAGTTAGTTTTAGGAATGTACTTTAACAACTAATTAAATTATGCATGTTTACATGAAATGTTTTTATTTATCAGATGTATTCAATTTCAGCATCAATTGAGTTTGAATCTATTAGAAGTACATTTATTCATTCATCTTCGATGAAGTTATTGTCTGACGAGGAATTGCATAGCGTTTATTGTAGTTTCTAATGAGATGGCAAAAGCTATGAGAAAAATAATCTTGAGAAATAAATTATTAAATTAATATTTTTTATAAATATTGTGGGAAATATTTTTTGCTTACTTAAAACACTATATATGCTATATAATATAAATGTTTAATTAGTTAATAGATAGTTTGCCACATTAATATAGAAAGAATTTTATTTATTAATTATTTTAGAATAAAGTATTCATGTTGCTGTAAAGGTAGACTTTCTTTGTATGGTGACAAAGAAGCTTTATTAAAATTTAGAATAAAACCTGAAACTTGAGCATTGAAAGTTTATGCAGCCTTGGCTTCTTGTGGATAAACACGATTAGTCATCGCTTCTAATTTGACAGGCACGAGTTCTAAGCCTGGCACTTGCAGTCCAAACAAATTATATACGGACTATAAACTAATTAAATAAAATTCGATTATTTCCAAAGACCACTGATGAAGAGTACTTGGAAATACTCGAAACAGCGTTGTATGGTCAGCCAAACTTCAATAAAATTAAAATAAATTTTTGTGTTTGTCCTTTATTTCTTTCTTTGTTATTCAAAACCCCTCTTAATTATTTTATTTTAAAATTTTATTAAAATTTATATATATGCACATTATTTGTATATTAATATTACAACTATATTATTATAAAATAAATTTATTAAAGTTTAATTAGTTTTGCCGAAAAAGCTAAGCTTTCTTGTAATGAAAAAGAAGATATTTTTTTTTTAAATTTAGAAGGGTTCGAATAGCAAAGAAAACACAAAACTAAGAGGATAGCGTTAAATATCTTGGTATCACGGTGGACAAACGATTCACTTGGCTTAAATATGTTCAACTGAAAAGAATCTAAGAAGAGGAAGCTGATATATAACCAAATAATTCGTCCGTCACTTCTATATGATTGTGTAGCGTTTAGCAAAGCCTTAAACACTACTATTCGCCAGCTAGAAATTGCACAAAGCTAGGCTTTGAGAAAAATTTTCAAGGTACCATGGTACATTAGGACGAATGACATCCACATGAACTTCAAGATTGAACTGATCAAAAAATACATAAAGGATAGAGCCTTGAATTTATTTGCGAAAACTGACATACTTACCAATACCGCGTTATCTAATCTTAGAATGATTACAGGCTCCTCGGGGAGGTATGCAGATCTGATGTCAATTATTGCTTAGTCTGATAAAATGATAAATAATAATGCAGTCAAGGCGTAAAGAGGGGTTTTGAAAATATCTCAAGTTATGAAAGTGTAAAAGTGCTCAAGTGCACTGGCTCACATAGTTTCAATATAAAATAGATTCTGCTTACTTAAATAAATTTACTAAATCTTATATATGTTATTAAATATAAATGTTTAACTTAATATAAAAGTTAAGCAGTATTTTACTAAATTTATACTCAATGACATATGTCTCTGAAATAGTGAGATCAAATTAAGTCAGTTCCACGATTTTGATGAATGTAGAAGTTAAGTTGTACTATAATAAATTTATACTCAATGATATATATTGTTTAAATAATGCTACGACTGTTCAAGACCATGAACTACAGAACCTTGTATTATAGTCTTTTAAATATAAAAGTTAAGCTATATTCTGTTAAAATTGTACTCAACTAATAATGAATTTATCATTATATGCAATGTTATATATCACTAGAATAATGCTAACAAATCGAATCAGGTTTAATAATTGCCTAAATGAAAAAGTTTAGCTGTACTTTATTAAATTTATACTCAATGATAACGTATATATCACTGGACATCAAATTAAGTCAGTGCTACGATTTTGATAAATGTAGAAGTAAAGTTGTACTATTACACATTCATACTGAATGATATACCTATTTCACTTAAAAAATCAGTTAAGACCATGAACTGGATATATCTTTATTCAAAGTCTTATAAATATAAAAGTTAAGCTGTGTTATACTATGTATATTGTTTATAATTTTTTTTTTAAATATCCTTTATTGGTACAATCTTAACTATTTGTTAATTTATGACTATTGCTGAATTGTACTTAATAGATATTAGGTAATACGTGTGCGGGTTTACTTAACCTGTGTTCAGCTCCCATATTGTTTATAATTAACAAAGATATCTTATACAAATTATGCAAAATTGTTATTAATGATAAATTATGTGTAATTTTGTTATTAAATAAATACAGTCAAACCTCTCTATAATGAAATCGTTGGTATCTACAAATAACTTCGTTATAGAGAGGTCTTCGTTATAGAGAGGTCTTTGTTATAAAGAGGTTTTCGTTATAGAGAGGATCGCTATGGAGAAGTTCAAATATTTGAAAATATATATGAATATATATATGAAAAACTTCGTTATAGAGATGTCTTTATTATAGAGAGGTCTTCGTTATAGAGAGGATCGCTATGAAGAAGTTCAAATATTTAAAAAAATATATATGAATATATATATGAAAAACTTCATTATAGAAATGTCTTCGTTATAGAGAGGTTTTCGTTGTAAAGAAGATCGCTATGGAGATCGCTATAAAACTTCGTTATAGAAAGGAATTCGTTATATGGAGATTCGCTATAGAGAGGCTTGACTGTATTCTTACCATTGTATTGAAAATAAGCTAATTAAAATAAAACTGAAATTGCTTAAAAATACCCTGTAGCTAACCAATCTTCTTGTTATTGTTTTGATAAAACCACATCTTATATAACTCTGAAATTTATTCGATTTGTTGAATTATATAATTCGATTTCAGTTAACAAAATTTATGTGCTCTACATTAAACTTTTAAAATATTCAATCAATCTTTTAATCAAGTTTAAATAAACTATTTTTACTTATTGAAATTCTTTGGTCATATCAAGTTGTATAATAAATGAATGCAATAGTCTTGGTTTTAAGCTTCGAACTAAAAACTACATGAATGCATAAATAAATAAAATAAAAGTAAATTAAATTAAATTAAATACAAATTTAAATTCAAATTCAAATGAACCCAAACAAAGCCACGAAACGATTTGTATTCGTTTTATTGTCAACAATTGACCACTGACAACTTGACAAGAATTTATGTTGCAACCCCCGCACGTAAGTCGAGATTTATTTTTGGTGTTTAAATGCCAAAATAGTTTTAATTACTTAGGAACAGAGCAATGTTCATAAGAATTCGTGTGCCCTGAGTGTTGTTTAATATTGTTATTATATTGTTTATTAAAACAAACAAACATTGAAATTCACTTTTTTTTTTTTGAATAAAACGACACGATTTTAAATTTGCAATTCACACGCGTGAATTAAATATTTTTATGGTGACGAGACATAAACAAATAAACCGAATTGCTTAATTTAAATTTAAATTGTTAATAATGTTGGTTGTAGCACAGTTGCTACTGCGTTCCAAAGATACATTTAGTACTTCACATAACAATACTTATTTGCATAATTCCTTTAGCAACTCAAAAACCTAGAATTTTTTTTTTTTTTTGTATTTGGGAAATATGTGGGCCCATGAGTGCGTTAGAGAAGTTGGCAGGTGAGTTGCGAGCAATGCATGACCGCACTAAAATGCTCATTCATACGCAACGTAGTACCAATTCGGCCTAAAGGTGAGGCCATTCTAGTTCATACTGAGTTCAAAATAACACACAAAAAATGGAAAAAAAAACAAAAAAAAAAATAAAATAAAATTATGTGGAAGAACGCAACACATGACAACTTCATGTGCTTCAACGTAAGCAACAGCCGTCGTCATCATAAGCCTTATCATAGTGACTAATACTATGGAGTTTGGCTTAGTTCGCATGGCGACTTTTTGGCATTTTTAATTAGACGAATTTTTTGCCGCAAGAAGACCACCACCAACACTCGGCTCATAAAGTCAATGGTTTTAGTTTTTGTTTCCGAGCTCATATATCACAGTGTGCTACTTTGCATATACTTTGCTACTTGCTACTTGCTACTACTATGTAAGTAGTAGAAGTAGTTTTTCAGTGTTCTGCCCACATATCCACTCTACCCACTACGGTATTCCCTTGCAGGTAATAATGTTTTGCCAGTTCAGTAGTTAAGAGAGTTTCCACGTAGCGTTGGTTGGTTGGTGTGTATGAAAAATTCGCAACATGTGAAGTTTTCATTTCTGTTTAGGTATTTAGATATATATTTTTTCGTTTATATTTATTTTTTATATATATATTATGAAATTTATGGTTCAAGGTAATATGGTAAACTTTGTCGGTCGACGGATTTGGCACAATTTTTTATTTCATCGCTTTTTGTTTTGTTTCAAGTTTGCATACAAAAAATGCATAGAGACAGAGCAACATTTAAGCCATATTAAACTGTTGTTGGAAGTGTTGCTGACGTTTCAGTGATGTTTCTTTTTTTTTTTTTTGTGATATTTTGAGAAGTCACGCTAATAGTTTTATGTGTTGCTATAATAAACTTTGACCCGCTTTTCCGTATAAAAATTACGTCATTTTGCCAACTGCAGCAAACATAAATTTTTCCTATTTATTTTTTTTCTTTATAGTTTTTGGAATAGGCCCTGACTATAGACATAAAAGCGTATATATTATTTTGAAAGCATCCTTCGTGGAAATATCCTTTGATGTACTACTCGCCATTGTATGTATAATATATATGTACTGCAACAAAGTGGCAGTGACTGAAATTCTTTACTGTCAGAATCAGACTAGCAAAAGGACTAAAATATTTTTTTTGTTTTTCTGTTTTGTGAATGACTCCAAGTAAAGTTTGAAATGAGCGTAAATAAATGTGTCGCAGCTTTTTTTTTCTGGGATTTTAAAGTGAAAGTGAAATAATGTTTTATTTGTTAAAAGTTTTTTAATATGTTGTAATATATTTCACTTTTTAATGCATGCGAAACAGAAATGTTTTAACATAGATGTATTAAGTTTAAGTAAAATGGATAAAGAGTTACTTTATTTTTCTTAGTTAGTATGGAATATAAAGTAAAAGAGTTCTAAGCTCTTAATGGAGTAAAGAACTAACCTATAGTAGATCTCTGTTGGAGTAAAGAATGCCCCATATACTAACTAAACTCTGTTGGAGTATAGAATGGCAACTATGGAAAGATCTACACTGCTATAGTAGTATAAATACTATACTTGTAGTAGAACTAATTTAAACAGAACAAAATGGATAAAATATTATGTTATTTTTCTTGATTAGAATGGAATACAAAATAATGAAGTTTTAAGCTCTTAATAGAGTAAACAATTAACCTATAGTAGATCTCTGCTTGAGTAATGAGTGGCCCATATAGTATAATAGGTCTATACTACACTCAGAATGAGGAATGGCAAGGGGTTACACTACTATAGTAGTAGAGATACTATAGTAGAACTAATTTTAACAGAATAAAATGCATAAAGCGTTACTTTATTTTTCTTAATTAGTACGGAATATAAAATAAAAAAGTTCTAAGCTCTTAATGGAGTAAAAAATTAACTTATAGTAGATCTCTGTTGGAGTAAATAATGGCTCATATAGTATAGTAGGTACAGGCTACCCTGTTGTAGTGAAGAATGTCAATTATAGTAGGGCTACACTACTATAGATACTACAGTAGAACTAATTTGAACAGAACAAAAGTTATACAAATTTATTTAAATGAATATTAAAATGTCTAACTTTAAAGATTTTCTAATAAAAATAATCAAGATAGAAACTGTAGGTTCATTATTCTTTTCCTACGATAAGACATAAAATGCACAAAAAAAATAAGACTCAATTTCATAAAGTTTATTAAAAAACATTTAAGTCCATTATCTATTAAATCCATTAAAATCGATCAAAATAATTTCTAGTGGTTTGAGGTACGAATATGCAACCGTTCTTCTCTGTTATATCTTCTTACTGATATCTTTATATGAGATGTAAAAAAAAATCGTGGCTTAAAATTCTCCTCTTGGACGAAATCCAATAAAAAGACAAGAATGCTCATCACAATCCAAGTAGAAATAATATTCTAGATAGACTCATCTTCTTAAGAGACTAATGTTATAGTTTTTAATTAGATGATTAAGTAGTTTAAAAATAAGAGTCTATATATTTTCAACGTGATTACCTTCCACGGCGTTCCTAACACACGTACCGATATAAGGAGTTTTAACGGCACCAATTGAAGTTACATATTTTTATTTTATTTATAATATTAAGTGCATTAAGTACATGCTTTTTATTGCACTATCTTAAAAACTAACTTAAAAGCTAACAAGATATTTATTCAAGTACAATTTATTTTGAAAATTACAAATAGTAGAAAATAATAAAATTGAGTTAAAAAATACAATTTTGCTATAATTTCAAATTGGATATTATTATATGATATAAAGGAAGTATAAAAATTAAACTAATATTAACATTTAATTTAAAATAAAAATAATATATCAAATAAGTTCAGTTAACAATAACTTTTTAAAAACTCTTAAATCACATGCATTTCGGGTTGAACTTGGCAAAGCGTTCCATAACCGAATTGAATGAATAAAGAAAAACCTAGTGGTAGCAACAAAATTAAATCTTGGAATTATGAAAAGAAGAGATCTTGTGGAACGCATAGGCTGCAAGCAATTATAAAGGTACTCAGGATATTTAGAAGTTTTTAATTGGAACAGAAATAGGCAGATTCGAATATTTAAATACTGCTCAATGTCACAACCCAGTATAGCGTTTCTATAAACTGTTAGATGATCAAAACATTTAAGGCCGTAGACGTATCTAGTACAACAGTTTACTACTGTTCTCAGTTTAGCAAGGGACTCGTAGTCCAGTTTACAGTACACCAACGCGGCATAAGTAATTATAGGCAATATTAGTTGTCTGACCAATAAGCCACGGACATGGACAGGGGTATACTTAGCAGATAAATTCAAATATCTGAGGCAAATATATGATTTCCTAACGACATGATTGATATGATCAGAGGCATGTAGCTTTGAATTCAAATTAAATCCTAGACATTTAACTGATGCACTATATTTAATAATTGAGTTTCCAATAGCTACCGATGGTAATTCGTCTAAGTTTAATTCAGACCTACTAAGCGGCAACATGATGGTTTTATCTGCATTTAGCAGCATATTGTTTTCAACCGCCCAGCGATGTATGCATGTTAAATCTATATTGATCTTTGTGACCATGTCATTTAAATTATCACTCCGACACGAATAATACATTTGTATATCATCGGCATATCCATGTAGCCTCGAAAATTGACATACTGAGAAAACGTCATTAATATAGATCGAAAATAGCAATGGCCCAAGAATCGATCCTTGAGGAACCCCAGAAAACAGAAGTTTAAAATTTGAAAATTTATTATCAGTAACTACTGACTGAGATCTCTCAGTTAAATAACTAAAAATAAATTTAGAAGCTAAACTGGAGAAGTGGAACTTATTTATGAGCTTTTTACAGAGCAAAGCGTGATCAACTCGATCAAATGCTTTTGAAAAATCTAGAAGGCATAAGTAAGTAACCAAATCCCTATCATAACTTAATCTAATATCTTCAAGGACTTTCAGCAAGGCAGACGCACAACTATGACCTTTTCTGAAACCAGATTGATAAGGAGATAGCAGATGAAAAACATTTAGATGATTACGAATCTGTTCAGACATTATAGCCTCACACACTTTGGAGAGAGAAGAAAGAATACTGATAGGTCGATAGTCAGAAACTAATGAAGCATTAACTTTTTTCTCGTTGGAATAACTTTAGCTTGTTTCCATGCCACTGGAAATGTAGAGGTAGTAATACAATAGTTTATAATATGAGTTAATGGAGATATTATAAATGGTAAAATGAGCTTTATGAATTTAAGAGGAATTTCATCTAGCCCAACAGCATTAGACTTAATATTCATTAAATTCTTAAAAACAATATCTTCACTGACGCAGTAAAAACTAAAGCCTTCATTAGCGTTAACAATATTCATATCAAAGAATACTGAAGAAGAGCTACCATTATCCTCTACAGAAGAAACAAAGAAGTTATTTAGAGCATTTGGGTCCATATTGCATATATTTTTACTTTTTCTTGTAACCCCAAGCATTTTGATATTATTCCAAAGGGTTTTAGTAGATTTAGTACCACCAAGCTTAGATTCATAGTAATCTGACTTAGCCTTAAAAACAGTTCTAGCAGCTACATTTCTAGCAATTCTAAACTTCATCCAGTTATATTCCGTAGGGTACTTTTTCCAAACTGCATATTTTCTATTTCTTAAATTAATAAAACGTTTTATTGTAGTACTAAACCATGGGCAAGAAACATTATTGACGGTAATAGTACGAAAAGGTACATACCGATTACGAAGGCTAAGCAATTTTTTATTAAATGCATCTAATTTTTGATCAACAGAAATACCAGACCAACATTCATTCCATTCAGTTGAATTAAGTTCACAAAATAATCCCACTGAATCAATTGACTTATAATCCCAAAAAGAAAATCTAGTTGAGATGGATTTTTTAGTTTTCTTGAAGTCAAGCGTAATAAATAGTAGGTCATGATCTGAAACAAATGAAATCTGTTCAAACAACAACAATTTGCTTATATCAGAAACTGCAATTATGTCCAGAAGACTAGGCTTAACATTATTGGCATATCTAGTAGGTATGGTCCTATTGACAATATTTAAGCCCGACATGGCAATAAGATCATTTAAACGGGAAACATTACCACAGTTTGAGAGAAGGTCATTATTGAAATCGCCAAGTACTGCTAAGAAGTCGAAATTAAGCGCAATGGGTTGCAGTGAATCAAAAAATGGTTCGCAACTAAAGCGTTTGTGTGAATTATACACGCACCCCACCAATATTTTCTGAAAACCAACATTGATGCTTATAACAACAAATTCAATGTCAGACTCACCAGATATACATACCAAATTACTTGGTTATAGTTCCGTCCTTGGGTAAGTAGTGAAGTCTATTTAATACCTCCACTGTTCTTTAGAGCATAGCATCCACTTGTAAAATGCAACTTCACATAGAATGAAAGTAATGAATGCAGTCATTCTATCTTTATAAATTTGGGTTTTAACCACAGTCACCACGATACGACCATTAAAGAGCCAAACATAGATTTGTCAGGACAATTGAAGTTATGGGCTTTGACAGCCGTTCTACCTAATTTACATCTCCGGTCGGGTGCCGCAAGTGAAACTCACTCACTATCATTTATACTCCGAACAGCATCAGGTGGGTCTAGGTTTTCGTTCACAGTCATGTCTTACCCCACGAATATTCTATAGTACTTTAGGCATAGTACAAAAGCCCATTCTGGACCTCGATTTGTGAAACATGATATACGATGGAATCCCTAAAACTATGATACCTGATGCCTAACATCTCGTCGCTTTCGCAGATGATATCTCTGTAGTAGTTATGGTGGAAATATTACTTATGGCGAGCACAAACCAAATACTACCTTACGAATGCCAATTTTGGATAGAAATTTTAAGTGCAATGGACTGCTGCACTTCGAGGAGAGTATCAAACCATACCCGCGGCAGAAGTTCTAGCGAACAGCAGAATCAGCCCTATTAACCTACAAGCCTTTGAACGGAGTAAACGCTGGGAACTGAAATCGGGAAATAATTCAACACATTTTCGATTTAAGAGGAAGATGGACAGTGAAGCTAATCTCAAATGTAAAATCATAGATATAAATGAACTTCGCAAGATTGACAACTATCTGGTCATGAAAAAAGTAGAGCAATCGAAACTGTATATATTGCGGAACAGACGGGAACAATGCTGAGCATATTTTTTTTTTTAATTGCGAATAATGGCATAGTGAAAGAACGTTACTAGAAAAGCATATAGGTAACTTCACAGTAGGGAGTTTCAATAAGAAAATAAAAAATTGAGCAGCAAATTGAAATAAAATCAGACAATTTATCAGAAACGTGCTCAAGAAAAAGAAGAAAGACTAAGACGCAAACTAAGCTAAAACGAAAAGCAAACTCGAGATTTTCCAGGGACCGTTGGTTCTACAAGGAGTATACGGTGTGGATAGCTAATGCGTAAAGGATCCTCCTTAAAGTTACTTGAAAGCGATCCTGGGGGAGTAATCTCGATAAAGAAGAGAGGCTGTTTTAATGCGTGTACTCTACAGTTGGAATCGGGTAAATCGGGCGACGGTCGGTTTAACGCTGCCTAAAGCATTTCATCTCCTTATCCACAGAAAAAAAAAGAAAACATAACTTTTTAGCATTAAATGATTTTTATTATATTAAGTTTTCCATTAATAAACACATCATAAAATCAACTTATACATATGCAAATACAAATATAAATATTTAGGATTACATTATTACGGAATGTTTGTGGTGTGTAAAGAATTAAGTTTCCACTTTTTTTGTCTTTTATAAATATGTTACCTACATTATTTTATTTAGTGATGTTTGTTCAAAAAGTTACAATTTGCAAAATATTTCACTTCAATCCTTGCACTTTGTATATAGAAAGCAATACATGTGTATAGATGTAGGTACGAGTATATGTATATATGTATGTACTTAACTTATATTATATATGTATGATAGTAAAAATTTTGTAGATATTTCAAAATTAATGTGAGACGGTGTGTTAAATGACTTAAACAAATTTATATAACTAATAGATATATAATAAGATTAATTTGGTAATTGATATTCATTTTGATTTTTGATTACAAGGATTTATTTATTTATTTGAAGCAGAGCTTGTTCTTGTGTACTACATGATTCATTACAAAATTGCCTAATGATGGTTTCTTGTATAAATATAATAAATGATTTTAAGTTTAAATAAATAATTCAATATTTTCTTATAAATTAAAATTTGCATTATTTTCATTTTATTTGTTTTCATTTCTGCATCTATATACTAGCCAATTGATAATATTTGTATAATTTATACTACAAATAATGATTTTTTTTCTTTCGTTTTTTTTTATTTTATATATACGCTTTTAATTAAGTTTTTTATATATATAAAATTAAGCAAATTTTATATATGTATACTGAAATTTTAGTTAAGAGTAATTTATGTGCTTTGAAATAATTAAATAATAAAATAAAATAAAATAAAATATTATAAATATATTGGTACACAAATTTACTATATATTAATTTTATAAATTCTGTTTTTATTGCAATAATCATTTAATTATGGCTAAAAATGCTTCTTAAATATTAAGTGATTTTACATTTATATATATGTTTATACATATATGTGTGTTTTAATTTCACTTATATATTAACACGACTTATAGTTTATAATAAATTTATTATTAAATTTTATATATATTAAGCACACAAATTTGTTAATAACTCCTCAATCTATTTCTTAAATTTATTATATAAATCAACAGTGTGTTATGTAAGGTGTACTTCTAAGGATATTCCTAATTAAAATCAACGGTTTATTGCATTAGACAACTTCTAAGTATACTTTTTAATTGTGATTTGCATTAGTATTTAAGTGACTTGCTTTTGAAATAAAAGATATAAGTGTGTGAATGATGGTTTACTTTATAGAATATTTTAGGACGTGTGCGAGTTAGACTAAGTTGATGCTAAACCAAATGGGAGATTTTTTGGGATATTTTGCACTGCACACATTTAGCCATTTATCAACACGTATCGGCACATCACTACATTACCGGCACAACTTAAAATTTCCCTCATTTAAAACGCAACTTAGCCTAACTCGCACACGACCTTAATACTAATTATTTAATATCATCGGCAAGACTTTAACTGTAAATAATTTAAACTTCTTCGTAGTAAACCAAATATTGTTTTATGTGGAAATTTTAGAAAAATGCTAACTCCAATATTTATTCAGTGCATATATGTTATATACATATATATTGAAGGCATGTATATACTCATAGTATATGTATATATTATGAGTGCATATATGATAATGGATTTCTTTTAAAACATTATCTCTTTCAAACAACACATTTAATAATTTTTAATATTTCTACCTTTCATTTCACAAATTAATTCTTCAAGCCATTTTGTCTTAAAGCAATTCAATTTAGAATTCATTACTTCAGATATTTATAATTATTAGAAAGTGAATCTCTGTATAAAATATTTCCAAAACATTAATGGAAATATATACTCATTGTATTTCTTAGGTATTGTATGTATGGAAACACCCACTTCATTCATAAACGTAGTCAAGAACCTGAACAGGAAAGAACTCTATCAAAATTTCTTTATTGTTGTTTAATTTTAAGAGTTCGTTTTATTTAATTTACATAAATCTGTAACATTTTTACAATAAAATAGTAATTTTGTCAAGGAATGAAATTTCGTTATGGGTTCCGCTGGCTACGCCTATGTAAATATCTGAGCACTGAGAAAAATTGATAAAAAATCTTAAGAAAGTTCATTTTTACATTAAAAGTTTTGTTATTAAATACAACAAATATTCAATATAATTGAAAATTTCAGAGCTACTGTGAAGTTTCAGTATTACTTTATTTTAAACATTAGTACTTACATAAAACATTAGTAATTAATTATATATTAAGTACTCTTTTAAAATATGTTGAAAGTATGTATGATACTTTAAAAATGTAAAACAATTTTTCATATTGTAATTAACTAAATATTTATGTTAAAATGTTGTTTGTGTTTACCTTAAATTAACACAATAAAAACCATTGAAAACATTTTTAAATTTACAACACATTACAACGTTGAATTAACTATTCATTTAGCAGAACTAAATTTAAAGTTGTCACATCTAGTAGCTGTAGTAATATGTGAAAAAATCATAAATTATGTCTTAAAAAAGTGATATCTTTAAAAGAAGCATATATATGTGTTATTTTTTTAAACATTTATTATTTATTTTTTTTATTATAATTAATAATTTGCTCTTATCAAACTATTTCTCACTTCCTCTATTGTTCTATAGCGCTTGCAGTCATTCTATGAAGCCTTAAAGCCTTATACATTTTATCATTAACTATAATAAACTACAGTTGGCAACACTTTTCTCTTTGAAGGTAGCAGTTACAGGTTTTTTCTTTTGTTTATTATGCTTGATAATAATAATATATATTAAATTGTTATAAATATTATTAGCGTGTTTATATTATAAATAAATTTAAACTCAATATATAACTCAATAAAGCCTTGCATTTTGACTGCACAAACAAATAACAACAAAAAGTGATTTAACTTCATTTTAATTTAATAATTAAAAATTGTTATTAGATTTGATTTAGCTTGAATTACTTTCAAAACCTATCACAAAATGTATTGGGCGGATTTTTAGCGTGTTCCAACAAAACATTCAAATATACAATATATTTTCATTTATTTATGTTTTAGATGAATTTTTAACTTAAGCTTAATTCAACATTAATTTTACTACTTTAAAAGCTAAAGACGGATTCAAAATCAACCAAAAATTTGACTTTAATAATTATTTAAATTGCTTTCTTGTGGGACTTTTAGCAAAAATGAGTGCAATTTTAATTTTAAAATTAAATCTCTTAATTTTTCTTAATTTACTTAAGTTTAAATAAGCTTTGCATTTATAAAATTTGACGCTCTTTTAACAATGAATTTTGTTTTACTTTGGTTTTTGTATATCAAATGTCTTAAATGATTTCTTTTTATTTAATTACAAATTACTCTACAATTATTTTAGTTATTTTCTTAATAGCAATTTTAATGATTTGACAACTTACACATAATTTTTATTTAATAATAATTTTGGTATTTGTTATGGAAATTAAAAGCATCAAAACTTTCAATTATTTACTTAAATATTTATCCGTTTAATTGCTGTCTTCTGTGGAATTTATATTTTATTTTATTTGTATTTAATTTATTTGCAGTTCCAAAAATTCAAAAATTCAAAAATTTCTTTCAGATTTAAGCACTACTGCACTTTGTTTGCAGATAATTGTTATATTAAAGGTTATATGCATTTTATATATTCTTACTGCATTTGGTTTTGGATTAAACCAAAATAATAATCCTTCTCTGTTTCATAAGTGATTTTACTAAAATGCGTTTAGTTTGCTTGTTTGTAGATATTTCTTTAATATATTTTTATTTAAAAATCAAAATATTCGTTGAGTTTCATTTAAAATACAAGCATTTGATCAGCACTGCCCTCCGCACTATCTTCGTCGTCGGTTTCCTCATCCTCATCGTCGGATGTAAGTGATGATGCGTTGTTTACTACCGATTCTGAAAGGATAAAAATACCAAAACACTTATAGTAAAGAGGTTGTAACTATTTTCAGAAAGTTTGGCAATTAAAGCCGTAAACCTAAAATATTTAATTTCATGCAAAAACTTTATGAATGCAAAACTTTTGCAAAAGTGTAAAATTATTTTTAAGCAAATTGGAATATTATCATTAAAATAAATTACGAAAAATATTTCATATTTTCTAAATTACTTCAAAACTACTTAAGAAGATTATCAGAAATAACTGACACTCACTCACAAATTGATTCTTATTTCCATTTATGAGGTCATTAAATCATAAAAATTTAAAGAATATTCTATGTTTTTCGAATTATTTCTAAACTGCTTATAAAGTTTATTTAAAATAAGTAACACTCAATCACAAATTGACTCTTATTGCTTTATAAGTGGTTATTAAGAACCAATCTATGCATTGCACTATAAATATAATACATATAATTTAACATTTTATTTTTATTTTTTGCATTACTTTAAAACTATTTAAAAAGATTGTCAAACATAATTGACATTCACAAATTAATTCTTACTCCTATATTATTGGTTATTCAATCCTATATATTAAAAAGGTATATATATATATACCTACATATATAGTAAATGTACACAGAGTACGAAACTATGTTTTTAGAAAATATTTTAAAACTATTTAAAAGGATTTATTTATGATAATCTGTGTGATGTCTATAAATTACTTATTACTCGCAAGTCTGATTATCTTAAATTATTTTGAGGTTATTGTACAATTTGGGGTAGATATGCCATCCTTTATTTATTTATATTTATTACTGTATTCTAATAGTTCCAGTGACCAAACAACACTTATGTTCGGACGATGTACTGAAGGTATGGATTTATAATCACCAAGGTGTGTATGGGTCCATGAGGGTGACGGCACTTCAATAAGAGGTTTGAACGCCATACAATTAAAACAATTAACATTACTCGTCTAAATATATAAACAATTATAAACTAGAAGGATTTTGTTGAGTTGAAAATGTATTAAATTATAACACAAGTTTCATACTAACATAATAACTATTATATGCAGAAGTAACTAGTTTCTTGCTTAGATTTAACATGTTAGATTTATTAAATGTAAATGGAACATTTCTTATGCATAGACATAAAATGTTGAAGTTTATTCAAAGTATTAAAATGCATTTAACATTTAAAAGAATTAGGGTTTATGTCTTTGGTGAAATAAGTAGCTTGTTTAAGATTTTTTACAAAAGATAATGTTAGCGCTGGTGAATCACTACCTTAATCTTAACATAGAATTAGTTATCTTACTACAATGAATAAAAATACAATAAAATTCTGGTTTAAATCCATTTACTATATTACTACTAAGGTCAAGACCCACAGCTTCGCTTGTCCTGACGAATAGAGATTGATTTCTTAATAGAAGTGTTGTGGTAAATGTGGTCTTACTTTTTAACCAAGTGTCGTGACGCAAAGAACAGCAGAGGTGTTAGATTGGACTCGCTCCCTCCCAAAGAGGAAACTATATTCAAACGTATAGCTTCAATGGGTAACAGCGCAGTTCCTATGAATTCTATTAATTCTATGAATTCCTATGATTCGTATGTAAAAGTGACGGTAGTTTACGGTAGTTTATTACGTTTAAACTATGTACTCTGTAGTTCAATCGAGCGTTGGGTATAAAGTGTAGTTCTGTCTGGAAGAAGATTATGAAGATGTAAGCATGCTTAATTGGATACAAATTTCTTCTCTTCTCTTGTATTATTGTTCTATAAAATATCCAGTGAAAAACTATGTATTCTGTAGTTCAATCGAGCGTTGGGTATAAAGTGTAGTTCTGTCTGGAAGAATATTATTAAGATGTGAGCATGCTTATTTGGATACAAATTTCTTCTCTTGTATTATTGTTCTATAAAATATAATGTTATATCCTAACATGTGCTAAAATTTGGATTGTTTAGTTACTTTAATAAAAATTGATTTTTATCGTTTGTTTTGATGAAAGTACTAAATTATTCAATAAAATTTTATTATTTAATAATTAATTGAATTTTTGGCTATTTCGAGTATTGGAAAATATCTATTATCAGTGGTTTTAGAATTATATTTATATTTATTTATTCCTAATTAATTTTTTGACACTTCAAGTATCAAGGGTTGAAGAACTTGTGCCTTGCCAGTTTTAAAGCTCAGAATCAATGTTCATTAGCCAACTGACTTAAAGCCGTACTTAACTTGTATGTTCGAATTTGGGTTTTGTTAATTTGCTGTGAAAGTTCATTAACAAATTCATTTGCTGTGTTATATTAAAACGAAATCATAAAATAGCTATAGAAAAATTGAATTAATTAATTATATATATTTTTTTTTGATTCTTAAATTAGATAATATAATATATATAGTTCATTCATTTGCTGTGTTATATTAAAACGAAATCAGAAACTAGCTATGGAAAAATTGAATTAATTAATTATATATATTTTTTTTTGATTCTTAAATTAAATAATATAAGATATATTAGTTCAATATATCTTTAATATTTAGCTTCAAATACTATGTGTGGATAAAGGCTATTCAATAACTTGATTTAGATTTAATTTAGATTTGATTTAGAATCTAAGCAAATCCTTTAGTTTATTATAAAAGTCAATTTTAAATTAAAATAAATATTATTTTCATTTTCATTTAATTTTATATCCAAATAACCTGTCAACGTGGCATTTAAAGACAATGTCAGGCGAGTATTGTAATGTGCTGATCTCTTGGGTATTCTCAATCACTGAAGAGATTTTATTGTAATGTATTTTATTGAATTATAATTATTAATTGATCATGTTAATGTTAATGTTGATGTTAATGTTAATGTCTTGTTCGAGAGTTATTATTCAAGTATTGAATTTGCAGGCAAGTATTGAAAACAATTCGCCTACAGTTATCCCTCGTATTCAACTAAATTACTTGAATAAATAATTATCTGCTATCACTGAGATTTGATAAATCTATTTATTATTAAATAATTTAACTTGCACGTTATTGAATCGATACTGAATACTCGAATATTCCTTAATTTGTAGTTTGCGTGCACACTTACCGCAATTAGGCTTTCCTCTAGTGCGTGTATTGGCAAACTCAACGCCGTGTTTATCCACACACCAGCAAACTCCGACTGAATTGTGGCATTGGGTGGGCTTGTAGAATCCTTGAATATCGCAGTCAGGTGCATATGCGCCTAATTCACAAAAATATCAAACAAGAATGAACAAATTTATGAGTAACTTTGGCTGGATGAAATTTTTGCTTTATAAAAGCAAAAAGCATTTAAATAAGCTTTAAGAGAAATTAAAGGAATTATTAAAAATTAAATTTCATTGTGGAAAAAAATTGTGTGTAAAGCATTTCGGTAGTGAATTTATTTTAAATATTTAGCAAGCATACAATATTCTGTAAGGTAGAAAAACTTTTAAAACTGTTGGGGAAAATTTGCAAAAGCTCATTAAAACTTAAATTCCTCTTTTATGTTTTGTGTTTTATGTTTTATATTTGAATATTTGAATAAGTTACTTTGCGTGCTTAATACTTTCACTTTTCCATAAACATTTTTTATTTTAGTACATTTGGGAGGAAAAAAAACTAATTGAAAGTAAGTCTTTTGTAAGAAATAAAATTCCACCTGTACCTATCTCACCTGCAAAGTCGCCGGCAATTCTTCGTCTTACAGCAGCGCAAGGACGATCAGTTTTCTCGAAGCAGCGGCACCATTCGCGTGTATTTATTGAATTGTCCTGATCCAAGTCGCAAGTATCGATGAATGGTTTAATGCAACGCTCATTTTGATCATGTTCCAAATCGTACATTTCCTGCAGTGAAAGTAAGCCATCATTGTTCAAATCCAAATGTCCGAACATCCATTTGGCTTCTGTCTTGCAGGCGGGTGGGAAGTGTGCTTTCGATTTTTGATTGTGCTGTCGACGTTTCTTGCTATCGGCCATAATTACTGAAAACCAATCCAATAGGCGATTTCCAATTGCGGTCAATTGTTGTGGTTTGCATTCAGGTGACTTCGATGGATATCCTGTAAGTCATGAATTAATGAAAGAAAATTATTTTAATTTGTAAACCACAAAATACGCACCACTATTGATGTTGTTATTGTTCTTGATGTACTTCTGTGGCTTTTCAACTACTTCATTGTAACCGCGAATTTTGTGTTTATCCTCTTGATATTGATTATCCTGTTGATTTAAAAAAATAAACTTCAACTGTATTTTATATGTAAAATTAAGTTTAATTTAGTTTTGCAATTTGTTTATGTAAATTTAAAGCAATTTTGTATTATTACAAGTGTTGCTTTAACATTTTTGTTGTATTGTTAAGATTTCTTTCATATCGTCGTTGTTTTTCTGCGAAATGCTACACAAATTAAATATTTAAGGCAACAGCTCATGCATAGCAGAAGCACAGCACAGCACAGTACAGCACAGTACATCCTTTACGATAGCGCACTTTACTATGTATTACACCCAATGCACACTTCCGTTTCCGTTTTCACACTTCTTCAAATAATACAAATGCACACAAACAGAAAAAACAAAAACAAAAACAAATATATTGCATACTAATATCTATATATCTATATATCTATATATATATATGTATCTGCACTTATGTATCTTTATACTTGTACTACTTGGAGCACCACCAACGACATTGGCTGGTTCACTACACTCATTCTTACCTTTTTGTAGGCGGTGTACTTGAGGTACTTGTAGTGTTTGTTATCGTATTTGATTTCCTCCGGTGTGAATGTGAATTGGGAATTTATGTGATTGTAATGTCGATTGTTATCGTCCTTATCCTGACAATGTATTTGGATGCGCAGAAACCAGCCAAGCGAAAGACATACAACAACAACAACAAATAGTCAGTTAAAAAAACAACCAAACACATATTTACAGATAAATAAACAAATAGACAAAATTTACGATTATTATTTATTCAGTGAATTTTAAAAATTAAATTAATTCCGATACACGAGTATAGTTTGTCAAGTTGACTTTATGGATGGCATTTCGTTTTTACACTTTGTTTTTTTTTATTTGTTTTTTTTTAATACAGTTTAAAGTATGTTATGCAAATTCATTTTTGTATACTCAATAGAAAATTGTATCTAGAAAAATAAATAGTTTTCCTTCGATTTGAATATTGATTAAGGCCATGCTCAATTTTTATGAGTGTCGTCTTTTGAATATTAAAGATAAATTGTTTAAGATATCAATATATTAAACCTATGAGATTGATATAAAAGAACGTTTGATATAAAAGTAATCAGAATAATGTAAAAAAAGTAATAGTGATTATATATACATATATCTTTTCAAAATAATCTCCATAAGCAGCAAGGCTTTAGACCATAATTAAACCGAAAACCAAAAAAATTAACTTTAATTTTTACCAGACTGAAACACGAAATAGTAAAAAAATATATATCTCACGTTTATTAACTTCCACCCCCTAGACATACTCCCCGTCCTCCTGTTCCAAGCTCATACTTTCTGATTTAGATAAACCTAGACTTCTAAGCATTAAACCTATTGCCCACATCACTCCTCATTAAAAATTGGTATGAAGTTTTCGCATTACGCTGGAAATCTTCTACATTCATTCCTAAGAGGTCGTTTTAATGGCTTAAAGTCTCATGCTATGGCTTTTGATGCTTTAAACCTACTGCAAAAAAAAAATGTTCAACAACTCCCGATTGCAACCTTGTAATTCTTCTTTCGGGACCACAGCGCACAGTGTGACAAAACAAAAATTTGCCATTCAAAATTCGATATTTTCGGAATCAGTGACATAAGATTAGTGGTATCCCTAGATACCTTAAAAACTATGATAGGTAGAAAGTTAAATTTTGGTATCCAAAAAGCCTACATTATAATACATATGTCATAATGTGTTATCACTTCGTTGTAATGTGCTGTTTTGAAATGCTGTTCCAATAACTATTCAAAAGAGTTATTAAAATCTAGTTAACACAAACAATTCGAAGATCTGATGAA
The DNA here is from genome assembly GCF_002237135.1 of Teleopsis dalmanni. Classification (NCBI taxonomy): domain Eukaryota; kingdom Metazoa; phylum Arthropoda; class Insecta; order Diptera; family Diopsidae; genus Teleopsis; species Teleopsis dalmanni. Next base: position 143,824,551 of record NC_051847.1, on the reverse strand, counting down.
ACAAATGATACTTAAGAGTCTAAAGCTGTAAGTATTCTATGCAAAACTGGGGCAGGATACATGAAACTCTACCTAGATAAGATGTTGCAAAACCCTCTCACCAATTTGCTGCAAAGTTGTGGATTTAGGGACCCCTCCCACAGAGTATACTCGTAAACGAGATTTCTTGAAAAAAAAAAATGAAAACTGAGTGAGTGCTTTGCCAAATGGTATATGGTATATAGTAATTGAAGTTTAGAGAAGGAGGAAAAAACGTTTAAGAACTGCCCAAACCTCACTTAAAAGCGTTTAGCCTCTTCAGTCGTTTAGCAATGTATATTAAATATTGATCTAATAAAGGAGGTGGTAATATTACTAATGAACTTTATTTCATTGCGATTTAGACTATCCTAGTGACGGATATAATTTTTAGGGCAGTTAGTTCTCAATAGGAATTTTGGTAAATTTCATTATTCTGACCAACTTTTTCTACTACCATATTGCTTGGTTCTCGAGTTATCGTGCTTTTGAGTTATAAGCTTTTTGAATTTAATATACAAAGAACTGCTGACACTATATTGTTATCGACATAAAAATTTCGCATACAAGTTACACTTTCTTGCTTGTATAATCAATATAAAAATATACAACTTTCAAACACTATATCTGAAGAATCTTACAGTCAATATCAGTATACAATATAGTGAAAAGATAATGAAAATTACCAAAATCAATCATCAAATCGTGCTACACAAGAAGTCGTAATCTCTCTTGTTTCCATAGCTTCGACCATTTAGAGAGACTTTATAAAAGTTTATATGCTGTTCTGTTAATCTATTTTAATGGGAACTTGTATCATTTGCGTAAGCAAACATATAATCGTAGATCATGTAAACATTCAAAATTATACGCTCATTAAGTTTATTGTTTTTTTGTAAAATTGGTCCTTTTATTAAGCACTCAGCTTTGTATAGATACAATTGACTTTAAATGATGCTTTTCAAAACTATGGGCATAGTTCTCCGGAAACATCTTACCGTTTTCCCCTTATCCGATTTAGCTTGCACTTAATGTGTATATTTGTAGTACAGGCTTTTGGCACATTTTACAAGTGCAGGAAATTTACAGATACAGCCTCCACTTACTCCAACATGATGAATACAAATTGTTTATGTTGCTTGTCTGACACAAATATTTCAGCGCTGTTATTGTTATGCTTTTTCGAGATATGAGTACATTTAAAAATACAATGTTTCAGAGTATCATATATTTCCGTGCAAGTGTGCATATCCCTACTTCAGCACATTTTCCGTCATTGTTACACTATGTGTGCCTACAACCCAGTGGAATACACACTCCTACTCCAAATAATTCAATCAAATTTTGCAATGCGACATCAGTAGGGTTTCCAGCAAGCATATGCACTTATTGTCAACTTGTCATCAAACGATGAGTTTGGATTTTATTTCAATTAAACGATAACTCAATTGTCATGAATATTGGAATATCAAAATATTGGACTTTCATTTGATTCTGTTATTTTTGCTATAAAATTACAGCTGACAATATTAATTTTGCTTAATGCTAATTTAAAATCAAAGCTATTTTTATGGATTGATTCGTAGTAATTAATTAGTGGTACTCATTTGCTGTAGTCGAAAAGGGTAATAAATAATCGAAAGTTACACTGGAAAAGCATATCTAATAAATATCTAATAAATATAAAATGACCAATTCCTACAAATCATATATTTTTTCAACATATGGTTTAAAAGGTAGAATCTGCAATCAGAAAGTTTTTGTAAAATTATTTTTCTTTTTTAAATGCTGTCAACGTGCACTTTTATGAAATTTTTAAAAAGTGCTGTTAAGTGTCATATATTTATTTTATTCTTTTATTCAATTTATGCAGTTAGTTAACAATTTTGGTGCTGGCATTGGAAAGACAAACAATTATGTATTTGTTTAAACCGTTATAAGTCATTAAGTACAGCTAAGCTGCACTGCATGCGTGACTGAAGTGAATGGATTTAGCTTAGGTTAGGTTGGAGTAGGAACCTTGTGTTCTTATGGTAATTAATATTAATTAGTAGTAATTAGTAGTAATTAGTAGTAATTAGTACTAATGTACTAATTTGTACTAAACTTGTGATATCAAGAAAGA
>NC_051847.1:143811529-143822308 GCF_002237135.1 Teleopsis dalmanni | reverse complement strand
TATTTTTTTCTTCAATGGTTTTTTTTTAAAATAACCATTTTTATTTTAATATACAAAATAATTAATTTTATTTTTATTAATTTATTTTTTAAATGTATAATATTATACTTTTTATCGTAAGAATTTGACTAGTATCCACTGTTGCATTTTTAGTGTGTTCCTGAATAAAAATGTTCTTTACGGAAAATGAATTTCAATCAATTATATATACCTTTTGCCATTTTCTGGTAGCTTCATAACTCCATAATATAAAATTTATATAATAATATAGAATTTTTGTGGCTAATGGCCGAAAAAATTGGACAAGTGATTTTCAGCGACTTTTCCGTAGGCAAATTTTTTTCCATTAAGAGTGATTTGAAGAGACAGAGGCAAATAATAGTCAGAGCTATATGGTGCATATGGTTATGATTGATCAAAGATATAACACAGAACTATTTCTTTGTTTACTAAACAGTAATATTTGTTGGCTGACCGAGACCACACACAGACCAGAAACCAGTTGAGAGTCCTTGAAGCCAGTACGTGACAAAACAAATTGCTTAAGATGTGTGTCTTCTTTATGAATTTTGCAAGATAAATCACACTAACCTCAGAGACAAGGTTCAGCAACTCACAACTGATACATCGAGAAAATTCTGTTTGCTATTTCGAGAAAACCGTATAGAGATGCACTAGAACTTTCTTAAAATCTACTCCCTTACATTTTTTGCACTTTTCAATGCTTATAATATTTAGCGTATTTTTATCGAATATATTTTGCACATAATGCCAGTGATTTTACAGATATTTAAAGTACCCGTCTTTCGTCTTTCAGCATGTATTGGTTTATTTGTCGTATTTCGCAAGGGTCTAAGTATTATATATTACTTATATTGGTTAACGCCAATTTTAACAATAATGTCAACTGTATCATTTTCTTTAATACTTTCATGTCCAAAAATCCAATATACACCCAGCTTAAATCCTTGGGTTAAGTTGGTCTATTGCCACCTTGAATTACTGAACACTTTTGAAAGATATTCAGTATGAAGATATACTTTTACAACAATTTGGCTTATAAAATAAAAATGTCCAATAATCCAATATTCACACAGCCCACTTCTATGGGTCAAACTGTCTATTGCCAACTTGGAATTTGGAAGATGCCCATTATGAAGATATTGCTTTTATGGACACTTCACTTAAAACTAAAAAAAAAAGTAATGCATCTATAATTGTTTTTATTTTCTCTTTTATCTTAAGCGAGGCTAACTGTCGCAAATAAATGATCTCTGCATTTTATATATAAATTATTTTCTGCCATTTATATTCCGAAGTATTTTAAGCAAATGAACTTGAAGTCAATGTTGTTGTCATTAGCTTCTTTAAAGGACATAAATTATAATTCTTTTTGATGAATGGTTCTACCTAATATATTTTAAACTTGTTTGCTAATACCTATAATCAATCAATTATTCACAAAATACTATAATATGACACTCTTATATATTTATTTTAACATTTTAATACGACTTAAAAATTTCAATTTTCAAATAAAGAAGCCCAAGCCAATATGGTTGTATTATTACTGTCATTCAAATATGGTGTGAAATTATCTATATGTTTACAGGATTATCTACGCAACAGCACACTATCTAAATACATTATAAATTTATTATGAACAAATGCAAACATATAGGAGGACATAGGAGTAGATAAGTAGGTACGTAGGTACGTAGAATATATAGGATATGTAGGATGTTTGTCTGGCATGTGTGCAAAGGAATAGGCAGAAAATTGAAATGTACTCATGCAAACGATTTTGTTATTAATTTCATATATAAACATAATTTTCCAGTTCACTATCAAAATGCGCATAACCAAATTAAATTTATAATAGAAAATATGAAAATATGAAAATGCAATTTATAGAATAAATAAGTCGAAGTAGATATGTTAATTCATTTTAAAAAGGCATCAAATTTCAAAAGCAAATATTTAATATTTTACGTGCATAATCTGTCACATATACAGATTCTAGCATTCTGCCAAATATATGCACTCCACAGAAGTATCTGTGAGTCATAAATTATTTACTAGGAAATCAACAACAATAGCAACAGCAGTTATCTGCAGCAAAATCATTTAATACCAGCAGCAAATGTTGGTAAGCTGAGACTTTGTGAAAGTTTGTGAGACTTTGGTAGTTATGTATGTAGTTATGTATGGTGTAAGGTGTATGGTGTATGGAATGGAACTCAAATGGAAAAACTGTTATCAGTAGAAATCAAATATCTTTGCACATTTGCATAAAAATTAATTTTTCTATTTTGTACTTAATTTTTATTTTATTTTCTTTTAACTTTTGCTCCATGGAACGAACCATTTGCAACTTGCAACCTCACAACCATCACTTTTATTGAATACACTTCATACTGTAACGCTTCACATCGTTAGCAATTGCAAGCCCTGTCCTGTGGCAAAACCGACTTTCTTATGCGGCGCCGACAACAGGACATACTCTTCGTTATGTAGATTGGATTACCATAACTGCATACATGCAACATCTATAAGGATCGCCTGCAAAGGATTCTGTCCATGCAAGGGTAAGTACATAGTGCTGTCAAATTGATGCAAAATTTGTAACTTAAAGATACGCAAAGCTTACTTACATACCTATGTGCACAAATACAAATATACGGATGTCTTTATGTTTGTTGAAGACAATAAAGGAGACTGTGTACATTATACTGGGTTTTGGGTTCTGTTGAAAATTCTGGTGGTATTTGTATTGGGTTATTGTGTCAGTGTTTGCAACCTATTTTATTAAGGGAACCTGAACGTGAGTTGACAGGTTTATTATTTCTTTCATAAATTATATTAAAATTGAAACAAATACAGCAAAAATGTAATTTATGTTATGAATCGAATTATTTTTCCTTATTTCCATTTCTTTAATCTTTTGAGGCAATAAATTGCCTCACAGTTGGTGCTACACAAGGTACAACAGCTACAAAAGTAACTACGAGAACAGCAAAATCAACAGAAACAACAAATTCCACAAATAAGAAATAAAATATCGAAAAATTTTATTGATAAAAGCAAAAAAATGAAAATTGAATTATTTTTATACATTGCAGCAGAAGGAATTGATCCGTCGCTTCTTGGTATCCATTCCAGTCGTCCTTTATTTTACTAGAAAATTCATTTGTATTCGTATTACATGCGACATTTGTACCGCGCGCATCCTCCAATTTTTTTTATGTAAATTCCGAGTATATTTTGCACACTTCGTTGCACTGCATTTGCATTTAATTTAATGCGGCTAAAAAATTTTCCCTTAAGTGCGAAGTAAAGCCAATCAAATTCATAAGATCGCAACTGTTCCACTAAAGCCAAGCATGCCTTAAAGACAGATCTGAGAAAAATATAATAAAATAAAAATTATTGACAAAAAAATACATAAAAAAAATTAAGAAATTAATAAAGGAAAAAAGAAAAAAAGGCTTTTCAGATGAATTTACATAAATCTCAGTTTACTTGATTAGAATATTAAATATATTTATAATAAAAAGATTAAAATTATTAAAAAAAAATTCTTGAAGAAGTGATATTAATAAAAAAAAACGAATTTACATAAATCTCTATTTATTTAAGTGAAAGATTAAAAATTTTAAATAAAAAATAAAATTCCAATTATTAAAAAAAAACATCTTAAAGTAGTTTATAAAGTTAATAAAAATTTTTTAGACGAATTTGCATAAACCTCGTTTGATTTAAGCGGAAGATTAAAAATTTAAAATGAAAATAAACATAAAAAAATAAAAATCGAAAAATATAAAAATAAAATTAAAATTAATTTAAAAAATACATCTTAAATATGTTTATGAAGTTAATAAAAAAAAACTTTTTAGACGAATTTGCATAAACCTCGTTTGATTTAAGTGGAAGATTAAAAATTTAAAATAAAAATAAACATAAAAAAATAAAAATCAAAAAAGATCTATAAAAAATTTTAAAAAAAAATTGGCAAAGAAATAACTCCTTTTCAAACGAATTTTCATAAATCCGAATATAATAAAGTAAAAAATTTGAAATAAAATTATTACAAAAAAATACTAAAAAGCATTATGAAATAAATAAAGAAAAAAAAAATTTCAATATAAATCCCATATTGAAATTAAAATAAATACATTTATAATAAAAAATTTAGATTAATATTATTGAGAAAAAAGTTATCTTAAAAAATGTTAAGAAATGAATTAAAAAAAAAGCTCTTCAAACAAATTTACATAATTTTCGATTTACTTAAGTGGAAGATTAAAAGATTGAAAAAAATTCTAAACAATAAGAAAAGAAAAAGTGTTTTCAGAAGAATTTTCATAAACCTCGGCTCACTAATTAGAATGTTAAACAATTTAAAATAGAAAAATTAAATAAAATTACGAAAAAAAAATGTAAAAAATATTAGAAATTAGATTAAGAAATACCTTCAAAGATTGAACACAAATCTCAGCTCAATTTAATAAAAATAAAAACAAAAAATAACATTAAAATTAGTAAAAATCAATCAAAAAATTTTCAAAAGATTAGAAAATTGCAAATAATAATAAAAAATTAGAAATTATTAAATAAAGAATATTCTAAGAATTTTCTAAATTCTAAGAAATTAGTGAATACAAAAGTCTTTTCAGACGAATTTACAGAAATCTCTGCTCACTTAATAAAAAAAATTATATATTATATATTAAATAAAAAAATATAAATTTTTAAATGTACTTAAAAGAAATACTATTAGTATCACTTGGTGTTGCTTTTTTTAGTTTTATTCCATAAAGAATTCTATGATTCATTCACATTTTTCTGTGACCTCTCAAACATTACTTCAATCCTTAGCTTATATTTTAATTAAATTGCAACTAAACCAAATAATTAGCTAATTAGTCATGAGTCATAGAAATCCCAAAAACTATTACTTTTGCAGCAATTTATTATTTTTCCTACAATATTAATTAAAATTAAAATTGTGTCCCTCCATTTACTATAATTTTTAATTGAAAATGAAATTAATTTACCCATAAATTCAATTTTAGAAAATCATATTAAATATGTTCTATTTCCACTGCATTGTGAAAACAATCTGAGTATAATTAAATTATTGTTCTAAAGACGTTTATTGTTTGGTTAAAAATTTCAAAATTTTCTACTATTTAACTGCAAGTACCCTACACAGCCCCTTACGTGTACCTCCCCACAACCAATTTAAATGCAAAGCACCGACAAGTTCATTAAAGAATTATGAACACTACTGAAAGGATACATGCAGAACAAGAGTCTGTTCTTTTGCCCCTGAAACTATACTGCATTGCTGTTGTGTAAAATAAGTGAACTAAACCAAAATTTCTACACTGACAAAAGCTGCAAAGCTACAAAGCTCCAACCATAGAACACTAACCAACACTAACAAATAATTTTTGAACTTTTTGTGCTCATTTTCCCTTTAATCTATTACTATTACTATTATTATTATTATTATAATGTATCATTGTTGCATTGTTGCATTCAACAATTGAAACAGTTTAATTGTCCTTGTATTGTTTTATATGCTTTTGTTGTTATTTACGTGTATAAAATGTTCTCTTTTGTTTTCTTTTCTGTTGTGTTGTGTTTTATTGTTGCAGAAAATATTGACGGCAAGCGTTTGCAACGTATTAGCGAGCGTCAAAATGCTTTTAATGCCAAATATAAGAAGACCATAGAGCAACAGCAGAAACAATTACAGCAACAACAGCAGCAGCAGCAGCAACAACAACAGCTAATGTACAAGGACAACAATAATATTTTGAGTGATGACACCAACAACAATAACTTTAATGCTATCATGGACGTAAGTAGTAGCTATAATTTGTTTTTTGTTTTTTGTTTTCTTTTTTTTTTTCTTTTATTTTATTTTTGCATGGAAAGTCAAAAAGATGCAGAAACTATAAAATGTGTGTGTTGATCGGGAGTACACTGTACAATTGACTGTATCATGCAATAAATACAATAGCACTAACTTTAGAATACCCGATAAATAGTATTTATTCGAATATTTAAATATTTTAAATGTGTGTTAAGTGTTAAAAATTTAAAAATACTTAATAATAATTAATTTTTTTTAAGTATTATATTATATTCTATTACTGATATTATTATTTTAATAATATATCGTGTTACTATTAACGTAACTACCTATCTTTAATATACGTTTTTTACTAAACTATAGCTAATGTTCCTAATATTAAACATAACAGTTTTGATTATATGTATTTTTGAACCACCTAATTGATCAATTGTTTAAAATATACACATCTTTAATTATTTTTTCAAAAAATATATTCAATTGTCCCCACTAATTTTGTTTAATTTATTCCAGACTTTCTTTTATATTGAAATTAAATCCATTATTAGTGTTATCTCTCTGTCTCTTCTTCTTCTACATTCTGTTTACCTCTCTCTTTCTATCACACCCTCCGTATATATATATATACATATCTTATACTGCTATTATATCTCTTTCTATTTCTATTTCACTGTGTCTTTCCGTTCTAGTTATTATATCTTTCATTTCTCCTTATTACTCTCACATTTGTCTTATTTCGCTTTACTTTCTATCTATTTTATAGCCTAGCACTTCTTCTTTTTCAATACCAGTCAATTTTTCATTTTTCAATATTGTAAATTAAATAATATAAAAAGTTAAACACTGATATGCGATTCTCATTAAATATTGAAATTTCCATATAACCATTTCCATATATATTCCTTTAAATTCATATCTTATACTAATATATATATTATATTAATACTTGTATTTATATATATATATTATACTATTATATTATATATTAATATATTACTTATTCAATACTAAAAAAAAATTTTTTTTGAATAAAATAATTTACAAGAAAATAAATCCTATATAATTTAATGTAATAAATTTGTATTTTTACTCTTAATGTTCAATCGTATAATGTCCTATACAATTTTTAATTAGTTTTAATGGTATAAGAAAAATATATGCTTAATAGAGAAGAGCAGATAAATTATATAGAAACACATTATTGAAAAATCTTAAGCAAGGATAGTGTAAAGTAAGGATAGTGAAAATGTCATGTTCGATATTTATATGTTTTAATACAATATAATTAAAAATAATCAATTATAAACTATAAGCCCCTTCATTCTTTTGAATAACATAGCCAACTCCGGCTTCCGTTAGTTACCTTTGACTTTGAATGACTTTAAAAGTCGCGCCAAAAGTGATCTTCGGATTTCTACTCTTAAGCGCTGGTCCTTTAGATCTTCATTTCCCGAAGTTCTTTCTTGATATCACAAGTTTAGTACAAATTAGTACATTAGTACTAATTACTACTAATTAATATTAATTACCATAAGAACACAAGGTTCCCACTCCAACCTAACCTAAGCTAAGCCCATTCACTTCAGTCACGCAAGCAGTCCAGTTTAGTTGTACTTAATAACGGTTATAACGGTTTAAACTAATACATAGTTGTTTGTCTTTCCAATGCCAGCACAAAAATTGTTAACTAACTGCATAAATTGAATAAAAGTATAAAATAAATATATGACACTTAACAGCACTTTTTAAAAATTTCATAAAAGTGCACGTTGACAGCATTTAAAAAAGAAAAATAATTTTACAAAAACTTCCTGATAGCAGTTTCTACTTTTTATACCATATTTTAAAAAACATATTAATTGCAAGAATTTATCATTTTATATTTATTAGATATTTATTAGATATGCTTTTCCAGTGTAACTTTCGATTATTTATTACCCTTTTCGACTACACCAAATGAGTACCACTAATTAATTACTACGAATCAATCCATAAAAATAGCTTTGATTTTAAATTAGCATCAAGCAAAATTAATATTGTCAGCTGTAATTTTATAGCAAAAATAACAGAATCAAATGAAAGTCCAATATTTTGATATTCCAATATTCATGACAATTCAGTTATCGTTTAATTGAAATAAAATCCAAACTCATCGTTTGATGACAAGTTGACAATAAGTGCAAATGCTTGCTGGGAACCCTACTGATGTCGCATTGCAAAATTTGATTGAATTGTTTGGAGTAGGAGTGTGTATTCCACTGGGTTGTAGGCACACATAGTGTAACAATGATGGAAAATGTGCTGAAGTAGGGATATGCACACTTGCACGGAAATATATGATACTCTGAAACATTGTATTTTTAAATGTCATATCTCGAAAAAGCATAACAATAACAGCGCTGAAATATTTGTGTCAGACAAGCAACATAAACAATTTGTATTCATCATGTTGGAGTAAGTGGAGGCTGTATCTGTAAATTTCCTGCACTTGTAAAATGTGCCATAAGCCTGTACTACAAATATACACATTAAGTGCAAGCTAAATCGGATAAGGGGAAAACGGTAAGATGTTTCCGGAGAACTATGCCCATAGTTTTGAAAAGCATCATTTAAAGTCAATTGTATCTATACAAAGCTGAGTTGAATAATTGGTTTTTAATAAAAGGACCAATTTTACAAAAAAACAATAAACTTAATGAGCGTATAATTTTGAATGTTTACATGATCTACGATTATATGTTTGCTTATGCAAATGATACAAGTTCCTATTAAAATAGATTAACGGAACAGCATATAAACTTTTATAAAGCCTCTCTAAATGGTCGAAGCTATGGAAACAAGAGAGATTACGACTTCTTGTGTAGCACTGATTTTGGTAAATTTCATTATTTTTTCACTATATTGTATACTGATATTGACTGTAAGATTCTTCAGATATAGTGCTTGAAAGTTGTTTACTTTTATATTGATTATACAAGCAAGTAAGTGTAACTTGTATGCGAAATTTTTATGTCGATAACACTAAAGTGTCAGCAGTTCTTTTTATATTGAATTCCAAAAGCTTATAACTCAAAAGCCCGATAACTCGAGAACCAAACAATATGGTAGTAGAAAAAGTTGGTCAGAATAATGAAATTTACCAAAATCCCTTTTAAGAACTAACGGCCCTAAAAATTATATCCATCACTAGGATAGTCTAAATTACAATGAAATAAAGTTCATTAGTAATATTACCACCTCCTTTATTAGATCCATATTTAATATACATTGCTAAACGACTGAAGAGGCTAAACGCTTTTAAGTGAGGTTTGGGCAGTTCTTAAACGTTTTTTCCTCCTTCTCTAAACTTCAATTACTATATACCATATACCATTTGGCAAAGCACTCACTCAGTTTTCATTTTTTTTTTCAAGAAATCTCGTTTACGAGTATACTCTGTGGGAGGGGTCCCTAAATCCACAAATGTGCAGCAAATTGGTGAGAGGGTTTTGCAACATCTTATCTAGGTAGAGTTTCATATATCCTGCCCCAGTTTTGCATAGAATACTTACTGCTTTAGACTCTCAAGTATCATTTGATTCATCAGATCTTCAAATTGTTTGTGTTAACTAGATTTTAATATCTCTTTTGAATAGTTATTGGAACAGCATTTCAAAACAGCACATTATTTTATAAATATTTAATACTCGAAACAGCTTTATGGTCAGCCAAAAATTTAATTAATTTATAAAAAAAAATAAATTTTTGTTGTTGTTTCACTTCTGTTCAAAAACCTCTTTATATAAATATTTAATTTAATTATAATTCAAATTTCGACCACAACGGTTAAAAACAACGAAGTGATAACACATTATGACATATGTAGGCTTTTTGGATATTCAACTTTCTACCTATCATACTTATTAAGGTATCTAGGGACAATCCCATGTCACTGGTTCCGAAAATATCGAATTTTGATTGGCTAATTTCTGTTTTGTCACACTGTGCGCTGTGGTCCCGAAAGAAGAATTACAGGGTTGCAATCGGGAGTTATTGAATATTTTTTTTTTGCAGTAGGTTTAAAGCATCAAAAGCCATAGCATGAGACTTTAAGCCATTAAAACGACCTCTTAGGAATGAATGTAGAAGATTTCTAGCGTAATGCGAAAACTTCATACCAATTTTTAATGAGGAGTGATGTGGGCAATAGGTTTAACGCTTAGAAATCTAGGTTTATCTAAATCAGAAAGTATGGGCTTGGAACAGGAGGATGGGGAGTATGTCTAGTAGGTGGAAGTTAATAAACGTGAGATATATATTTCTTTACTATTTCGTGTTTCAGTCTGGTAAAAACTAAAGTTAATTTTTTTGGTTTTCGGTTTAATTATGGTCTAAAGCCTTGCTGGTTATGGAGATTATTTTGAAAAGATATATGTATATATAATCACTATTACTTTTTTTACATTATTCTGATTACTTTTATATCAAACGACACAATCTCATAGGTTTAATATATTGATATCTTAAAAGAATGTATCTTTAATATTCAAAAGACGACACTCATAAAAATTGAGCATGGCCTTAATCAATATTCAAATCGAAGGAAAATTATTTATTTTTCTAGATACAATTTTCTATTGAGTATACAAAAATGAATTTGCATAACATACTTTAAACTGTAGTAAAAAAACAAAAAAAAAAAAAAAATAAAGTGTAAAAACGAAATGCCATCCATAAAGTCAACTTGACAAACTATACTCGTGTATCGGAATTAATTTAATTTTTAAAATTCACTGAATAAATAATAATCGTAAATTTTGTCTATTTGTTTATTTATTTGTAAATATGTGTTTGGTTGTTTTTTTAACTGACTATTTGTTGTTGTTGTTGTATGTCTTTCGCTTGGCTGGTTTCTG
>NC_051847.1:143806384-143811429 GCF_002237135.1 Teleopsis dalmanni | reverse complement strand
TGCCTATAACAAAAAATTCTCCTATCTATTATTAAGCTTAAGAAATTAAAAAATCGGTAGAAGGCAAAATTCACTACTATCAGTTAGATCTCCTACGAAAGGTTTCGTAGAACATAGAATACTTAGTAAAATAAACATATATAGAATTATATATTGCCAGAAAGCAGGTACATAGGTCTTTGCAAAATAATCTTTGATAATTGAACACTTCATATGACTATAATATTTTATAAAAATTCATGTTCTCTATAGGTTACTTAAGGGTTATCTATAGGTTAACACAATTGAGAAGGAATAAAAGTGCTTAATGACACTAATTCTTATATCTATATAAGATAAATCAAAAAACAAAATCTAAATCTTAAAAAAAAAAACAAAAATCTTAAGAAATCTTAAAAACATCCATGTGCAACTACATTATAAATATTGTATATCATCATCAATATATTGTATTATCAAAAATTGTTATCACTTCTTATTTAAGTATAATCACTACTTACTTTTCTTATCCATATGTAGTGACTGGCTCTATTAAATATCAGGTTATACGTTAACAACAGGAGGTATTATTATTGTGATAAAGTCTATATTTTAACTAATGAATTAAGCTGCAATTTAACCTAACAGCGAGTATTATTGTAGGAAGACCCACTGATATACCGTGATTTCTAAGATCTATTGTAATATTTCAACTAATCTAACTCGGACATAAATTGAGTCTTTAAAGTTTTAATATGCTATATCCAACTTTTATAGATCAGATAAGATTGAAAACTAGATATTGTTACTGAATTCATCACTAAATACAAGAAAATAATAAATACATCAAAACTTAGATGCATGCTAGGAAATATTTGATCTAATAACATCTATTGAGTTATATCAACATGTATATCAAGTAATATACCTATCTACTAGTTCACGTATTCATCTTATAATCAATCGTCAAACACAAAATAATATTTATACTAAGTTTTGTGGTTTCATATGATTTCGCAATAAAAACTTCAATTTTCTTTTGGTGCAAAGGGTGTAAGGGTGTATGAAAATGTATTATGACTGACACAATATTTTATACCTTATGTATCATAGTATTTCCAGCATATATATATTATTTTCATTTTTACTATTACACGTTACTACTTTTATGGTTCGCATCAGAATTTATGGTGTTTTAAAACCTTAAGAGAAATTAATAATTTTGGCACATAAACGTTATAAATTTCTCAAAATGTTATTACACTGCAGAGCACAGTACACGGTGAAATACTTAAAGTGATAAAATCTTAGACTTTATGAATGTTTATGAAATGCAGAAGTGTTATTTGTTTGATTAAGAATAAAATGAGTTATTTTTGTGGCTTTATTGCAGAAGTTTTGGTTTGGATTTTGGATTTATGTTTAAAGTAAAATTAAAATCTTTTAAAATGTATCCAACAAATAAACATTTTTATAAAGATTTTAGAAGTTAACCTTTTAGAAATGTAATATAAAGACTTTATCTTCTACAATAAGAAAAACGGGTACACGTAAACAGTATTTATTATTTGAATATAGTAAGTAATATCTATAAAAGTCCCACATAGATTTGCTATTGCCAAACGGTCTTCAAATAAAGTTGGTGCGTACTACGTGACGTATACTTAACATAATATAAATGCCGGATTTTAAGTACTTATGAAGTCTTACTTATAAGCCTTAAACGGCTTTATATAGACAACAAGAAAAATACTTTTAAATAACATATATTTTTTGTCCAATTTTTATATATACATTTTTGAACTGACTAATTGGTCAATTGACTATATACTACAATCTAAATATAGGTGAGAATAAAAAATATTTTTTAAAAATAAAGACTTATTTATATAAATAATATAAATATTTATTGTAGTATTGTTTCGGTACCCGTTGGTCTTCTGAGATTTTTGTAACCGGTTTTCTGCCATACCATAGTCGTTGAATACGTTGGAATTTCTGATTTTGAGAAAAACAGAAATTGATGTAGGTGAGGTATCCTTTGTTTGCTTCCATTAATCGATTCTGAATACATTCTACTCAATTATTGATGTTTGTTTCAGATAAGCGGTTAAAACCTTTCCCGTCCTTAACACTGGCGTCATCCACACTTAAAGTTCTGTCTTTTTCTTGCAAAAGCATCTAGGTAGGATCTTATCCTCTGTCTTTTGATGTCTAGCAGGAAGGTCAGCATTTCCGAGATTATATTCGGCTCAAGCGAAGAGAATAGTAGTCACTTATTATAGCTTTATTTATTTCAGTTCATTTTCTGATAAACATTTTATACGAATAATCTCATGGCTTTCTTTCTGCATTAACATTTTTGATTCTATATTTCTATAAGTCGCTACTAATGGTCTAGTGAATTTTCTACTTATGAGCAACTATATTAACTCCATACCGAATAAACTGTTTTTATATATTTAATATATTTTTTGTATATTATTATGAATACTAATTCAAATGAATTATTCAAAAAATTTCTGTATAAAATCTTAGACAGCTAGATAGATGGGCTGGATTCATCTTGTATAGTTAAGGAAGAATATCTATAGAATTTCCAGTCTTTATTTTATTGAATTATAGGCATTTCGATAAAGTTAATACAATCTTTTCACATTTATGTGTGAAAGGTATTAAAATATGTAATTAGTACTTTCCAGACCAACATTAGTTGGTTTATCGATTTATGTAGTTGGTTTCAATTTAACAAAAATTGAAATAGTTTTATTCTACTAATTTAATAAAATGGAAAAAATTTTAATTTTTTTTTTAAATGCTATTAACATGGTAAATAACTGGAGAGCATTTTCTGTTTTTAATTAAAATTAGCAATTAACCCTTTTGACATTTTCACAAAATTAGAAAAACCTAAACTCAAACATACGAAAAATTTTCACAGAGCGAACGTAATTATACGTTATAATTAAAAACAAACCTGAAAGTTTTTTCTTTTTGCAGTACCTCAAATACTTTTTTGGTTTATTTGTGAAATGCTTATAAATGATCCATTTCCAGAAACCAATTGTATACAAATTACGGAGCATTTTCATTTTGCATAATTGCGCCATATGCGACCACACACCGCAGAAACCATATGGTCCAAACACTAGGCCACATTTAATAGGCAGGCAGGCTGTGAATGCTTTAGATTCTCATATATAAAAAGGATATTTTATTTGCCAAGAACAAAAAATTAAAAAAAATAAAAAAAAGAAGAAATTTTAACTTACTAGAATTGTGCATATACGTTTGATATTATGGAAAATTGTCTAAGAGCTATAAATTATAAAATTTTTAATAATAAAAATTACAACTTTCACAAATATGAAAACTTGGTCCAGTGTGTGCAAATTTTTTAGGCAGGCACACACATGACAGAACTAAAAGCTCTACTTAATGAATTTAGTGTGCTCTCCGAATATGTGCCAGGGTACTTCCTGTGAGCTACTCTGAATGTTAGTCGATGTCTGTATGTACGTAATTTTGTAGGAAAATATAAGAATAAATTTTGGAAATGCATTAAATCTCATATTGTTAGCAATTAGTGCTGAAATGTATTTACTACTGACAAAAAGACGCACATATGTGCTGCACTTGGTAAAAAGTGCTGGATGAGCATTGACAAAAGGATTTTACTCGTTATTAAGAAAACATTGAAACTTTTATAATATTTTAGCTTATGAGTTGAAATAAAATTTTTAGATAATCTTAAATCTAGCTTCCTCTGGCATTTTCAATTTCAAAGTACTCTAATTTAATTAGTTTTGTATTTGTTTTCAACATAATTGAAGTAAAGAAGTAAATTTTTTATAGTTTTAAGCAAATTGCAATTTATAAAATAATTTGCATAGTAACTTTTAATGCATAACTCTTATTTAAAAAAAATATATATTTCTTTCTATAGGTATACTATCTTAACTCTGATTAACTGTGCTCACTCCATTTACTCACTTTATTTGCAGTGATTTAGTGCTATGCAAGACTAACTAATTCCACATGAGCAAATAAATTGTTTTGAATTTCATTCATTTTCGTAAGCCTTTTGTGCATTTGTTACTGCTTTGGCCAATTCGATACTTAGTAGCGATTAAATGCAATACTCAACACATAATAGCTGATAAAAAATCAGTAGCTACTTTTAGGCGCACATAGATAATTAATGTCGGTCGGAAATGTTCCTTTTCGCATTTTTAACTTACTTTTCACAACTTTAAATGGATAACGTATGTGTGTATGTGTGTTTGTGTGTTTGTGCGTGTTTCTTAAAACCTGAAACACTAACATAGCTTGCATTACAATGAGTGTGTCCAAATGTGTAGAGCCTATTTGGACTCACCCACCAAATAATTGCGTTCTGCATACTCATGCCCGCATGTACGGCTTATTTTCACCGACAGCCAGGAAATTGCATTCACTTGAATAATGGCAAATGTCGAAATGTTTTCAGCTTTGAAATGTTGAAATTTATGGTACTCTCGTGACAATAGTTTGACCTCCCAGCACTTTTCACTCAGATATTGGTTGGGTGGTTGATGTAATAATGGACAAAAGAGATTTCACATCAGTGAAGATAAATTGGGTTTTGTAACGTAAAGTACACAATGATTGATACTGAAAATAGTTCAGAGGTTTTTCACATTTTGTGCTTCTTTTTCCCATTTTAAGTTTAAATTGCATTAATCGAAAAGTTAAATAAGAAAACAGAACAGAGAGGAAAAAAACAATATCACTTTTAGCATAGAAACGATAAGGTAATGAATCAATTTGTAAATATTGAATAATGAAAAAAGATTTTATATCGGTTGAAATTCCCATTCAACAAAGTAAAAGCATTTAAAACAAATGAAAGTGTATAAAATGTTTTAAACTATCAAATAAATATGAGAAATACAAAATATTATTTGATGCATAATCCATAAAATCCATAAGAGTTTTATGTGTTCGGGTTTGTTTAACAAAATTTATTTGACTACTTATTTTACTACTCTTCCAGTTATGTTATTTTATGAAAATAATTGAGATTT
>NC_051847.1:143787585-143806284 GCF_002237135.1 Teleopsis dalmanni | reverse complement strand
TTTATTGTATTGCTTTTTTATTTTTATCAATACATTATGGTAAAAAAATTTATTTTTATATGCAAACCTGAATTAGACTTCAACAAAAACTCATTCGAATCGGTATCTTTATTTTGGCATTAATTTCATCTTTGTTTACACAGCATTTTCATTCGAAATTCTAAATTTATGTTCATTATTAATACGTATAGTATAGATTATGAAGATATTTTCAAAACCAAATATATATATAAATATGATAATGTCCATAATATTGTTATCTTTATTAAAACAAATTAATACATAATTTAGCGGAAATATTTCACAGCATTTTATAAGTATTCATGAGTTCAAATTATGCATATCCGTAATGTTATGCAGCTTAATATATTCCACAGATACGGTTTTTATACTTTATTATAAACATAAAGTATTTATTAAACATATATAAACTCGGATAGTAAAGTTCAGCTGAGAGCGTAAAATGATTTTATTAAATTTAGTCTAATGTGAGCAGATAATTCATAAATGATGATGACTAAGCGAAACTCAGTCGTTTTTACGCAAACGTTTTGCTCCAACAATTGCTGTGAGAATATCTGAACAGATATAAATGTTATTATATATTCTGAACCTAACAATTTGATGTGTATTTAACAAATATTACATTAAAACAGAATCATGTACGTACTCATGTTTACAGCTAATTATATTTTAATACTCAATTATTTGAATGACTCCATCAAACCTACCTCAACATCATTTAGAATAATAAATCATCTGTATTTTCAAAGGTGATTTAATTATTCAATATTGAACAATTTTTAGATAAAAAGATTCAAATATATTATTGAATCATTTTTGTGCATGTTGATGAGTCAAACACTGTCTGATTAATATATGCGGCGTCATAATTTTATATTTAATTAATTTTTTTTTTGTAAAAAAAATATAAAAAAAGGTTAAAAAAAGTGATTTTAATGAAGTGACAAAATATTGCATTTATTTTCATAAATTTATTTATAATTTAAAGTTTGAGATTTGTTTGGAAGAGGTTACAAAAACATCTACTACTATTTTAAAATCTTTAATATGTACATAACAAATTATTATATATTACTACAATAGTTTATTATTTTAGTGAAAATACGAATAATATTTTTTAAGAAAAAAACTAATTTTTATAATTATAAATAATTTTAATCACAGTCGAACGCAACAAACATGAAGGGTCATACCCTGTTGTGTAAAAAAGTGTGGTAAGTACTTTTCACACTGGTGTATTCAATTCACTTTTACGAAATTATATTAATTCTGTAACAGATTATAATTAACAAGAGCAAATACTAGCATACATAGTGTCTTGATGAAAACTTTCTATTTAAGTTCGTTAAATATTTCACAAGTCATAAATAATGTACCTATATAGAACGTATTTATCTGAGATATAACACATTTTTTTATTTATTACTTTTTATCACTACTTTTATTTTTTACTTTTGCACACACAAAATTTGGCATAATGTTTGCGAAGCAATAAGCAATAAGATCCTATAAACTGTATTTATTTTTAATCAGCTGAAAGAGAAAAACGATCTGTTGAGGTTTGTCCACTTGTTTTACAGGGACTTGAAGTTTTGTCTTAACGACCATAGCAGCCAGGTCACGTTGTCGTTGACTTACTTTGATTGAAAATGGATAAAGCATTTTATATGATTTCAGTGAAATCTATATACCTGATTGAACCCTTTTGGTAATATTACTAATTGCAGTAGAGAAACACTGACAACATTTAAGATATCTTTTAGCAGATAATAATCCTCATCTTGTAATACTTCTGTTCTCCACCCTAATAATCTTTTGTTTTTAAATGCTGGGTAGGTACTTTTTTCTTTGCAGTTTTATTGGATGTATAAACAATTAAAACTGATTTTTATTGATTATTTTAAAGCACACATATCCTTGTTAATATTTCGTACGATAGTATTCATCATTTGGAACTGAGCTTCAGAATATAGGGTTGAAAAAATACCAGGAATTTAGACTGTTTTACAAAAAGTTCTCATGTTTAAAGTATAATATTGCTAAAAAGTGGATAGTTCAAATCCACTACCAGTAATCTAATTTTCAATACTATTCGAAGGACCAAAATATTAGAATTACTTTCTAATATTTATCTAATATCATATGAAACAAACGAAGTGCAAAGATAGAAGAACCATATTTTACAAAGTAATGATATTAACTAATATCGATTTAATCGCATCAATTAATTCTGGTTTATTCGCAACACATTGTATTTTTTAATCGTTCTCAGTACATTTTTATAAATAAGTAGAAATATTCCATGTAACGTACACAAAAACAAGGATTTAGCTGAATTAATCAAGCTAAATAATTAATTAGTTACATATTATTAGTTACGGGATGTAGGGATAAAAGATGAATTTTTATTTCGATGATACAGAAGAAAACCTGTTAAAATTATGAACATGGCAGAATAATACCAGAGCTCTATATCTGATAATACTGTCTAGAGTGACTAAAATACATCAAAAATTAGAAGATTCTCTTTAAAGATTAAGATTAAATGTAAATATCACAATTTTAAAGATTTTAGTTTCTACATCTATTTATGGGTCCATTAAACAGAGATATAAAAGCAAATTTATTAAGTCATTAATTAATACCAAAAGAGATCTGCTAGTTATACGAAAAATCATAGTTAAATATGAGCTTTTCAGTAAAAATTTTACAAAGGTCTAGTTAGTAAAAAAATTAAAATAATTTGATTTATTTTCAAATATCAAATAAATATCAGTAAATATAAAAATAAAATTTTTTTTCACAAAATTTGGGAAAAGTTTTCTTTCCTTGTGTACTTCTAATAAATCGCAAAATGCGTTGCTGGGTATTTTTGGACATTTAAAAATTATTGTATGTGAGTATATATTACAAATATGATATTAGTTTATATCTTTTTATATATTCTTATATTAATAAATTTATGTTTTTCTTATATGTTAAAGTGTTATTATAAATCAAGTTATCTTATAAATACTCCAAATCTTTTAGTTATAATAATTCCGTTTTTGTAATTAAATTTTGCTACTGTCAATTTATAATCCATATACATATGATGATTAATATAATAAACTGGTTCTTTTATATACCATGATTTTTTATTGATTATGGTTGAAATAGGAGATGTTACTACTTTAAGCTTGTTAGAAGTTGGGCTCTTAATTGTTCTTCATTTGTTCCCCAACTTAACAGATTGCTTTCTTTATATTCTAATGTGACCCATTTTTTGTACTGATTTTTTAGGATTATATAAAGAAAACAGTGGAGTAATTTGTAAAACAGAAATAATTAAATAACTGTTGTGTCGTTATTATAAGTGTAGCAGAACAATATTTAAGATTTTTTTTAACTCCATATAATTAATTGTAATTCATTCTATTCGTTAAGTACGTTTAATTAAAATACAATCAGTTTAGTTTAGTATCACTTTAATGGAAAATGGAAAATTTCATATTCCGTTAGGGCCATATTATACAGATAGTCATTGTCATGTCCTGTTTAAAATTGTTTTGTTTTCAATGTAAATTAAAAATTTGAGATTGAGAAAAAGAGCAATTTTGCTGAAAAGGTTTTCTGTGCCTCGTCATAGCTAGTTTTATTTCACAAAATAAACTTTAATAACTGGTTTTGAGGTTAAAATCGATTTCCGCCATTAAAGTTCGTAACGTGAAAATGATAAAATATAATTACCTAATTAAATTTAGGTACAAAAAAGACGTGTCTATATAGTAGTAAAGGTAGAAAATTGACAATTGTATTATGACTCTTTGCATAACATGTCTTTGGTGATGACCAATTGCCGTAACTATTCGTCATGAACCATTTCACGCTTTATATAACATGACCGATAGGAGAGTTTTCACTATAATTGTGTTTAAACGAACATATTTCATTATACTTAGTTGTTTAGCAAACTTAAACTAGGTCAGTTTAAGCATTATTGCGATGATTGTTGGGATCCACCACTTAAGCATGTCAATAAGTTAATTATATATAAAAAAAGTTTATACACAAAATATAAACAAAATATAGGCAGATCTTTCATTTGGTCTTTAGAAAATCTGAAAAGAGATGTCAGTCTTGCAAATGACCGCTTCCAGAATACGAAAGATCTTTCAAACGAACTCTTGCAAGAATTGTCCTGTTAATGTACTACATTTTATATAATAAAATATAAAACTTTTACTTTTAATCGGATTAGATTTAATTTTAACATTAGGAGAAGGTTTAGTCTTTTAGCTTTAGTCTGAGAAGGTTTTATTAAAAAATTCCAAGTAACTATATGTGGAAAATAAATATTAAAGATCCAAAGTAGACAAAGTCAACGTCTTTATTTTCTTTTAGTTCAAATGCTTTTATGTTAAATATATCTCTACCAAGTATTTTAGTAAAATCTTTCTTAGCCTAGCCCATTTATAACTATTTTATTCCCTTGAGCAGATTTCCTTTCTATATTAACCCTAAACTTCTCGTACTATAGAACCCTTTTTTTAATTGCACAATACAAGTAGCAAATATGCTTGTTCTAACAAAACGGCCGAGGTAAAAGTAGTGCTTCTTCCCGCACAGTCAAAAATGCTGACGTTCAGCTTGAAGCTATACAACAACAAAAACAAAGAAACTCACACCGCCATTCAACAATTAACTTTTTTTCTGTAAACTAAGCTAAATTTACTTTGTTAATATATTTATGTAAACAATATCCCTAAGATGAGTGAACACGATACGCCATATGTTTGTATGTATGTACAGGCATGCATATAAATATATGTGTACATATTTTGCATTAAACTGAAACATATTTTAGTTTTTTTAAAGCTCTTTGATGTTTATTTTATGAAAAAGTATGTGATTAAGAATTTGGTATATTCAGCAAAAATTTAAAAAAATATGATGGATTTTTAATATAAAATAATGCCTTGTCTAAAAAACTGATTTTAATTAATTCAAATCATTGCAACGAAAAAGAATGGCATCTTTTTTATTAAAATTAATAAAAATTGAAATTAATTGCAAAAACGCAGATTTTAAAGCTAAATAAGCTGCTTGAATTAATCCCAACAGAACAACAATGATAATAACAACAACAAAAGCAAAAATACCAACAGTAAAAGTAGTCAATTGATAAAGAAATTGCTTTTGTTGTTATATTAACTGTTCCTAACATGACAACAATAATAACAACAATAACAATATATAATCGGTCAAATTAGCTTTGTAAAAGGTCTTTCTCCTTCATCTCTTCACTTGCTTCCTACCTAAACAAATTGATTTGAATCAAGTAAACAAAGCCAGCAAAACTTAGTTGATAAAAGCAATTTGCAGTGCTTTTTGTATGGCAATTTTTTTTAATGGAAGTTAAGTTTGGAAGCGTAAAAAATGTATAAAAAAAAAGTTTCTTTGTTAGTTGAATTAGCAATGAATGGTTTGTGTGTGGGTATTTTAAATATTAGAAGCAAGTTGTTTTTGTAGTTAATTTGTTGAAGCTTGTAAAGTGAATATCAGTTGGCATAATATTAAATTCAAAAAGCAGTTTAATAATTTAGTAGCAGTAATAATTTATTGAAATTAATATTTAATCAACTTGAAATTTAAAATGCCTTTTAAATAATTATAAAAAAAGTGTAGAATATTTATTAAAATTTTTTTTTAATTAAATTGTGGTGCGTTTATGTGAGTGTGTTTTTTATGTCTTCTACTGCTTGGTACTTAAATGAATTTAGCATTTTTTTAGTTATAATTAGCATTAGTGGTAATAATTGCATTATTTACTTCATAATAATAATAGAATATAATTTTTTTGTACTTACATACTCTGCGCTTTTTGAATCATCAGCTTTGATTTGGCCACACATTAAAAGTGCAACAATTGTTACACTTGTCAAAATGTTAAGACGCATTTTCAACACTTTAACACTTACGAATTATTAATTAATTTTTAAAATTTCGAATTTCTTTAAAACCAATTTTTTTTGAATGTTAATTAATTTCGCAAGGAATTAAAGTGTAAATTTAATTTATGCAGTTATGAAAATAAAACAAACCGAACACTTGTTCAAAACAACACAACACGGCAAATGACACAACACTACTGAATTTATGAAAACAACACCATCCAAATTTTCCAAGAAATGGAACTTAAGACCATATGTGTGTGGAATGTATTTTATTAGTAGTTAAAAAAATACTTTAGTGTTGCTGTTTACAGAAAAAGTATTTTTAAACTTATGTTAATGTGTAAAAACAAATGTAAACATATATTAAATTAAAATAGGGTATTCAGGATGTCTGTGCATCGTTGAATGTGCAACATTACAAACTCAAATAATTGTGAATACATTTTGTATATATTAGTCTTGAAAATATTTAGAACAAATGATTTTTGTTTTCGTATTTATTTACTTATTTACTTTTTTTTTTATAAATTTGTTTTATTATTTAAGGTATTAAAACAATAAATTCACAATTTATGTATTCACAATTTAAACATGTTGTTTAAACATGTTCATATGAATAAAACCAAAAACTGACTAATGACTAATATAACTAATGAGCAAGGCTAAATATTTCGCTTACACATGATCAATGGTTAACGGAATGAATGAATAAACAAGTATCCAAAATAAAATCAAAAACGAATATATATATATATATATATATATATATCACTGATTTATCTACGAAGGCTTATGTATATATTATAATAATTTAAGTTGTAAAAATGATTGATATTTAAACTGTTTGATGACTAAGTTAAATGTCTTTGTTTTTGTTTTGACTTTGATTTGACTTGATCCTTTCTCTGTGTATAGTTTTTTCCGACTAAGGGTCTGGATTTGTCTTGTTCTTCTAAAGCAAAAAAGTTAAAAACCTTAACGACCTTAAAAAAATTTTTCTCTAGAAGCAGAGTCATTTGGGAATAAGCTGGACTATAGTCTGCGTTTTTATAGATGTGCTTGAGACAATCCTATATAAGAGCCTACCATTGGCATATAACAAAAAGTTATTGGAGTTTATTCCTAAATTATTCTCTTAGGAAATAATAACGTCTAGAAGGCATATAAAGGCAGCTGTTATTGTCCCTTACTAAACTATATACTGACTATTGTTTATGGTTTCAAAATTTAAACAAAAATGTAGGTTTCCAGATCTTTTTCTAACACGCTTACGGTCTTCAATTATTTTTTATAATCTAAGAAATAATATATGCGGTTTTTGAATCTGGAACTTATAAAGAACTATTAACGAAATAGTTTTTGATTTTAATGAACTGATTGATAGAATTGCAGCTCTAAAGACTAGGGAAGTATATATTTAAAAAATTCTTTTAAATATAAAGTTAATTTATATTTATTGCTTCATATACATTGTTTTTCAGATCTTCTTTATATATATTGAATTACTTTATGAAGTAGAAATATATGGTGGAAATCTTTGTGATACTAACTCTAGCATGAATTGTCAAATACATCAATATATTAAATATATCAACATATTCTTTAAAAAAACATTTTGAATGGGATAGTTTAATCATTCATGGTTCATATATGTACATTATTCCCTATCATATAAATTATATATATATATATGCATATAATATATTTATTATAATCTATTTAAAAAAGTTATAATTAAAATGATTTTACAAACAAATAAAATATTTTCTTTTAAAGAAATTATTATTTTCATAACAAATTTTTTCTTTATTTTACTGTATTATTCTCGGTGTTTAAAACATATTAGGCTAACCTAGTTAACCTTCAAACTGTTACGTTGGTTACTCAATAATTCCTTAGCGTATTGATATATTATATCCAAAAAATATCAATAAATAGTTAGCAAAGAGGACTATCAACAGTTTTTTAAATCACAATTATATAGTTTTCATTTATTGTTATTAAAAATATAAAAATAATTTAATAAAATAAAATGTCCACTCATACAGGTAGAGCTTTTTTGAACTCATGTTTAAAAACACCAATAGATCCTTGCAATAACTGTCCTGCGCCTATTTACAACCGACCAAAAATTTATTTAGGGCGCTGTCATAAAACAAAAGTAAAATCTACGAAGCAAGTAAGCCCTTCCGAGCCAGATACAGAAACAGAAGAGTTGGTTGCAAATACTGAGATTCGTTCTTTAGCTGAGCTTTACGATAGTATTCCAAGTAATATAAATGAATATTATATATTATTTATAGTAATTAAAAGTAAAAAATCTTTTATAATTTTTAGATTACTGTGATATTAATCATTTGCCAGAAGCTGAGTTTTACACAACTTTAGAAACATTACGTATAACTTGCGAAAATTTGAGAACCAATGAACCAAATACGTCGGAATATATTGAAAATCATAATACGGGCATGTCCACAAATTGCAATGCTAAACAAATAACTAAAAAGAGACCGACACCTATTATCAATATAAAAACGGTCCAGAAAAAACCAAATACCGCAATAACAACAACCAATACAAAATCGAATATATCTACACCATCTGCTTGTCTACGACCTAATAACTCTGCAGCATTTACCTGTCAAAAACCTAATACACTTTCACCAACGACTTGTACTAGGACTTTTCAAAAGAAACCATACGCTCATATACGTTCAAAAGTTTACCAAAGAAAGCCAACGATAACTATTAATGGAAAACAGTGCCAAAGAAAATCTACAACATATGCTGAGTTTAAACTAAAAGAGAAATTACAGCATCCACCATTTTTTCAAGATGACATCGATGCGGAGACAGCAACATTTCAGAAGTATCAAATAAACGTACCTTAATTTATAATTAAATCTGTAAAAAATTTCAATTATTATCATTTCAGTTGTCGAAAAGAATTCCAAGCTGAAGTTCAAGCTTTCAAAAAAACACTTAGGGAGCTAGAATTGGAACTTACCAGACCAAGATCGTTTAATATATCTGAAATTAATGAACAAACAGTTTCTACAAATGATTTATGTTCATATCGAGAACGTTTGAAAAAATCATTTTCTGCTAATGATATCGGTAATTACCGATGGATATGGAATGAGGATCCTATTGAAACAGCAGAAAAGGAAATCTTTAAAGCGATATGTTCACCAGAACCGCATGCGCACTTAATACAGCCAATGAATTTGAGTAATGGAAACAATAGGGAAGAAACGAAAGTATGCAGTGAAAAACTTAAGGAAGAAAATAGAATTATGTAAGTAACTAAATAAACAGTTATTTATATAAATATTTTCGAATTGCACATTTATACATACTAATAAAAGTAATATAGTTCCTGTATTAATGTCATCCAACACTATTTGGGGGAACATGCCTCAAATTTCTCAATCTGTCCATTTTTAGATTATCTGAACTGACACCATATTTTTCTAGGTCATGTTCTTGTCTGAAACGCTTCTTTATTAAGAAATAAATTCGTATTATTGTCATGTATAAATGGTTATTTAATAATTGTTTTGACAATTAATTGGATAATTTCTCCAGACATAAATTAAGATGGCTAATTTTAGATTGGAGAAAACTTCGAGACTCTCACTGCTAATTCTGTTGTTGGGAAATGATAAAATACTAATTAATGGATTAGTTAGTATAATCTACTTATTGTAAATATTTGTTATGTTATCACCGGTCAGAAAACCCAGTTTATTAAAATCCAGTGCAATAATCAATAAATTAAGGAAAAGTTCTCAACATGAGAATATTGTTATAAATGTACAAACCATTCACAGTCTCTACTGTGAGAAATATGTCATTTTACTACATAGAGATCTTATAGAGCTTATAAAGAAAATTTAAATTGTCGACCTCCGCACTTAGTGTTCGAAACAATGTTTAAAATTAGTTTCTTTAGTGTTATGTTTAAATCCCAAAAATATAAATTTTTTGTATAAATATACACCTTCATTTTTTTTTAATTAGAGAACCTAAAACTAATCCAACTACTTCGAATGAAATATCAATGACTACTACACCTACTATAATTGAAACTCCTGTAATTAATTTAACACCAGTTTCTAAAGTCAGTAGCAATACAGATGTCTTAAATATTGCAAATCTTAAAGCTAATGTAGACACGAAGAACCTAACACAAGAGCAAACATTTCCTATGTGTAACACTTCGACTTTAAACAAATCAAAGGTAAAGGACAAGAATTTATTAAAGTCAGAACAAGCACATACAATTCTTTTTTTTTAATAGATTCATTATCCGGCAATAATATATCCAGTAGCTAGACAGAATCTTGCTGCTACATTGCGTGCTGAGGTTGCTAAAAAAAAACTAGAAGAATTGGCTACTTATGACAACCCAATACCGAGCCCACCACCTTACGATTGGGGAGTACGTAAAACTCCAGCTTGGAAGTCCTTATCCTACAAGTAAGTTTGTATCTAATATCTATGTATCTAAAGATCAAATAATATAATACAATTTAGTATTGTAACTTTAAATCAATATCAGATAATAGTCCAACGGCCAGATAATGGCTGTCAAAACATTGTTTGAAACAATGTTTGAAATTAAATATAATATGTATTATAAACTTACTTGTAATATAGATATTTTATCTCATTTACATAAGTCTTCTCTAAAACAGAAATAATAAAAAAAACTGAATTTAGAACTACTCTAAATATGAAATTTATCATCTCAATATAATAGGGAACACCATAGGTTTACTATTATTTGTAATATCCTTATTGAAGAAATAAAAATATATCTTCTCGGTCCATTTCCATTTAGTATTAGCGGAAAACAGCAGTTTCAGAAATCACCAATAATGCCATCTCTATATCGGAAAAGATATACTATTAAACAATGTACAGTGATGAAAGGTGTAAACACATATATGTATATTGCTTCTTGTTAAAGTTAAAAGATACCTTGTTTTTCCTCTTTTGTTGCATATTTTGTTCTTAAATTGTCAGTGCTTATGACATATGTTTTCTACTTTCCGTCGTTGCTATTTGATCTCTAATAAGTTTAAAGTCGGTTTTGTTTTTTATTTTTTTAAGAATATTAACTTTTATTTCCAGCATTAATTTTTTGTATACATATTTCTATACGTATTTCGGCAAATTCGCTTTTGTCTTCATCAGGAGAATTTATTGTAGGAGTCTTTACTTTCTCTCTCCAGTAGCCATGACATAGGATAGAAAATATTCTATGTTATCAGTGTGAACCAAAACCTTTATCACAAACTCAACATATTATCTGCCTTCTTAATGATTTTAGTTATAGTTTCAAGCAATTTCAGAATCAGTGGACCAAACTCCATTATTTAGATTACTCAGATTATATATGAACAAAAAACATGAACTTGAGTATTAAATTATTAACACTCTTATGCCACCTCGCTCCTTTTTTGTAAATAAATGTAGATTCTTAACATTGCAGTATTTTAATCTTGGAAGACAGGGATTAAGGTTTCATATTTGGAAAATAAATAATTAACTTAGAGCGGTTAATTTTTATTAGTTTTTGAATTTAGTATTATAAGTAATACCCATCCACACCCCATGCTTAACATATGCAGAACACTTAACACTACTTACGAATACAATATATCAGGGCTGTCCAAAGCACGGCCCACGGCTAATATTTGTGCGGCTCACGACATGTTTTTAATCTACTACAATTACGCGAATTTTCTTTTGGTGTACTGGTAAAATCACCAAGTAAATGAATTTTATTTGATAAATTAATAAAACTAAATTTAACACAAGTGTTTTTATTTTTTTCAAAAACAATTATGAACTATGAATGTATATATTTGTTTTTACGGCCCTCCAATCTGTATAGTTATTGGTATTGGCCCACGATCGTATCTGACTGGATAGCCTTGCAATACATAGTCACTTTCTTTGCATTTATAACTCAATGAACTTGATTTAATTCTAATATACTTATATAAAAAATGTCAGACAAGATGAAATGGCTTCATAAATGCATTTGAAAATCAATTAAATACCAAGATTTTTATTCAAATTCAATCAAATCTATTAGATTTATAGCGTTTGGAAAAACTGCGCCTTTAGTCAAGACATCACTTTCTATAAGAAAATCTACCCTTTTTTCGGACAATATGTTAAGACTGAACTTCATCATAGTTTCTAAATATGAAATAAACATTTAATATTTCAATATCTTTTATACATAACTCAATAATACTTAAAGAAAACTTACAAATATTTGCATATTAAAATACAATACATATCCCAAATACTTTAACATATTACTTAATTCTTATAGCGAATCTCACAAAGAAATACTCAACATGCGTTTAGCCACACGCAAGGCTGAACAGGAATTCCAACAGCGCGCATATGAGAAACATTTAGCGCAAATGAGAATGAGAGTGAAAACGGCGCCGCTTTTATTAGAAGGTAAAACACATTGGGGTCCAACGGTTGGCAAAGTATCACACACTTGCCGCGTTGACGATGCAAAATTCAAACAGAAATTGAAACGTAGCAAAAGCTGCAAGAAACACAAGGTAAACGGTAGCAGCGGCAGCGAGACTAATTTACCACTATTTTGTAAAATATGCGCAGCTAGTTACACCGCAGCATCTCAACCTCCAAACGAAGGAAGACGTACTACCAGACCATTTACATATTTGACACCTGAATTGTTTGCGGCACATTTTAGTGAAAGCTGTGAGGAGCTATCAAGTTCAGATAGAGCTCAATTGTAAAAACATTATTTCAAAAAAAGCAACAATTTTTAGAATACATAATTGTATGCCCTACAAATAAATATTAAATGTTTAAAACAATTTCTGTTATATAAAATATCGTACATATGGTATATTATATATATTGCACATTTATACAACTTTAGTGCAAAATTTTATTATGCATAAAATTTTGTTTGTATAAAAAATACTTTTTAATTTATTTTACACAAACTTTTAAATTATAATTAAAGTTAAAAGTATAATTTGTGTATAATTTACGCATTTTATAATTATGTATGCTAATAATTAAACACTCTTTTATGGAAAAATTTTAAATTCAAGAAAATTCGTTGCTGTATCAAAACCTTTCAGCTGCTGTTCAGTCAAAGGTGCATTTCCAGGACGCAACATAATGATTACCTGCATTCCGGCTTGCTTTGCAGCTTTAGCTTCTAATATAAAATAAACGTTAGTACATTATTATACTCTTATATATAAAAAATATTTTATTCACCTTCCCAAACATCAGTTAAAAATACAATCTCACGTATAACCAAACCCATCTCTTTGGCAATCTGAATATACGACTCTGGTACTCGTTTGTTACCAATTGTTGTATCAAAATAATGACTTATTACTGGTGATAGATCTCCACTCACCGAATGACTAAAAAGTAATTTTTGTGCAGCAACACTACCGCTGGAATAAATTGCCACGTTCAAGTCCACTGAGTTCCAATTAAAAAATGCGCTAAAGCAATCATCAAATAGACTAGAAACAATATATTAATTCAATATATTTATGCTTATTCCATTAATTTGTATTATACACTTACTGGCCTTTTAGTTTGCCATCTTCATAGCCTTTTTTCCAGATCATGCCTTGTAACGTTTTAAATGGCCCAAGTTTAAGATCCAAATCGGTTAAATATTTGACAAAATCTGCTATTATTTTTGAAGAAATGTCAAGGGAATCTTCATTCGTGTTCTGTTTGAACTCATTGAATTCGTTTAAGACTTGTAAGTTATTAACCACTTCTTTTGTGGTGGCGTCCTCCCAAGTCTCATCTAAAAATTCTTTGGCATGTTCTATTGCATATGGAAATAATTCATCCTTTTAAATGAAATACATATTTGTTAAGAATAAATACTCTATAAAAATTATTTTAAAATGCTGTGCATTGTTACCTTAACAAAGCTTATAGATGTTGTTGTTCCTTCTATATCCAAAAGCACAGCTCTGGCACGGTAGTCAAACATTTTTAAGGAATATTAGAAGTTTATTTTCTAATATTTTTATTTTAGTTTTAAGGTTTTAAATATATTAAAGTTCCAAACTACAATTGAACAAAATCATTATCTAGCTTAAACAACAAACCGGCAACAATGTGTTGGGCATGGTAAGTTACTAATTGGTGTGATTATTTTCATGTAACAATATCGATGATGGGAAACTCACTATCCAAAAATTGGACTAACATATTACATATGTTGAATTATTCTAAAATAGAAATTTGTAGAGAAAACGAACATCTTTAGTAAAACTATAATAGTTATAGAATTATATTTAAAACATATTTTGATATTATATAAACATTTATATGATTCATTAATGAAAAATATGATACAAATGTGCGCATGATAACTAAAAATTTCCATAGGAACAAAAATTCAATTATTTGTACTGTGTGAATAGACCATAAGGTGAGTTTTTTTTTATGCTTGCCTTGAATGGACAAAGCTAAACACAATAACACGAATAAATTATAATAGTAGTATTCTGTATTGTGTAACTAGAAAAAATAACTCACAAAAAGCAATAATAGCGGTGAAAAAGTTGAAAATATTTTTTTCCACAGAATATAATTAAAATTTTAATTTTATTTAGTCTTATTTAAACAATATAATTTACATTTAAAAAATAAGTTGCATTTTTTAATATATTAAAAAATTTTTATATGTTAGGATTCGATCTCTTATACTGGTAATCTCTAATATATATTTGCATAAATTTTTTATAGGTAAGTTTCTAAAAGTAATGAAGTAGTGAAATATTTTTTATTGTATATAAATTAATCGAGTTTTTGGTTGACCATACAGCTGTTTCGAGTATTGCCAAATACTCATCAAAAATGGAATTGGAATTATTTCTTGCATTTAATTATAATTTAATTTTTTGAGACTGTAAACCACCATCAAAACCACCATATTATTAATTTTTGTAAGAAAAATTACTTTAAATAATTCAGAAAGAGTTTAATTTTAGTTGTTTGACTGCTAGTTGTCAATTAACAGCAATATAAAATTCATTTAGAGTTTGTGCGTATTTATGATAATGTAAGCTTGCTATTATATTAATATAAAAAATAGTCAAAATAAAATTATAAATTTATTAAGCACTTATAAAGATTTACAAACATTTGTTGACTGCATGTAACATAAAATCTATCTACAGAAATTCATTTTGAACTGCGGCATTACTTTTCAATAACTGACATGTGGCATCTCAATATGTTTATCGAGTCTCGATGAAATTATTATTTTTGACAGTTGGAACAGAGCATTTCACCCTTTAGAGCTGTCAAAATAGTTTCCCAGCAATATTTCGAGAAAGTTACTTGTTTTATTATTAATTAATTGAATTTTTACCTAGTACGGTTATCGGTAAATAATTGAAATAGATTTATATGAGACGTATAAAGTGTGTGAAAAGATTGTTGCCTTTTTTGAATCGAAAGCTTGCGAAAATACGTTCAATACAATTTTGCATTATTTAAACAAAACTAAAATAGCACAGCAACAACAAAAACGCACAACGACAAGAAATTTCGATTTGTTGTTGTTATTTACATTGTTTTGTAGAAATGAAAACGATTAGCAACGTAGCGTCGTGCTTAACAACAACAACAAAATCTGCACCAAAACAAAGTGGCCTACGTGATTAACAAAAAACAGAAAAAAACAACAAAATAATGAGAAAAGCAAACAAAAATTGACAAGCACTGCGGAAATTAACTGAGTATCAACTGTAAAGTTTAATAGCTTTGACAGTGTTATCAACCTGCCCCTCACCACTTGCAACAATAAAAGTGTGAAAACAGCTGCAATAATTACAACAACAACAACAACAACAACAACAGCTACTACTACTACAGCAAAGTTAGTGAGCAAGTCCACACTAATCTGACTGACCGCTTCCACTTCAAGGTTAAAGTCGTAAGTACGAAAAAAAAAATATGACAAATGCATAAGAGGGCAGTACAAGGACAAA
Source organism: Teleopsis dalmanni (assembly GCF_002237135.1). Classification (NCBI taxonomy): domain Eukaryota; kingdom Metazoa; phylum Arthropoda; class Insecta; order Diptera; family Diopsidae; genus Teleopsis; species Teleopsis dalmanni. The sequence continues at coordinate 143,790,272 of NC_051847.1, read as the reverse complement.
ACAAAAAACGACTACCTTATACCTTATTGACACACAAATTAAATATAAAATATAACTAAAAGAAAAAAAGAAAATATGGAAACACATATAATGACACAACAAAGTCAACACCGAATGCCGGCACCTCCATGTTGCGCCATTTGTGGCACACAAGATCAATTGTTGCGTTGTGCCAAATGTAAGACTGTTTACTATTGCTGCACAGGGCATCAGCACATAGACTGGCCATCCCATAAGCAGGATTGCCGCTTATTGGCTAGGCAGCGTAATAACAGCAGAATGCAGCAACTGCAACAAGCTGTTGCTGCCGCTAATTTGAACAGCATAGAGCAATCGTTCACAAATCCTGTGAACTATAACAATGCTGGCCTGATGAGTACGAATGTTGTACAATCAGGTATACTAAGTGCTGTTCAACCGCCGTCTGTGATTGTAAGTACAACTGAAAGTGAATTTATGAATGGTCAAGCGCAGTCTGTCATGCATCGCAACAATGGGTTCTATGGTAACTTAGAGGCTAATTCCACGACAGCCGACCAGTTACGCTTAAATCCTGATGGACATTTAAATGATGAAAATAAAGTGCTGGCACAACAAAATCATCAGTTGCAACAACCACAGTTCCAACATCAAGAGCCACAACAACAACAACAAATGCAACAGCAACAACAACCAATCATGTACCAACATATACAGCAACAAAATCATTTGCAACAATTTCCGTATGGAAATAACTTCAACTATAATCAACATGAGCGCAGTTTCGCTTTTCAAATTGGGCGCACATGTGGCGACGAAAACGCAATCGGAAATGCTAAGTAAGTTAAATACTTTAAGTTTATTAACTTAAAATATAGTCTAAGTAACTTAAATACAATTCAAGGAATTTTTATGAATTCTGTGTATAAGTTATATATCATAAAGATCTTATATGTGGATTTAATTAGATGGTCTAGTATTCATATAATACTAGGTCTAATAATCGTTCTTATTAAAAATTCATTAATAACGGTGTTAATATATTTTTCTGATATAAGAATATATGTATCTAAGAATAGTGACACATCACAGTCTGTTGATTCTGGGATCATTGTGTGGGTTACAGCAAGTTCTTTTTTTTCCGATTCAGTTAAAATTAGTGGAAGTGGCAAAGCGTTACAAGGAATGAGAGTTAAAATAATGTCCAGGATTCGTTTTCTGATAATCCTAGAATATAAGCACATAAGATTGGCGAAATTTTCATTCGACATTTCATGCTCGATTTGCATCTTTAAAAAAGGGTAGCTAATTGGAGCGTGCTTAGTTAAAAAACCAGTGATTCCTTTTAGTTGATATATATTTATAATAAGAAAATTGTCAGTATTTTTGTTGTTGACGAGAGGGAGTTATTTGGATTCCATTAAATTTTTCATATCAGTTTCTGCTTTCGCATTTTATATTTAATATTTCAAAATGCTGATGCAGTGGAAGTGAAAAGCTTGGGTTCTATGAAGATAGTTAAGGCATGAAATATAGTTATCTTGGTAGTTGTTTTGTTATCGTCAAATGTTTCATGTTCTAGTATTCGGTCAAATATTATTATGTTCATACTCAGTCTACTGACATATTGTAGTTGCTAGTTGTTGTTGACAATTAGCTTCATACCTACAGTTTAGTCTAGCTTAGGTGAGGTGTTTAATATAGTCAAAATGGAGTATCTAAGACAAACGTTTAATTATTCAAAAACCATATATATATATGAAAGTTTGTTGTAATGCAAAGTGTACCTTCAACTTTAGTTTTACCTTCATTGAGCTTTTGGTGAAATAATTTAAAAATTGGTATGGGCTCTAAAATTCTATATGTATTGTCAAACATTACTACGTTAAGATAATTCAGTAAAAAATTTTTCTCTTATGAAACAACCATGAAACAATACTAAATATACATATGTATAAATATAATCCTCTAGTTCATTTCGGGGTGTTGGCTTCAATCTCTCTTTCAGTCTGGCTACGCGCCTGCTTATACATATATATTTATGTTCAGACATTTTTAAACATTAAAACTACTACGAGTATAATATGATGATTCATGTTTGTTAATTACAAAAATAATTTAACAGATAATTTTTTATTTCCAATTATTTCCACTTGTCTATTAGTAATTAACTAAATAAGCCATTTATTATTTATGCGCCTACAAATTTAAGTATATTTGACTTCTGGAATCAACTCAAAGCTGTCTGACACATTTGATTTTATTTGATGGACATTTTAATACCAAATGAGTTTGTTTTAATTATACTAACTTAGATAATATAATACTCTATGTAGTCATTTACATCAAATATAAGTATAAATATATACAGTCATATGCAAATTTTATTCCTAAATATATATATATTTATTATTGAATTAAATAATAAATTAAGGAACAATTAACAGCACAGCAAATGTATGTGCAAGTCTGAGATTTAGGTAAGAATTTTAACACAACAAGTTTTGTTTATTAACACAAAAGAAAAATTTAATATTTGTATTTCTATTTTTAAATGTTTTATATTGTTTACATAAATATACACATATCATATAAAATAATATATGTATTCTATTGTATATATTGCACAAGATGTGAATAATGCAAGAATTAATTAGTTTAGATTTCATAGTCTTGCTTAATATTTTTCAATTAGTGCCTTTTATATA
>NC_051847.1:143732712-143787485 GCF_002237135.1 Teleopsis dalmanni | reverse complement strand
CAGTACACCAAAAGAAAATTCGCGTAATTTTAGTAGATTAAAAACATGTCGTGAGCCGCACAAACATTAGCCGTGGGCCGTGCTTTGAACAGCACTGATATATTGTATTCGTAAGTAGTGTTAAGTGTTCTGCATATGTTAAACATGGGGTGTGGATGGGTATTACTTATAATACTAAATTCAAAAACTAATAAAAATTAACCGCTCTAAGTTAATTATTTATTTTCCAAATATGAAACCTTAATTCCTGTCTTCCAAGATTAAAATACTGCAATGTTAAGAATCTACATTTATTTACAAAAAAGGAGCGAGGTGGCATAAGAGTGTTAATAATTTAATACTCAAGTTCATGTTTTTTGTTCATATATAATCTGAGTAATCTGAATAATGGAGTTTGGTCCACTGATTCTGAAATTGCTTGAAACTATAACTAAAATCATTAAGAAGGCAGATAATATGTTGAGTTTGTGATAAAGGTTTTGGTTCACACTGATAACATAGAATATTTTCTATCCTATGTCATGGCTACTGGAGAGAGAATGTAAAGACTCCTACAATAAATTCTCCTGATGAAGACAAAAGCGAATTTGCCGAAATACGTATAGAAATATGTATACAAAAAATTAATGCTGGAAATAAAAGTTAATATTCTTAAAAAAATAAAAAACAAAAACTATTTTAAACTTATTAGAGATCAAATAGCAACGACGGAAAGTAGAAAACATATGTATGTCATAAGCACTGACAATTTAAGAACAAAATATGCAACAAAAGAGGAAAAACAAGGTCTCTTTTAACTTTAACAAGAAGCAATATACATATATGTGTTTACACCTTTCATCACTGTACATTGCTTAATAGTATATCTTTTCCGATATAGAGATGGCATTATTGGTGATTTCTGAAACTGCTGTTTTCCGCTAATACTAAATGGAAATGGACCGAGAAGATACATTTTTATTTCTTTAATTAAGATATTACAAATAATAGTAAACCTATGGTGTTCCCTATTATATTGAGATGATAAATTTCATATTTAGAGTAGTTCTAAATTCAGTTTTTTTATTATTTCTGTTTTAGAGAAGACTTATGTGAATGAGATAAAATATCTATATTACAAGTTTATAATACATATTATATTTAATTTCAAACATTGTTTCAAACAATGTTTTGACAGCCATTATCTGGCCGTTGGACTATTATCTGATATTGATTTAAAGTTACAATACTAAATTGTATTATATTATTTGATCTTTAGATACATAGATATTAGATACAAACTTACTTGTAGGATAAGGACTTCCAAGCTGGAGTTTTACGTACTCCCCAATCGTAAGGTGGTGGGCTCGGTATTGGGTTGTCATAAGTAGCCAATTCTTCTAGTTTTTTTTTAGCAACCTCAGCACGCAATGTAGCAGCAAGATTCTGTCTAGCTACTGGATATATTATTGCCGGATAATGAATCTATTAAAAAAAAAGAATTGTTTGTGCTTGTTCTGACTTTAATAAATTCTTGTCCTTTACCTTTGATTTGTTTAAAGTCGAAGTGTTACACATAGGAAATGTTTGCTCTTGTGTTAGGTTCTTCGTGTCTACATTAGCTTTAAGATTTGCAATATTTAAGACATCTGTATTGCTACTGACTTTAGAAACTGGTGTTAAATTAATTACAGGAGTTTCAATTATAGTAGGTGTAGTAGTCATTGATATTTCATTCGAAGTAGTTGGATTAGTTTTAGGTTCTCTAATTAAAAAAAAATGAAGGTGTATATTTATACAAAAAATTTATATTTTTGGGATTTAAACATAACACTAAAGAAACTAATTTTAAACATTGTTTCGAACACTAAGTGCGGAGGTCGACAATTTAAATTTTCTTTATAAGCTCTATAAGATCTCTATGTAGTAAAATGATATATTTCTCACAGTAGAGACTGTGAATGGTTTGTACATTTATAACAATATTCTCATGTTGAGAACTTTTCCTTAATTTATTGATTATTGCACTGGATTTTAATAAACTGGGTTTTCTGACCGGTGATAACATAACAAATATTTACAATAAGTAGATTATACTAACTAATCCATTAATTAGTATTTTATCATTTCCTAACAACAGAATTAGCAGTGAGAGTCTCGAAGTTTTCTCCAATCTAAAATTAGCCGTCTTAATTTATGTCTGGAGAAATTATCCAATTAATTGTCAAAACAATTATTAAATAACCATTTATACATGACAATAATACGAATTTATTACTTAATAAAGAAGCGTTGCAGACAAGAACATGACCTAGAAAAATATGGTGTCAGTTCAGATAATCTAAAAATGGACAGATTGAGAAATTTGAGGCATGTTCCCCCAAATAGTGTTGGATGACATTGATACAGGAACTATATTACTTTTATTAGTATGTATAAATGTGCAATTCGAAAATATTTATATAAATAACTGTTTATTTAGTTACTTACATAATTCTATTTTCTTCCTTAAGTTTTTCACTGCATACTTTCGTTTCTTCCCTATTGTTTCCATTACTCAAATTCATTGGCTGTATTAAGTGCGCATGCGGTTCTGGTGAACATATCGCTTTAAAGATTTCCTTTTCTGCTGTTTCAATAGGATCCTCATTCCATATCCATCGGTAATTACCGATATCATTAGCAGAAAATGATTTTTTCAAACGTTCTCGATATGAACATAAATCATTTGTAGAAACTGTTTGTTCATTAATTTCAGATATATTAAACGATCTTGGTCTGGTAAGTTCCAATTCTAGCTCCCTAAGTGTTTTTTTGAAAGCTTGAACTTCAGCTTGGAATTCTTTTCGACAACTGAAATGATAATAATTGAAATTTTTTACAGATTTAATTATAAATTAAGGTACGTTTATTTGATACTTCTGAAATGTTGCTGTCTCCGCATCGATGTCATCTTGAAAAAATGGTGGATGCTGTAATTTCTCTTTTAGTTTAAACTCAGCATATGTTGTAGATTTTCTTTGGCACTGTTTTCCATTAATAGTTATCGTTGGCTTTCTTTGGTAAACTTTTGAACGTATATGAGCGTATGGTTTCTTTTGAAAAGTCCTAGTACAAGTCGTTGGTGAAAGTGTATTAGGTTTTTGACAGGTAAATGCTGCAGAGTTATTAGGTCGTAGACAAGCAGATGGTGTAGATATATTCGATTTTGTATTGGTTGTTGTTATTGCGGTATTTGGTTTTTTCTGGACCGTTTTTATATTGATAATAGGTGTCGGTCTCTTTTTAGTTATTTGTTTAGCATTGCAATTTGTGGACATGCCCGTATTATGATTTTCAATATATTCCGACGTATTTGGTTCATTGGTTCTCAAATTTTCGCAAGTTATACGTAATGTTTCTAAAGTTGTGTAAAACTCAGCTTCTGGCAAATGATTAATATCACAGTAATCTAAAAATTATAAAAGATTTTTTACTTTTAATTACTATAAATAATATATAATATTCATTTATATTACTTGGAATACTATCGTAAAGCTCAGCTAAAGAACGAATCTCAGTATTTGCAACCAACTCTTCTGTTTCTGTATCTGGATCGGAAGGGCTTACTTGCTTCGTAGATTTTACTTTTGTTTTATGACAGCGCCCTAAATAAATTTTTGGTCGGTTGTAAATAGGCGCAGGACAGTTATTGCAAGGATCTATTGGTGTTTTTAAACATGAGTTCAAAAAAGCTCTACCTGTATGAGTGGACATTTTATTTTGTTAAATTATTTTTATATTATTAATAACAATAAATGAAAACTATATAATTGTGATTTAAAAAACTGTTGATAGTCCTCTTTGCTAACTATTTATTGATATTTTTTGGATATAATATATCAATACGCTAAGGAATTATTGAGTAACCAACGTAACAGTTTGAAGGTTAACTAGGTTAGCCTAATATGTTCTAAACACCGAGAATAATACAGTAAAATAAAGAAAAAATTTGTTATGAAAATAATAATTTCTTTAAAAGAAAATATTTTATTTGTTTGTAAAATCATTTTAATTATAACTTTTTTAAATAGATTATAATAAATATATTATATGCATATATATATATATAATTTATATGATAGGGAATAATGTACATATATGAACCATGAATGATTAAACTATCCCATTCAAAATGTTTTTTTAAAGAATATGTTGATATATTTAATATATTGATGTATTTGACAATTCATGCTAAAGTTAGTATCACAAAGATTTCCACCATATATTTCTACTTCATAAAGTAATTCAATATACAGTCAGCGACAAAACTCTACATACACCCCCCATTTTTGCTAGCTCGTAAATCCAAGGACATAGTAGAAAAAAGTAATGATACAGTTTTGTTTAGAACTGTTTTTTAATAATAATAAACAAAAGAAAATCCATTCATCAATATAAATTAACAAAGTTATTCGAAAAAAACCTAAAAAAATCATTGACAAAAGTCTACATACACTTCATTGGTTGTTAGATATAGTCGACAGTAATTTAAATGTTAAACGGGAAAGTACCGTTTTTCATATTTCATGCTTGTGGCATGAGTCATACATTTATATAATGCACTTAGTTGTGCTTTGAGAGTGGTATTTAATTGACACGAAGGGTCCACGAAAAGAATTTCAAGTGATATGCGAAATCAGGTTATTAAGCATAGAAATGAAAAAAAACCTTATGGTAAAAGTATCAAAATTAGTAAATTTGACTCGATCAACAGTTCAGACGATAATAAAAAATTATAAAAATAGTGGTTCTATTGAAAATAAGCCTCGCAGTGGCCGCCCAAGGATACTCATACGTAGGGATGTCAGCTTGGTTTTAAAAGAAGTTAACAAAAATCCGAAAGTAAGTGCCTTAAAATTAGTCGAACACATTGCTAATGCAACTGGAAAGCATGTCAATCCACGTCAAAGCTATTTTTCCTACTTCAGTTGCAGCTACGGCTCCCCAAACCATAGCACTGCCAAACCATAGAACCTTTAATTTCTGAAAAAAACCGAAAGCTGCGCTTGGAGTTTGCCAAACAATATAAAGAAAAGGATTTTGATTTCGGGAAGCAAGTTTTATTTACAGATGAATCCAAATTCAATATATTTGAAAGCGATGGGAAAGCTAAAGTTTGGAGGAAAGCGAAAACAGCACTGAACCCGAAACATATAATGCCAACTGTAAAGCATGGTGGTGGCAGTGCTATGCTTTGGGGAGCCGTAGCTGCAACTGAAGTAGGAAAAATAACTTTGACGTAGATTGACATGCTTTCCAGTTGCATTAGCAATGTGTTCGACTAAATTTAAGGCACTTACTTTCGGATTTTTGTTAACTTCTTTTAAAACCAAGCTGACATCCCTACGTATGAGTATCCTTGGGCGGCCACTGCGAGGTTTATTTTCAGGAGAACCAGTATTTTTAAAATTTTTTATTATCGTCTGAACTGTTGATCGAGTTTAATTAACTAATTTTGATACTTTTACCATAAGGTTTTTTTTCATTTCTATGCTTAATAACCAGATTTCGCATATCACTTGAAATTCTTTTCGTGGACCCCTCGTGTCAATTAAATACCACTCTCAAAGCACAACTAAGTGCATTATATAAATGTATGACTCATGCCACAAGCATGAAATATGAAAAACGGTACTTTCCCGTTTAACATTTAAATTACTGTCGACTATATCTAACAACCAATGAAGTGTATGTAGACTTTTGTCAATGATTTTTTTAGGTTTTTTTCGAATAACTTTGTTAATTTATATTGATGAATGGATTTTCTTTTGTTTATTATTATTAAAAAACAGTTCTAAACAAAACTGTATCATTACTTTTTTCTACTATGTCCTTGGATTTACGAGCTAGCAAAAATGGGGGGTGTATGTAGAGTTTTGTCGCTGACTGTATATAAAGAAGATCTGAAAAACAATGTATATAAAACAATAAATATAAATTAACTTTATATTTAAAAGAATTTTTTAAATATATACTTCCCTAGTCTTTAGAGCTGCAATTCTATCAATTAGTTCATTGAAATCAAAAACTATTTCGTTAATAGTTCTTTATAAGTTCCAGATTCAAAAACCGCATATATTATTTCTTAGATTATAAAAAATAATTGAAGACCGTAAGCGTGTTAGAAAAAGATCTGGAAACCTACATTTTTGTTTAAATTTTGAAACCATAAACAATAGTCAGTATATAGTTTAGTAAGGGACAATAACAGCTGCCTTTATATGCCTTCTAGACTTATTATTTCTTAAGAGAATAATTTAGGAATAAACTCCAATAACTTTTTGTTATATGCAAAGTATTCTTTGGTTTTTGGTTTTATTCATATGAACATGTTTAAACAACATGTTTAAATTGTGAATACATAAATTGTGAATTTATTGTTTTAATACCTTAAATAATAAAACAAATTTATAAAAAAGAAAGTAAATAAGTAAATAAATACGAAAACAAAAATCATTTGTTCTAAATATTTTTAAGATTAATATATACAAAATGTATTCACAATTATTTGAGTTTGTAATGTTGCACATTCAACGATGCACACAGACATCCTGAATACCCTATTTTAATTTAATATATGTTTACATTTGTTTTTACACATTAACATAAGTTTAAAAATACTTTTTCTGTAAACAGCAACACTAAAGTATTTTTTTGACTACTAATAAAATACATTCCACACACATATGGTCTTAAGTTCCATTTCTTGGAAAATTTGGATGGTGTTGTTTTCATAAATTCAGTAGTGTTGTGTCATTTGCCGTGTTGTGTTGTTTTGAACAAGTGTTCGGTTTGTTTTATTTTCATAACTGCATAAATTAAATTTACACTTTAATTCCTTGCGAAATTAATTAACATTAAAAAAAAATTGGTTTTAAAGAAATTCGAAATTTTAAAAATTAATTAATAATTCGTAAGTGTTAAAGTGTTGAAAATGCGTCTTAACATTTTGACAAGTGTAACAATTGTTGCACTTTTAATGTGTGGCCAAATCAAAGCTGATGATTCAAAAAGCGCAGAATATGTAAGTACAATAAAATGATATTCTATTATTATTATGAAGTAAATAATGCAATTATTACCACTAATGCTAATTATAACTAAAAAATGCTAAATTCATTTAAGTACCAAGCAGTAGAAGACATAAAATACACACTCACATAACGCACCACAATTTAATTAAAAAAAAATTTTAATAAATATTCTACACTTTTTTTATAATTATTTAAAAGGCATTTTAAATTTCAAGTTGATTAAATATTAATTTCAATAAGTTATTACTGCTACTAAATTATTAAACTGCTTTTTGAATTTAATATTATGCCAACTGATATTCACTTTACAAGCTTCAACAAATTAACTACAAAAACAACTTGCTTCTAATATTTAAAATACCCACACACAAACCATTCATTGCTAATTCAACTAACAAAGAAACTTTTTTTTTATACATTTTTTACGCTTCCAAACTTAACTTCCATTAAAAAATATTGCCATACAAAAAGCACTGCAAATTGCTTTTATCAACTAAGTTTTGCTGGCTTTGTTTACTTGATTCAAATCAATTTGTTTAGGTAGGAAGCAAGTGAAGAGATGAAGGAGAAAGACCTTTTACAAAGCTAATTTGACCGATTATATATTGTTATTGTTGTTATTATTGTTGTCATGTTAGGAACAGTTAATATAACAACAAAAGCAATTTCTTTATCAATTGACTACTTTTACTGTTGGTATTTTTGCTTTTGTTGTTGTTATTATCATTGTTGTTCTGGTTGGGATTAATTCAAGCAGCTTATTTAGCTTTAAAATCTGCGTTTTTGCAATTAATTTCAATTTTTATTAATTTTAATAAAAAAGATGCCATTCTTTTTCGTTGCAGTGATTTGAATTAATTAAAATCAGTTTTTTAGACAAGGCATTATTTTATATTAAAAATCCATCATATTTTTTTAAATTTTTGCTGAATATACCAAATTCTTAATCACATACTTTTTCATAAAATAAACATCAAAGAGCTTTAAAAAAACTAAAATATGTTTCAGTTTAATGCAAAATATGTACACATATATTTATATGCATGCCTGTACATACATACAAACATATGGCGTATCGTGTTCACTCATCTTAGGGATATTGTTTACATAAATATATTAACAAAGTAAATTTAGCTTAGTTTACAGAAAAAAAGTTAATTGTTGAATGGCGGTGTGAGTTTCTTTGTTTTTGTTGTTGTATAGCTTCGAGCTGAACGTCAGCATTTTTGACTGTGCGGGAAGAAGCACTAATTTTACCTCGGCCGTTTTGTTAGAACAAGCATATTTGCTACTTGTATTGTGCAATTAAAAAAAGGGTTCTATAGTACGTGAAGTATAGGGTTAATATAGAAAGGAAATCTGCTCAAGGGAATAAAATAGTTATAAATGGGCTAGGCAAAGAAAGATTTTACTAAAATACTTAGTAGAGATATATTTAACATAAAAGTATAGTACGTGAAGTATAGGGTTTATACAGAAAGGAAATCTGCTCAAGGGAATAAAATAGTTATAAATGGGCTAGACTAAGAAAGATTTCGCTAAAATACTTGGTAGAGATATATTTAACATAAAAGGATTTGAACTAAAAGAAAATAAAGACGTTGACTTTGTCTACTTTGAATCTTTAATATCTATTTTCCACATATAGTTACTTGGAATTTTTTAATAAAACCTTCTCAGACTAAAGCTAAAAGACTAAACCTTCTCCTAATGTTAAAATTAAATCTAATCCGATTAAAAGTAAAAGTTTTATATTTTATTATATAAAATGTAGTACATTAACAGGACAATTCTGGCAAGAGTTCGTTTGAAAGATCTTTCGTATTCTGGAAGCGGTCATTTGCAAGACTGACAGCTCTTTTCAGACTTTCTAAAGACCAAATGAAAGATCTGCCTATATTTTGTTTATATTTTGTGTATAAACTTTTTTTTATATATAATTAACTTATTGACATGCTTAAGTGGTGGATCCCAACAATCATCGCAATAATGCCTAAACTGACCTAGTTTAAGTTTGCTAAATAACTAAGTATAATGAAATATGCTCGTTTAAACACAATTATAGTGAAAACTCTCCTATCGGTCATGTTATATAAAGCGTGAAATGGTTCATGACGAATAGTTACGGCAATTGGTCATCACCAAAGACATGTTATGCAAAGAGTCATAATACAATTGTCAATTTCCTACCTTTACTACTATATAGACAAGTCTTTTTTGTACCTAAATTTAATTAGGTAATTATATTTTATCATTTTCACGTTACGAACTTTAATGGCGGAAATCGATTTTAACCTCAAAACCAGTTATTAAAGTTTATTTGTGAAATAAAACTAGCTATGACGAGGCACAGAAAACTTTTTCAGCAAAATGCACTTTTTCTCAATCTCAAATTTAAATTTACATTGAAAATAGGACATGACAATGACTATCTGTATAATATGGCCCTAACGGAATAATATTTATATTAATATTAGAATAGTTGTCACATAAGATTATATATAGTCCATTTCATTAAGAAACAGAAGAACAAAGAACAATAAATTACAAAAAAAAAGTGCTGAAACCGGTTTTAAAATGAACTTTGTTGTTAATTACTGTGATTCATCGCTTAAATCTACTACATTTTGTACATGAAGGAAGATTTGTATGAAAAAAGATTACACAATTTGCTTTATCATCTTATACTATAATTCTAAATGTTATATTTAATACATGTCAACTGTTTTAGTCAGTCATAAAGTTGAATATATTTAAGCATTGATTTGAAGATCAAATAAGAAAGTTATTATAAAATTATAATTTTAAGGTTTAAGTTTATAAGAGAACACAAAATAGTCTGATGTTTATCTTCTTAAAAAATGCAAATAAAATTTTCCATTCTTAAATTGATACTAAACTGATTGTATTTTAATTAAACGTACTAAACGAATAGAATGAATTACAATTAAGGAGTAAGGAGTTAAAAAAAATCTTAATATTGTTCTGGTAAACTTATAATAACGACACAACAGTTATTTAATTATTTCTGTTTTACAAATTACTCTACTGTCTAATCTCTACTCTAATCTTAAAAAGTCAGTACAAAAAGTGGGTCACATTAGAATATAAAGAAAGTAATCTGTTAGGTTGGGGAATAAATGAAGAACAATTAAGAGCCCAACTCCTAACAAGCTTAAAATAGTAACATTTCTTATTTCAACCATAATCAATAAAAAATCATGGTATATAAAAGAACCAGTTTATAATATTAATCATCATATGTATATGGATTACAAGATAACTCCAAAGACTTGGAGTATTTACAAGATAACTTGATTTATAATAACACTTTAACATATAAGAAAAACATAAATTTATTAATATAAGAATATATAAAAAGATATAAACTAATATAATATTTGTAATATATACTCACATACAATAATTTTTAAATGTCCAAAAATATCCAGCAACGCATTTTGCGATTTATTAGAAGTACACAAGGAAAGAAAACTTTTCCCAAATTTTGTGAAAAAAAATTTTATTTTAATAATTACAGATATTTATTTGATAGCTAAAAAGAAATCAAATTATTTTAATTTTTTTACTAACTAGACCTTTGTAAAATTTTTACTGAAAAGCTCATATTTAACTATGATTTTTCGTAAAACTAGCAGATCTCTTTTGGTATTAATTAATGACTTAATAAATTTGCTTTTATATCTCTGTTTAATGGACCCATAAATAGATGTAGAAACTAAAATCTTTAAAATTGTGATATTTACATTCAATCTTAATCTTTAAAGACAATCTTCTAATTTTTGACGTATTTTAGTCACTCTAGACAGTATTATCAGATATAGAGCTCTGGTATTATTCTGCCATGTTCATAATTTTAACAGGTTTTCTTCTGTATCATCGAAATAAAAATTCATCTTTTATCCCTAGATCCCGTAACTAATAATATGTAACTAATTAATTATTTAGCTTGATTAATTCAGCTAAATCCTTGTTTTTGTGTACGTTACATGGAATATTTCTACTTATTTATAAAAATACACTGAGAACCATTAAAAAATGCAATGTGTTGCGAATAAACCGGAATTAATTGATGCGATTAAATCGATATTAGTTAATATCATTACTTTGTAAAATATGGTTCTTCTATCTTTGCACTTATTGTATGTACATTCTACATGTTAAGGCAGTACAGATAGTTTTCTTTTTTGCAAATAATCAGTTTATAAATTTTTTTCAACTCTTAAATCTCGAATATATATTCAAAATCGTTTGTTTCATATTGTATTAGATAAATATTAGAAAGTAATTCTAATATTTTGGTGCTTCGAATAGTATTGAAAATTTGATTACTGGTAGTGGATTTGAACTATCCATTTTTTAGCAATACTATACTTTAAACATGAGTACTTTTTGTAAAACAGTCTACATTCCTGGTATTTTTTGAACCCTATATTCTGAAGCTCAGTTCCAAATGATGAATACTATCGTACGAAATATTAACAAGGATATGTGTGCTTTAAAATAATCAATAAAAATCAGTTTTAATTGTTTATACATCCAATAAAACTGCAAAGAAAAAAGTACCTACCCAGCATTTAAAAACAAAAGATTATTAGGGTGGAGAACAGAAGTATTACAAGATGAGGATTATTATCTGCTAAAAGATATCTTAAATGTTGTCAGTGTTTCTCTACTGCAATTAGTAATATTACCAAAAGGGTTCAATCAGGTATATAGGTTTCACTGAAATCATATAAAATGCTTTATCCATTTTCAATCAAAGTAAGTCGACGACAACGTGACCTGGCTGCTATGGTCATTAAGACAAAACTTCAAGTCCCTGTAAAACAAGTGGACAAACCTCAACAGATCGTTTTTCTCTTTCAGCTGATTAAAAATAAATACAGTTTATAGGATCTTACTGCTTATTGCTTCGCAAACATTATGCCAAATTTTGTGTGTGCAAAAGTAAAAAATAAAAGTAGTGATAAAAAGTAATAAATAAAAAAATGTCTTACATCTCAGATAAATACGTTCTATATAGGTACATTATTTATGACTTGTGAAATATTTAACGAACTTAAATAGAAAGTTTTCATCAAGACACTATGTATGCTAGTATTTGCTCTTGTTAATTATAATCTGTTACAGAATTAATATAATCTCGTAAAAGTGAATTGAATACACCAGTGTGAAAAGTACTTACCACACTTTTTTACACAACAGGGTATGACCCTTCATGTTTGTTGCGTTCGACTGTGATTAAAATTATTTATAATTATAAAAATTTTTTTTTTTTTAAAAAATATTATTCGTATTTTCACTAAAATAATAAACTATTGTAGTAATATATAATAATTTGTTATGTACATATTAAAGATTTTAAAATAGTAGTAGATGTTTTTGTAACCTCTTCCAAACAAATCTCAAACTTTAAATTATAAATAAATTTATGAAAATAAATGCAATATTTTGTCACTTCATTAAAATCACTTTTTTTAACCTTTTTTTATATTTTTTTTACAAAAAAAAAATTAATTAAATATAAAATTATGACGCCGCATATATTAATCAGACAGTGTTTGACTCATCAACATGCACAAAAATGATTCAATAATATATTTGAATCTTTTTATCTAAAAATTGTTCAATATTGAATAATTAAATCACCTTTGAAAATACAGATGATTTATTATTCTAAATGATGTTGAGGTAGGTTTGATGGAGTCATTCAAATAATTGAGTATTAAAATATAATTAGCTGTAAACATGAGTACGTACATGATTCTGTTTTAATGTAATATTTGTTAAATACACATCAAATTGTTAGGTTCAGAATATATAATAACATTTATATCTGTTCAGATATTCTCACAGCAATTGTTGGAGCAAAACGTTTGCGTAAAAACGACTGAGTTTCGCTTAGTCATCATCATTTATGAATTATCTGCTCACATTAGACTAAATTTAATAAAATCATTTTACGCTCTCAGCTGAACTTTACTATCCGAGTTTATATATGTTTAATAAATACTTTATGTTTATAATAAAGTATAAAAACCGTATCTGTGGAATATATTAAGCTGCATAACATTACGGATATGCATAATTTGAACTCATGAATACTTATAAAATGCTGTGAAATATTTCCGCTAAATTATGTATTAATTTGTTTTAATAAAGATAACAATATTATGGACATTATCATATTTATATATATATTTGGTTTTGAAAATATCTTCATAATCTATACTATACGTATTAATAATGAACATAAATTTAGAATTTCGAATGAAAATGCTGTGTAAACAAAGATGAAATTAATGCCAAAATAAAGATACCGATTCGAATGAGTTTTTGTTGAAGTCTAATTCAGGTTTGCATATAAAAATAAATTTTTTTACCATAATGTATTGATAAAAATAAAAAAGCAATACAATAAATATAATAAATTTAAATAATTTATAGTCTTGCGAATTATTAATTTAATTTTTTTTACTTAGAATGCTTTTAAATCTTGAGTTATTATTATAAAAATAAAAATCACGACATTTAAAATATAGATTTACACTATGAGAGCACTTTTTAAATATGAGATACTTTTTAAAAATTTTGTTCAGAAACTATAATATTTAAGCGCATAGTGAGTTTAAGCTGAAATGTAGTGTTTACTGTGATAATGTCCTTTATCGTAATAAATCAATTGCAAGAAACGATATGTAATAATCGTTACAATCAATAATACTGAATTTATTATAATTAAATTTTGCATTAATCATATTCTCATTGGCTTATGTCAAAAATTATTTGTTTTACGTCAGACCTAATTTATTTGTACGTACGTAGATACAAAAAAAAATTTAAAAGAAATAAATACAAAATTATATTTCCAACTTAAAAAATTCACTTGATTAGAAACTAATTTTATAGCTTATTTTTATAGCTAATTTTTTAAGCAATTACCCAAAACATTAGAAACGATCAAAATAGATTCTTCATAAAAGAAATAAACAATGTCAATATCTCGCTTGGTATCGTTTGGTCTCGTTGGTAAATTACCAGCGTGAAAATTTAATTAAAAATATCCGATATTTAGATTTATTGTAAAATATTCATGCGAGCTTAATTTAAAGTTTATTAGATACTAATAACAACATGTTTAGGGTAGTTTATAATTAGACATTTAAAATTGAAATAATAAGTTGCAATCAAACCAAAGGCAGACAAACATTAGTGTTTCTCAATCTATTCCTGACGATGAGTTTAAACTTTTAAAGTAGTATCATACCATTCAATAAGATTTGGGGCTGCCTGATATATGGCAACACTATCAACAACTCCATACAATTTGTGGAGAATAGCATCCCTCAAACGATGCTATCAAAACTTCATAATATTATGATAACAAGTTTTCAGTTTACAGTTGTTTTGGTAATCGCAATTTTATGATCCTTAAAATAATAAATAAAAATAATTTGGTGTGTTGATTAAATCTTGACTTTGTTTTTTTATGGCGAAAAATTTTATTAATTAAAATTGGTTTGCGAAATTACGAATAATAATTTGTCAATCGTTCCTTAAATCTTAATTTGGTGTCGAAGCCTACGGTCATTAATTGAGCCCAACAGACTGGAGATGCAAGATTGGCCAGTACATGTCATCAATCATAACTTGATGTCTAGGCCTTCAGTCGTTAATTGAGCTCAACAGACTGAATCTGCAAGTGTGGAGCTCTGTCACCATCATAGCCCCATAACCATTTCTGGGTTACAAACCCATACCTTCAGTATATTATCGGTATATTGCTCATCGTTAAAACTTACATTCAAAATCTCAAGTACAGCGAACTTACACATCCACCTCCTAAGTGTGTCAGATTCATCACAGATTTGCCGTTCATCCGTAGTCATGCAAACGAATCGGCCATTACATTGATTAATCTTAATTTTGTGTCCAGACCTCCAGTCATAAATTGAACTCAACAAGGTGGAGTGACATTTTTCACATTTCTATTTTATTGTATTACCACAGACAAGTTACATATGTGGATGTACAATGCCATAAAAAGTAAATATAGACTAAAATTTTATACTTTATCGTTCGATCGCTATAATACCACTGTTATCCAGAGAGTAGCATATCAAGATATTCAGAAAAATATATAAATAATATATATATAATGTACATCATGTACATCTGCATTATCTACAAATTTGTCGCATTACAGTAGGACATACTACCTGAGATATTTATAAAATCAACTTGTCACTACAAACTTTATTATTGACACAGCAACATAAATGTTGTTATAAAAAATAAACTTCAATTATTTTACAACGCAAAAACTGTATTATATATTAGAAATATTTATAAAAATTCATATACCAATTGTAGAAATTGTAATTGCAAAGTAGCAATCACTTGTTTATTTCTTAAGTAGAAAAATTTCTTTTACATTTGACCTCTAAGATACAATATATGCTAATGTCTTCTTTTATGACATAAGATTAATATTTATATAATTTCTGGAAATCTGTCAGATTTAATAATAGTATAATAGTATAAGTTTTGTTGATTTTATGACTATTAAGCATTTCTATTTTACTATATTAAAGCGACATTTAAATACCAATTTACTGTCTATCTGTAAGATTCAAGCTACATTTGTACAGCAACGTATTATTCATCTGAAATTTTAAACGATCTAAAATTTAAATATAGAAATATAAAAAAAATGAAACATTTATTTCTTTAAAACGTATTTAGCTCTTAAATCCTGCTTACTTGACTGATTTGTTCGTTGCAATAGCAGGTCCGCAAATATGTTTTCACTATCCATAATTACCGATTTTTCGCTGTTTTACTACTACATTCCTCGCAAGAGACCTTAAGATATGAAAAGAAAACAAGAACTCAATTAATTTCGTTGAATTTAAGTAATTTAACAGTCTGATAAACTGTCAAAAAAGTACTTCCCTAAAAATTTATTCTGGGGGCCAGGCCAAATGTTTAATTATTTCTTTTCACTATAAGTTTCCACGGTGAGTATTAAAAGAAATCTAGAATCAGTTTCGCTATACAGCGTTGGTTTCTATACACCAGTCATCAGAGACAGAGACAATAAGCCTTGTAGTATTCACTCGATCCTGTTTTATGAGTTTCATAAGCTTTTGTTATTTGAAGTCCATGTTAATGGGGGGTTACACATGACCGAAGTGTCCTTCCTTTATTATTGGCAAGCTGAAAAAAAGCAGAGGTACGTACTTCTTAATGATCTCCAGAGGATCATAAATCGGGATCCCTATGGACACATCTAGAAAAGCGGGAGAGAAAATATGTGCGGACAAACCCCCCTATTGCTTTTTCATTAATTTATGAGGGTGATGTCAGCTAGTCGGGGTATAGCTCTCTGTTTGCAATTTCGGCACTGGATTTTTTTGATGCATTACAACACAATAGACTGTACAAGCTACAGCACTGCACTGCATTAACGTACAAAGCACGACATTGCACGATGCGCAATTGGTGTAAGCAAGCAAACATTCCAGAAACGCAGCGAATGTTGTTGTTGGCACTATAATCTGAGCCATTCGCTGTACATCTCTGGTATGTAATTTATATTTTCAATTTATACTCATATTAAAGAATCAAATATGTATCTAATTCGTTTGACTCAAACTCCAATACTTTTTATCTGTGAAATTGTATAAAAATGGACAAATGGAATTAGCACATGAGGTGACTGAAAATTGGCTTTTGTTTGATTGACTCTACAAATTTTATGCAAATTAGTTTTTTTATTTGCAAAATTAATAAAAAATTCCCAGAATTTTATTTTCGACCTCGTTCCGTCATACAAAAGAGTGAACAATTCGCACGTAAATAAGAATATTATTTCATTGCTATGAATTAGTATAAATATAATGTATAAGTTGAGAGAAGAATAAAAAAAATTGATAATGCCTAACTAATTTGAAATCTCTTAACGGAACTAAGTACATATACGTATATACATTTTGAATATATATTTTAACATTTGATTGTCGTTTCGTAGTGTCAGATTAAAATTAATTATATATTATTTTTATTTCCTAGATTAAACTATAAATAAATAAACCTTAAACTAAAGTTTAAAGTTATTTTTCTTTTTTGTTATGTGTAAAATTAATCTTCTTTATATTCAATATAAAAAATTTATATACATTAAATTAATAAATAAACCTTGCACAAAAATTTTAAAATAATAATTCTATGTATTTTTATCGTCTACTTAAATTATTAGGTATATCAAAATTAATAGTATTAATTAAAATATTATTCTGTTATAAATTATTAAATTTTAATCTTGACTGTTAGTGATTATACTTATAACAATCAGAATACTCAAAATTTAAACCTGCTTGGATTCTATTAAATTTTTTTTATATATAAATACATATATTCGAAACGGTAATATATAAAAATGTTTGAAATCATATATGTTTGTATTTAGTGTATAATAATAAAAATCAATACAACAATATGTGGTTATACACTATTTTACACGTTAAATCCCTACATATGAAGGGATTGATAACCTTCAAATTAAAAATTATTTAGTGAACTAAAAATTACTATAAACGATAATAAAATGGAATATTTCTTATTACATAAAAATCAAAACGGTTTGTAGTTAGACCTTAGGTCATGGTTGTTGAGCTACAGACTGAATATTTGCCTCCTGCTACATTATCTTAATGATTTTATTATTCTAAATATTGATTAATGATTTTCTGTAAATGACCGGTTCTGTCAATTTTGGTTGAAATCTAGAAAAAATGTATCGGTATGATATTTCCAAAATATATAATACTGTTTTAAGTACTCTGTAAATATACAGGATATACACATGTTTATTATGAGAAATTAGGTTTACGAGAATAGGGGTATATATATGTATATATATAAAATTTATTATTTAACTAATTTATGTCTTACTAATCCTTTTTGTAAGTTTATGTTTTTCTAATATTCACAACAAAAATATCTAATTATTACTTAAAAATTTTAAAAATCTTATCATAAAAATATTATTTCTCTATAATATTTCAATAATATATACCGCTCAGTTAAATACTTACATATTTAATACTTTAAATTTTCTTTTAAATTTTAAGTACGCTTTAATATAAAACAGTTTCTTAAAAATGTTTGCCCTGAATTATTTTTTCTTATTCAGTATAATGTTTACCCTCGCATTTAAAGTTGAGAACTCTTATGAATTTTTATACTACAAAGTACAAATAATGTGATGACATCAAACTGTATTAAAAACTGAAGTTGTACTAAAGATAAATGAAGTGCTAAATATGTAGATATGTATATTTATAAATACACGGGCGTACAATAAATTGTTTTTTTAGTTATTGAAGGGCCATTTCTCCAATCTGTGTTCTATTAATACTGGTGTAGTTTAGACTAGGATTTCTAACTTGCCAGTCTACGGAACGCAACTAGTTTTGTAACAATTCTATATCTAACGTTTATAATCGCATATTCCTTCATTCTTCAAGGAATTCAAGAAATTGACTTAAGTAATATTTTTTTTCCTTTAATTTCTATTACAACTATTTATATATTTTTGTCTCATTTGAAATCCTTGCTTCATCCCAATTTTGCTATTCTTGTAATTTTATAATCTGGCATAATTCAAAATGTGATCCCTTCCATCCCTTTAAAATTGTGTTTCTTGCTCCTTGAGTAATATTTTGTTTCAGTTTCTCATCCAACTTTGAGAACTGTTAAAATATTAACAATTTTTAGATTTTTGTTTCATATTAAGAGTTCTTCTGTCGTACTGCTTCAGCTATTCGAGCAGTTCTATATTCTTGCCATCATAGATGCTTAATTCTATACTGCCTTAAGATTTTTTTCTAACTTTCTTAATAATATTTTTATTGAGTTCAGACCTTAACTGCACATATCCTAATAATCCTGATAATTGCAATAAAATGTCATATAATCGGTTTTTTAACAATTGACACCAGTACATATGAAAATTTGTCATCTAAGCAGTTTGGGTAAAACTGTCGTGATCCTTTTTACGGACAGCCTTGCATGGGTACACAAATATTGGTATGTTACATAGATATATTCATAAAATAAAGTGCATATCTTATGTGTGACCTATAAAATATTATTTGTAAGACAAATAAAGAAACTCAGAGCTCGGGGATATTGAAATTGCATGCATTGTGTCTTCATTTGTGCATACTTTTCTTCCATTGTCTACTTTATTGTATTACGTTCGGAATGCAGGAACTCAGAAATTCAGGAATTCAGCCAACAACTACTTAACAAAGTAAAGGCTTTTATGTTAAGAAAGTTACACGCATACGAACTAAAAGGGAAAAATTATCTCCGAAAGAAAAACTGTTAACAATTCTTTTTTTATTTATATACTTGTATATTGTTTTTATTATTTATTTCTTATTTTTTATTTTTCTTTTTTATTTTTCTTATTTATTTCTTATATTTTTATCAAGAAGCGTGTGTATTTATTTGTAGTTACTCTGCTTAAAATAATAAACACGTTTTATAGTCCAAGGGTGCCCTTTCTCATTGAATTGCTAATAAAATGTTGAAATTGCTTACTTGCTGTTGGCAGTAAGTGAAGTCTTCGTCTTTCTTAAGGGCATAAATAAAGATTCCCAATGAATTAACATAAAGCTCACATAGAGCTGCTATCTTTTCTTGTTTAACTTTTGTGATCCAAAATCAATAATTTTGCAATAAACACAAAAAACAAAAAAACAAAAAAACAACAATACAAAAAAGATGAGATTAAACAAAAAAGGCAAAAAAAAAAAACATCAAAAACGAAACAAACAATTTGTAGTAGTAACTTTAGTAGAGCATGAGGCATCATTATCTTCATCAGCTCCTCCATGTCAAGCAGTCATTTCAGCTTTTATATTTGTGCCCTCTTCTGGTTCGCCTCTATTATTAGTGCCGCAATTAAATGTAAATGAGCCCAAAATGCTTAATCGAGATCGAACGAATGAAGGCGCTACAAATTGTTTACACAAGCAAAAAATATTTATGCATCTTTATTTATTATTATTTATTGCCTTGCTTATATTTGACTATTTATTGTTATTAATATTGTTTGTTCAAATTGTTCATTTTAAATACTCCATACCAATGTTAATATGGCTCAAATGGTTCGATTTGCTTTCAGTTTACTTCGGCTCTTTTCATGGCAAATTAATATTTCTTTTTTTTTCATATTTATTTGTTTTCGATATTCGATTTTTGTTTATTTTCATCATTGGTGTTGGGTTCGTGTATTATGCAATATTCATACGTACAAAAACAATAAGCACTTCACCTCGATTTACACGATTTAAGCTTGAACAGTTGCGAGCATCATAAACACTTATTTTGGCCAACTTCATTTATAATACTTGTATCAACATTACACTTCACTGGTGACAGCAAAATACTTTAGCACAAAAACCGCTGCAACTGCAACATCAGCACAACAACAACAGCAGCAGCAGCAGTTTTGTAATGCAATGTATTTCCTCATATATTGACACATAGACACACACATAGATACATACATACACGCTTACTTATGAGATTTACTTTCGCAAACATATGCACTTAAATGTCAATAAAGCTTGGCTATAATGCATCTGCCATAATGATGATGGTTCAAAACATATTTATCAAGTATTTTGAGTTGTGACATATAGCAAAAATGAAGTAAACAACAACATACAGACAGGTTATCTGAAAACGAAATTTATTAAAATAGATACCCCCGTATCTATGTAATGTTGCTGTATTTTTAATTAAAAAAAACCGTGTGTACTATGTCGGTTGCTACTTTACAGTCTTTTATAATATAAACATTTATCAAAGTTCAAACAATTTTTTTTAAGAAAAAGTTTAACGACCTTCTAAGTGGTTTAGTTATATTTCTGTGATATGATAAAAATTTAAAAATAATTAATTATAAAATATTTATAAATGTGTAGAAGTATATAAATAATGTATTCTCGTTATGAGAATAAAAAAAAATTTAATTTTATATTACAATTAAAAAACAAATTATTTGATTAATACCAGTGCAAACTCATTTCACAGAAGACACAACTCATTTAGATCCTTTCTGCGAAGTGAGCGCAGTATACCCTAGCTAGAGCATTTAAAAGAAATTAGGTAAAAATGCCATTATTTAAACACTGTCTTTTTGCTAAAACGACTAATACTTATTGATTTTTGCATATTGAATTATTTATTGACATCGGACTAACACGTGAAAAGGAAGGATCTAGAAGGATATAAGAATTTTAGAAAATATAAGTTAAAATATATGAAAGTTAAAAATATGTTAGGAAAAGATTTGAGAGTAGATATTGCATTTGAGCTAATACCAAGTATTAACAGAAGTTAGAAATCGTGAATATTAATATTATATAAAATCACAGTAACTTCATATAAACAATATAAAATATAAAAGTATTAATTAAAATAGCACGATGGCCGAAAATAATTAATAACAATTGTAAACAAAGTTGCCGGTTCAACTGCAAAAATTAATGACGTCACACGAACGTTAAGAAAACATCCCAGTTAACTAGAAAATTTTTGGTCTTAATTTAATTGTCAGTATATGTTTAAGATTAATGAGTTTAGCATTGATTATATTACATTTTCTATAAAATTTTTGCTAAAACTAAAAGTCAGTCGATTTTCTAATGTGGTTGTCTGAATGTCAGGACACCTGCTAAGTAGGAAGAAATAGAAGTATTTAATAAAAAGGTTTTTTAAATAGCAGTGAAATATAAAAAATATTGCCAAAAAATTATAATTAAAAATTATTACCATTGATTATGTTATGGTTATTTGCCCATAACTGACCATACTAGCTGTAACATATGGTCAAGTGAAAAAATCAATTAATTAAAAATAAAAATGTTGTTGTTGTAATTTATTATTGTTCAATTAAAAAATAGTTTCTATTAAAAAAATAGTATCTTTCCTTAAAATTAACTTTAAAAATCCAGTTATTTCACTTAGTATTCACAAATGACTACAATGCATTCAGAGGCTTCATACCCATTTATGAAGCTATAACTTTTGTTATTTGTTGAAAATTATGCTTCACAAGTATTATGTTAAGAAAAAAAATAAAACTTACGAAAACTTGCTTCAAAGTAATTCTAGTAAAAATATGTATTTTACTTAATTTTTAATAATCAATCAACTTTCAATTCAGTGTAACCTACACACAGGTTGAAGTTTAACTATCATACATATCTGATCAAAATGTAGACACAGTCTTATGCTTTCAGTTCTTGAGAAATAAAATTTTTGGGTAACTATGTACGCTAAATAGTGAGCAAAATAGTAATGCCTGATGCAGCTCTGTGTACAGCAGACAGGCTATACCTATGTAGCAGCAATATAAGCGATTCAATTTCTATTTTTTACTTTTAATTTGGTTTTACCTTTAAATTGTACTTCAAAGTCGAAATTTTAAGGATGACAATATTTTTAGGTGTAATAATAAACTAAAAATATTCGTTGCATATTCGTCGCTGTTGATATAGTGTTCACGAAATTATCTCTTAAGTTAACTTTAAGTTTTTAGCATTTACAGCGAGTTATGGTCATTTAAAAATTAATCTTAAATTCAATTTTTCGAAATTTCAAGGCCCTTGTATTTCTTAGGAAAAACAAAATTCTTCCGAAATTTGGATTTTTTTATATTTGTAGAGGTGCTCAAAATCTTTATTTTAGTTAAATTAGAGGTTATAAAGTCAGTTTTAATCAAAATCCATCCCGTTTATAAAACAATAACCCATATATACAAAAAGTAGAAAGTTGGTTAAGCTGATATATTTGGGAATCATGATATATTGATATATTGAGAACTCATGTCGTTGTAGTGTAAAAGAAAGTGCAATACATCTACTATATAAGTGAACCACTTATGTATATAACATTAATAACGTTAAACATATACAAATATATATATCTCCATTAGAAGTTGTGGTCAAAAAGTTTTTCTATAACTTATATTTTAGAATTTTATTAACAGCATTTATAGAAAGATATTTAGATTACTGACAATTAAATTAGATTTCTTGTAGTTTAACATTTTTAGTTTTAAATTTTTTTATAAGAAGGATTTAGAATTATTGAGAAAACGTGCAGTTTATAACAATTCCTTTACTTTATTCTTTTTTTTTCATTCTTTTGTTTTATATTTATTTCTTTGCTTGTAGTTCTCGAATAATTTTTTTCTAATATTTTAAGATATTAAACTATTAAAATAATTTGAGAAGGATTTTTTTTTATGACTTTAATCTCATTTTATAAAACATTTTTTTATTGCTGAGACATAAAGCACTTGAGAAATCGTTAAGTTTTATGTGATATATTTTGTTATGTTGTTATGTTCATATTTTTTTATATTTTGCTTTTTGCCAATTGCCACTATATGACTTTTGGCAACTACTTAAAAATGTCAGTCACAACTCAAAATACTTCATTTCTAATGGTACAGTCATTATCTTACTAACGTGCTTCAAACGTGCTTAAATGTTTTTGTCAAGAATTCGTGCTTAAACGCAAATCCTTCGTTCTCGTTTTTATTTCTTCCTATACTCCTGCAACATCTTACATCTTTACTATCGTCACCAACGCCAACATCGTCTCCAACAACAAAACCGATGACTACTTTCAACAAACAAAACTACAACATCAACTGGCAACTGGCAACTTCCACCAACACGTCACATATATACGTCAATCACTTTAAATAGGAGCAACAGCAAAATGATGCGGCACTGCAGCCAGTTTCAGAGGAGCCCATTAAGTTAGTGCATGTGCTCAATCCAGGTGAACGAGAATATCTGTCGCCGAATCTGATTGGTGTGCAAAATATAGCAATGACATTTATGCCGCTGACGATGAACTTTATTAATATTATTGATGCTTTCCGAGAGATTGTGAATGGCGTTCGATATGAGATACTATTGAATGCGAATGATACTAAAAATAATGATGTCGAAACCATCTGTCGCTTGGTCATACTTGAAAAGCCATGGCTACGTACTGAATGGGGTGATAAATACCGCGAATTACAACATTCCAATTGCAGTAGCGATGCAGATAATTTAGCTGATTCAAATGCTCATACCAATGAATTGAATGATAAATATAAAACTAACCCAACATTTAATGGTGCCTTAAGAAATGAGGTTTCCGATGATGAAATGGCTAAATTGGAAGCACAAATTATGTCATATAATTCTGATGTTAAACGACGTGCCAGCACAACTACTACTAGGCGTACCACCGTAACAACAAAAAGTGTAGTAGTCGACAGTAATGAAGCAGTCACACCTGTGGAAGATAATGAATCTGAAACCACTTTACCGCCTGAATTAAATGCAGATGAGAAGAAATTATTAGACGATATATTCTCAATTGGTGCGTTGAATTTTGAACAATCACGTCGCAATAATAGAAACGATGCAGCAGAAGCAGCAACAGCTGATAATAATGAGGAAAGTGATTATCCACAGCGTACCGCACACGTAGAACAATTAGAAGAACCGCAGCGTTAGTGACAACGCATTGCAATGCACCGCATCACAAATAATCCACCCATCCACCACAAACCCATTAAAGCGTATTTAAATTTTAATGTGTAATGTTTTTAACAATTAAGCACTGTCAGAATAACGAAACTGTTAACTGCAGCGGTTGTCGGCGAAATCAAATTTTATTTAAACAAACGTCTACGTCTCTTGTCAATATATTTAAAGTGTTCTTGTTAATAAATTTTAATTTAATTTAATTTTATTTTAATATTATTTGTGTTGTTTTATTTCGCTTTGGTTATTGTTATTGTTGTTCTATCAAAATAATCATTATCCTTGCATATCCTTGTGTCGGTAGTCTATTCAAAATGCACAAACATTTATTTTGCACTCACCATTTGTAGACATTGTCGGATTTTTAATTATAGAATTCATGTTATTCTGGCAAAATGTTACATTTGTTACATTTTCCCCAATGGGCTCCGCCTATTGTGTGTCAGTTCTCTTAATTGCCACATAATTTTTTTCCAACTTACCGCCTTCCACAACATTTCAAATGGTGTTGCTGATTTAATTAAAATTGATTTTTATTTTGCAGTGATTCTTAAACTTAAAATAATATTAAAAGAGGAAGAAATATGTGCAAAAATGTATGCCATATGTATGTCTGTATGTTTTATAATTGTGATACTACATTACAAACAGACAAAGCTTTTAGAAAAATGAGATCTCCTTTTTTTTTAAATGTAATTCAGTTATATAAAATTGCATTAAATGATATACATATACAGATGACAGTGCAATGTTCTCTTAGAATGCACAGAAAAACAGAACGGAATTTAAGATTTAAACATTAAACTATGTTGTAAAAATCTTGTACTTAACAGTGAAGGTTTCTTTTTATTGTATATAATACACCTAGGAATACTGCAATAAAAACAACTAATACATGACCCAAGAAATTAAACAGGAAGTTTATATCCTTTAATGAAGTTAAAAACCTTTACTCAGCATATTCTTGTTAACAAATTCGATACCTTCTGCTGAAAACATGGCATTCGTAAATAAAGAAGGATAAAGCTTTTACATGTATACATGTATCTGTTTGAAGTGTTAAGAATATATACTTGTATATATACGTATATCTGATAAACCTATATTTTTTCAGATGACATCTAAATTATAAATTGATAAATTTATTTGTATATTATATATACAAAATAATATATAGTATTATATATTATTATTATAATAAAGTATAATATTATATATTATTACTATTATTATAATATATATATATATAAAGTATGATTTGTAAAATAATGTTTTAAGGAATGTCAGAATTCATTAAGTGTTTGGCTTAAAGTAATCCAAATTATATTAATCAATAATTAATTGGTTTCGTTTTTGAGCTCTCAATGAATTTTTTCATATTTAGTTTGGATAATCCACAAAAATATTAAAGTTGCATTACATTTTTGCTTGCTTTTCGTTTTATAAAACGAATAAGGATAAGGAAACAGATAAAGGTATATATTATACAATTAAAAGAAACCAAATTTCGATACCATATAATCTAATGCAGAACTGTCCAATGTGCGACCCGCGACATGTCTACTATAATCTACTACAATTACGCAAATTTTCTTTTAGTGTACTGGTAAAACCTCATTATTTTATTTTTTTGGTATACCAAATAAATAAATATAATTAATGAATTAGTAAAACTAAATTTAACATTATAACCGTATTTTTATTTTTCTTAAAAATAACTATGAATTAAGTATTTGCTTCTCCGTCACTCCAATCTGTAAAGTGATTTGTATTGGCCCGCGCTCGCATCTGGCAGTCTGATCTAATGCAAAGACATGTCTTTTCTCTACCTTAAACGTTAAAGAATTCACATTTAAAATATTAGATAATATTACCATGGATACAGAATATGGTATGATTTCATAACAGGCAAAGGTATAAATAGTTAAATCGTGCGTTGGACATATACCTATATATTAAAATGCGAATTTTCAAACCGCTTTTGGTTTGTGTAGATCCAAGAAAAAAATGGTAGTTATGTCCTTTAATCATTTTTGAATATTTTCTTCTACTTTTAACAGATTTGTTCGCTACATTTTTGAAGGTATATAAGAAGTAGTGGTAGAGAGTACTGTGCTAAGGCATTTATAGACATCTTCCTACGCATAAAATTGTAGACATCTTTTAAATTTTAATTAAACTAACTTAAGAATAGCCTTTTTCCCAATATAGAATATAATTAAGAGTTTTTAATTTTTTATTTAGTTAATAATTTTCCTTGAATAAAATAAAATTTCAATAAAAAATTATAAATCTAAGAAAAAGTTTGAGAACCGCTGCGGCTTTGTTCAACGATTTGTACCCCGTATCGTATGAGTAACATGAAAATCCGCACACGTTTACGCTCATAAAAACTCAAGTTCACACAAATTACTAAACTTTGCTGCTATTGTTTTATTTTAAAATTGTCAAAATACTCGAAAATTCCATATTATTTCTAACTTTAATTTGCACACATATTGCGAGCGCACACACAATACTTTGTTTATTTCTGCACTATTTGGTCCTGTGAATATCTTATTTGTCCTTTGTGATTTACGACATTGTCTATAATTTTCAAAACTTCTGTTTTCATTAAAAATACTCTACTCTATGTCTCTAACCCTTTACCATCTGATGTTAGATATTTGTGTTTTTGAATTTTATTTTTATTTTTATTTTTATTTATTTTTATTTATATGAAAAGTGTGTGTAATTTAATAATGTGGTTAGATAGATATGCATATGTAGACGCAAAAGTAAATATTTGCCATAAATTTCTATTATAATATAATTTTCTTTATTGGTTTAACTTACAAAATATCTGCAATATTGGTTTTATTTATTCGAAATTAAATTTTATTCACATGAAGTGTGTATGATTTGTATATATTGTTTTTGAATATTAAATTGGAGAAATAAAAGATGAATTACAAATATCTATATTAATAAAATTATACAATAATTTAGATTAATCATCGCATTTGAGATATATTGATATTATTTATAAATTATATCTGCTATAAAATTCATCAATTCTAGTATTTAATGGAAAACAAATTAGCAAGAATTTATAATATATAACTTGACTAATATATACATACTGTAGTGAGGCCAGGATTCAACTAGGATCGTTGCGTCATTAATGATGATGAATATATACTCTACCTTCAGCTCAAAAAGTACTCGGATTTTGTAAATAAAACACACAAATTTAAATTTTATTCCAAATTTATTTTATCCCCTTCAAAATATGCTCCTTCTGCAGCGATACCCATATGCCAACGCTTAACCCAATCTTCCATACACTTTTCGTAGGCCCGTGTAGTTATGGCTTTTAGTTCCTTCGGCGAATTCTCTTTTACCGATTCAATCGAATCAAAACGCTTACCACGAAGGAGCAATTTGAGTTTCGGGAACAGGAAAAAGTTGCACGGATCCTGATCTGGCGAATATAATGCCAGAGCGATGACAGTGTTGCCGTGTTTAAAGAAACTAATTGACAGATGACGCTCAAATTTGGACCATATGTCAAGAAAGGGTGACCAACATAACAAAAAAAAAGGTCTATTACTTAAGGAGTAGTTAACAAACAACCAAATCCGGATACTTTTTGAGCAGAAGCTATATTAGAATTAATATACGTGATTTACTTAAAACAAAAAAAATCTTTTCATATGCATCCAAAATATATTAATATTCATTTCCATGTATTTAATAAGTAATATTTGTCAGAATATTTCTATTAAGAAAAATTAAATTAACAACTGTGAAAATGTATTATTGGAATACATATCAAGTATTTAAGCTGGGGGCATATATCCCTAATCAACTATAACCCCCGTTCTCCTCAAAAATATGGCAAGTAATATTGCGTAATCAAAAAAGGTATCTCAGGTTAGATTAGCTTTTTACAATTATTTCAATAGAATGAAGTTTGTTTGAATTAAATTCTTCTTCTTCTTCGCTTTTTAAATATACTTTTCTTTTATTCGTTTTTTCATCTATAGCTATATTCATTTATTCGTACTGTCTCTATGATCCCATGAATTTTACTTTCATTATTTTAGTGCAATTCTGTCTTCTTTTGTGTACTAATAAGTTACTGTCTAGAATTTTAAAGTGCATAATTTTATAATTTATAAATTTCATAATTACTATTGTAAAAGATTTATTAAAAGTTTGAATTTCTTTCACAGAGCATAGAACCGCTACTCATTATCTTACAAAAGTTGAGACGTCTTAATTTATTAAAAGACAGATTCAAATGAATAAGTAATCGTGCAAAGTCGAAAATAATATTTGTAATATGCGTGTAGCTTATAATATTAATAGTAGTATAGTAGGCATATAAAAATTTACACTTATTCTAATTACGTACATATGGTATAACATATTAGAATTGCAAAACCACAACTCCTTCTAAGATTAATATCATACATTATTAGAACATAATGCTTAGTATATACAAAAAGGAAAGATCTACTATTAGTTGTGTATTTATTCATACACACTATTTTTTTTCTAGTCCATGATGGCATTCAGCATTGTTATTAAAATTTATTAAAAAATTTATTAAGTTATTAAAATAAAACGAATAATAGAATATTAGACTATTCACACGACATGAGTTTGAGTACACGAACTGCTTGATTAGAACGAGTGTTACTTTTGTTCACGTGTTTGTGGTTTTCAAATTGATTTACAGTAATCGTTTCTAAACTTGATTTAAAAAAAATAGAATTTTATGATATTACAAATTACCTAAAAGTGACTAGCTTTGCCTAAAATTAGTTTCAGTTTCCTTTATTCCATGATTTTGTTACTTTCTATGGATGATTCAATCATTTAATAAACTCAACCGAATGGCTGAATTTATGTCCGCTTAAAAACCGGTTCCAAAAATATTTTAGTATCAAAGTGCACTACTTTGATTTGATGTAAATAAAACTTATAATGACTTAAAGCATTTACAATTGAAAGTTATCGATATTATTATTTTTGAAACTCATCAAATAAATAAAAACAATTTAGTCATCATATTATGATAATTTAAAAATATAATAAAATTACTCTTTTTTACTTTTGCTGTGTAATCACAATTGTATTAAATAATTTATGATTCGAGGTCTTGCCTGATCCAAAACCAAATATGACATTTTTCATCGGTGAAGTCATACCATTCGACAAAGAACACGCTTTTGACATACTTGAAAGAGCTTTAGAGACATTTTCTGTTAATAATGGACCATATTACAAGTAAGTACTAATAAGATTAAAACATTTAAGTTATTATTCTAAGATATGTGCATATTGTTTACTAATAGAATAGTTAAAGTGTACAATGCAACACGTCAAGAAGCAGCCGGTACAATAACAAAACTAGATGTAGATCTTATCGATAGAAATAATTTCACAGAACGTTGCAAAGTTATGGTTTGGAAACAACCTTGGGAACGACAATGTTATGAGGTTACTTTTAAATGTCCAAGTAAAGGAATTGAAAAGAACCGACATAGTCGTTCCATCGAATATGCACAGAAGAAAACACACAAAAAACACGATCATCACAGCTTAAATAAAGTTGAGCATTTATTCAATAAATTTCAACTTAAATATAATCGACGATATGCACACAGCATGGAAAGACAAATGCGTCTAAGAATTTTTAAACAAAATTTAAAAACCATTGAGGATTTAAATCGTAATGAAATGGGTAAGTATATTAATGAAAGTATTATATTTATTTCTTCAATTCAATTTCCCTTTACTGATAATAGGTAGTGCTAAGTATGGTATTACTGAATTTGCTGACATGACAAGTGCTGAATATAGAGATCGCACTGGTTTGTGGGAACGTGATGCTAACAAACCTACAGGCAATGAAGGTGCTGCTATACCTGATATTGAATTGCCAAAAGAATTCGATTGGAGAAGTAAAGGTGTAGTTTCAAAGGTATAGATATTAATAGTAATCGTTTAAAGAACAATATTAATGTTTATATATACAGGTTAAAAATCAAGGTAGTTGCGGTTCCTGTTGGGCTTTCAGCGTTACTGGTAACATTGAAGGCTTACATGCAGTTAAAACAGGAAAACTGGAAGAATATTCAGAACAGGAATTATTAGATTGTGATACAATTGATTCTGCATGTGGCGGTGGCTTGCCAGATAATGCCTACAAGTAAGTTCTTTAAGACTGTCAGCATTTGCAATGAATGCATGAAGCAATTCATTTAAAAATTAGATCTACAAAAAATAAATACAAATCTTTCTTTCTCTTTGTACATTCTTGTGAATCTTTCCTATTCTCGCTGTAAAAGTTCTTTTTGGATTATATGTATAATCAGAAACGCAAGAAAAAATGGCACAATATCCTAAGTACTGCTTTAATTCTTGCGTATGTTAGATCATACCATATTATAATATATATATATCTGTAGCTAGAGATAAGTAAATGTAAAGCTTTGAACTAATTACGTGATAAGTTTTTACAACATAAGTTTTCTACTATTGGTTCAAAATTATACTATCAATATACGGCACTTATAGAGAATAGGAAATATATAAAACCCATCATTGCAAAGGATGAATTTCTTCTTCATTCACACAACTTCTTCAAAATTTTTAAATACCAAGCATCATGTGTATGACAATTTCGGAAATATTACACTTTGTTTCCCGTAATTACAGTAGTTCTACCCAAATGACGAGAGAATTCATCACTCTTATCGGAGACCATTTGGATGTCAACTCCTTTAATTAATAAGTGATAAACATTTTTGTCAAAATTAACCTTTTATTTTATTTTTTACGTCTAATTTTCAATTAAAATAATAATCATGTTTCCCGTATTCGGAGGCCACATCTTCATTAAGAAGCACTGTCTTAAAGCAGTTGTTGTTGTACCCGCAGGGATCTGTAAAGCAAATAACATAAAAAAAATTACACAACAAATACATAGATTAGAATATGTATTGGTTGTGCGAGCGCAGATAGGATTATAAGAACGTCAAGCAGAATTAAGGCGAAGAAACTTACCCACCTTTATTTGGGGGTAAAACTGCATTTGGGTGAAAAGTAACTGTTGAGCAAATGGCTATATTCTAATCTCAATTGAGTTAGTGCAGTTCTTGCTGTAACGCCGTCTTTCATACTGAGAAATGCTAGGTAAAGGTGTATTAAAAACTTTATGACACTGCAACCTCGGTGTTGAAGACGATACTACATTTATTAGGGAGGGGTGTAAGTTCAAATTCATATTCGACCTCACTGATTTTAGTTCTGTTGCAATAGTTGTCGATATATTTATTGTAATGAGAAAGGGATTGATGGGTACATCTTGGAGGACTCTAATGTACATGAGACCATTGGGATTTCCATCCGTGTAGTTCACATCTGATTAGAGCATCTGAAAAAGAAAACAGCAAATCAACAGAATGAACGAGAATAGATGTTAAACTTAAGTGACTGCCCAAACATATAATATGTGTATTACAATTTTAGAGCTATTAAACAAATTGGTGGATTGGAAACTGAAGCCGATTATCCATACGACGCACGTAAGGAACATTGCCACTTTGATGCATCTAAGGTTCATGTTAAAATTTCTGGAGCTGTTGACTTACCGAAGAACGAAACTGCCATGGCACAGTGGCTTATTGCTAATGGTCCCATTTCTATCGGTAAGAATAAATCCAATACACATGCTGCTATTGTGTAATTATATTATCGTATTATATTACTATTTATATATACTATATATAGCAAAAAATTGTTTATATATCCTAGTACCCAAACTTGTAATAATATTTTATTAACGTTTTAGGTATTAATGCTAATGCTATGCAATTCTATCGTGGAGGAGTTTCTCATCCATGGCATCCACTTTGTTCACGTAACAATCTTGATCATGGCGTGCTTATTGTTGGCTATGGTGTTTCTGATTATCCAATGTTCAAAAAGACATTACCTTACTGGATTGTGAAAAATTCTTGGGGTACAAAATGGGGTGAACAGGGATATTACCGTGTCTATCGTGGTGATAACACATGTGGCGTTAGTGAAATGGCTACCTCAGCTATACTAGCCGATAATTAAATTTATTTTACAAAGAAAATAATGTTTTTAAAAGTCAACAGCACAAGCCAAATGTGTTAAGATAAATGAAATTACAATTAAAATTTCACAAATAATTATAACAGCAAATACAATAATTAGTATGTAGTGTGTATGTACGTCTCTGTAGTGTTGTATTTAATATACATTATATAATATATAAAATAATATATACATATTTCCAATAGAATATAATCAATTAAGTTACTTGCATTAATCTTGTAACAGACAAAAATAAAGATTGTTTATTACTTTTCTATTGTTTACATTTTAAACTCTTTTTATTGTTTTTATACATAATTGCTTTAAAATATATAAATAAACAGTTAGAAATATTTAAATAAAAACTTGACATATTTTTAATTTTCATATTCACTTAACTTTGTTAATAATACACGCAGTTTACGTGCCTCTAAACCTATGGTCAATGGTTCAGTTGGTACTTCATCCGTTGCAGCATAAATGTTGGCTGGTGTAAACAGACCGTTCACTAGAAAAATGAGTTATATTAAATTAAGTTTTTTTATAGTTTTTCTTTATAGAAAGGGTTCAACAACAATATATTACAACATTCTATTGTTTGAATTTATTAATTTATCATTTAACAGAGTATTAAGAAATACCATCAGTTATCTTTAAAAATAATTTTTTTTTTATTTATTATTCCATGTTGACGCGAAATATTAAATCACCATTATATATTCCATTTATTGTTATAAATAGATTTGTTAATTAATGAATTTCCTTAATATTGGTTATATATATACAGTGACTTCATCGCATAATCGGACAAGCATTTGTTCGATAATTTAAAGTAAAAAACAGAACCAACACAATTTTTTGGGCTCAACGTATAATCGGACAAAATTAAACATACATGTTAAAAATGCAGAAATGTGGCATTTAATATTTTGTTGCATATCCTTTGTTATCCAGAACGGCCTGAATACGATTTGGAACTGATTTTACCAATTTTTGGCACACTTCTGGCTCAATAGAGTACCACGCTTCGAGTAAAGCCTCCTTTAGCTGTACTATAGTGTTAAATTTTTTTTGGTATACTCTCCTAGCTAATTCCTCCCAAAGATGGTCAATTACATTAAGGTCTAGGCTCTATGCAAGTGCGTCTATGAGTTTGGGGCAGTTATGGATCAACCAAAGCTTTGCTACGCCTGACGTATGCTTGAGATCATTGTCCTGATAAAAATTAAAATTTTCTGCGATACTCAATTTCTCTGCACTTTGCTTTATATTCTGTTTCAGAATGTCGAGGTATTCAGATTTGCCCATTTTACTATCTATAAAATGGAAATTACCCACTCCCGCACTCGACATACAACCCCACACTATAACAGAGCCTCCTGCATGTTTTATAGTGATTTTTGTATTGTGATGATTGAATTCTGCATTTGGTTTACGCCATATAAACATCTTACCATCAGATCTATTTAGATTAAATTTACTTTCATCAGTGAACAAAACCTTAAAAAAATGAAAATTATCAATGAAAATGTGTTTAAGATGATTTACCATCAATTTACTTGATTCCAAAAGCTTTCTCTTTTTAGTAAATATTCCTTAACAAATTTTATTCTTTTGTTTTTATTTTTAATACTTATAAACGGCTTCTTTCTGGCAATTCTTTCGTGATAATTGAATTTATGTAATGTATTGCGAATAGTAGTTAAGCATACATCTTTCCCAGTGCGCGATTTTAATGATAATTTAAGGTCTTTTGCGGTTTTGAAAGGATTTTTCTTTATTTCTTTTAAATTCAAACGCTCTTTTCGATCATTTTATATTTTGCCTTGAGTTGCTCTCTTGATAATGTCTTAAATAGTAGATTGACTTATTCCAACTAAATTGACAATATCTCTAACGGTTTTACCTTCGAAATTCAATTTAATTATTAATTGCCTAATTTCGACAGTAGATTGCTTTCCATTTGGTGCTATTTTAATACTAATTATGTTACAATTATATAATTTATAATTTATATTTATCTTAATGTAAAAAACATTGTTCTGACAATTATTATTGTAGTTATGAAGTGCATATTTGTAAAATAACAGTATTTTTAGCATGAATGCTTAATTTTGTCCGATTATACGTTGAGCCCAAAAAATTGTGTTGGTTCTGTTTTTTATTTTAAATTAATAGTTATTATGAGAAATGTTTTAATTTTTTTTATAATTCAGATAGATAAGTATGTTAAGTATTAATTAAAGCAAAAAAAATCATATTTTTAGGATTTTTTTTAAAGTTTAGAGCACATTTATATCGAACAAATGCTTGTCCGATTATGCGATGGAGTCACTATATATATAAAAATTTAGCGACCACTAGGCGCAATTAATTTTCTTGTAAGCGCATTTTTTCTCATTTTTTGTAGTTTGTTTCTTCAATCAAGCTTCATTTTGAAGTTTTTAAGAAATACTTTTATTTTCTAACGCGCTTGTAATTTACGTTTATTAAAACGTTTTTAAATTATCATTGATCGGTCCATATAAAGTTTTGTGCCAGACCCAGAACTATGAATCATCGAATTTTGAAGCAAGGACTCACTCGTTTATTTTATTATAAATTTTTTTGTGTCAAAGCTACTTAAAATTCTTTTTTAGTTTTTTATACACTTTTTTAAGTATTTTTTATTTTAGATTAAAATAATTTACATTATAAATCAAAAAACTCACTTTGCACTGATATATTTAAATGTCTTACCTTCACATGATTTTAGGAAATTTAACATCTCTTGCACTGCTGGATATGGTAATATAATATTTTGCTTAGCCATGCCAGTCAACAAACCCAAAAGACAACGTTTAACATGTAACCAAGTATCAGCATATAAACGTGCACCAGAGCCACCTTCTAAGGCATGAGCAATACGCGATAAGCCAAATTCATAATTGTTTTTGGCACAGTATAAAGTCCCAACCACCAAATTGACAATACATAAATGATGATATTGTTTACCCATATTGCCTTTAAGTTCCTCAGCTTTTTCCACTTTACGCATAAGTTCCTCAGCTTCTTCATTTTGAAAAGTCATAATATAAGAAACACAAAGATTTGCCAAAACAGCTGCTGAAACGTCCATTATCTAAAGCACATCAGAACAAAATAGAAATCAATATAATAAAATAAATAATTAAAATTAACTCACATCGTCTGTGTTTTGACGCACAATCGGTTCATAAAATGCAGCAGCCTCTTTATATTTGTCACCTTGCATGAAGAGTACATGACCTGCATTTAAGCGCCAAATTGAATTCTCAGAACAAAATTCAGCACTAGAACGAAATTCACGTTCCGCACCAACGAAATCATCATCACGCCAGTAAATCCAAGCGCGTGACATTACAACAGGCAAGTAACTTTAAAAATAAATAAATGCATTAATGACTCCACTTTCAGAAATCCGGTTAATCCAGTGTACTTCATACTTACAACTCCAATGCGATCTCATAATCCTTGAGTGCATTCCTTAAAGCATTTTGATCAGTTGTGCTACGAACTTCTTGTACTTTAGCAGCTAAGCTGCGTAGTTTACCTGCCAAACTAGATGCTAAAGTACCTAATTTCTTCTCTGCCAGTTCGGAAGATGTCTGCGCTGTTATTATAGCATCCAGTAACTCATAAAGATACTTTGGAATTATAATATAGAAAGATATATAAATACAACTATTAGTTTATTGAGAGACTTTAATGATAGAGTTTACCTGTGATAGGTATTTATAGGTCAAATCGGTATGTTCAGCTAATATATCGGCTGCTGTTTCATACATTTCATGTTTACAGCAAATAAGCAATATATTAGCGAAAGTCTCTTTTGGACATGCCGGTGGTCCTAACTGCAGGAGAAATGCCAATTTACGCAAACCTGCTACTGGACCTTCTGGATCAGTTAAAGCCATGTTATGCAACGTAACTGGATCTAACTCATTTTCTGAGCGTGGTGGCAAATCAAGAAGTGAATCGCGTGCTGCTTCAACTGAATGAAATAAAATAATAAAAATATATTATAATACATTTATTTATTTTTTTTTTTTGATTGAAGAAATATTTGTATCAATTGCAGAAAATAATTAATGCAGCTCTGCGCTTCAGACACTTCCCAATTTATTGGAAAGTGGCGGAAGTACTTATGGTACACAAACAAGGAAAACCTGCTAATGAAGTTTCGTCGTATCGTCCAATTTCTTTATTACCCGTTTTATCAAAAATCTTTGAACGAATTCTTCTTAATAGAATACAGATTGTTCGCACAGAAAATCAAATAGTTCCGAGTCATCAGTTTGGGTTCCGAAAAAAGCATTATACTGTAGAACAAATACATAGAATATGCGACAAAATCGAAAGAGCACTTGAAGAACAAAAAATTTGCATTGCAATATTCCTAGACGTATCGAAAGCTTTTGATAAAGTTTGGGACAAAGGACTTGTGCATAAGATTGAACAGTGGTTTTCGAGACAAATATCCGAAATTATGTGGTCCTACTTATCTTGCCGATTCTTCAGAGTGAAATATAAAGGTGTGTACTCAACACTTGAACCAATTGAAGCCGGAGTACCGCAGTGAAGTATACTTGACCCAATTCTGTACCTAATTTACACAGCCGACTTGCAAGTCCCACTAGAAAGTGTCATTGCCACGTTTGCAGATGATACAGCGATCCTTACCACTGGAAACACCATAAACGAATCAACAGAAGCAACGCAACATTCCATTGATCAAATTATTAGTTGGACTAAAAAATGGAAAATTGAGCTCAACCAAGCGAAATCCGTCCATGTAAATTTCACAAACAAAAAAATCGACTATTTGCCGATAACTATGTGCAGTGCTCGAATACCATACTCAAACACAGCTAAATACCTTGACATGAACTTAGATGCAAAGTTGAAATGGAAAGAACATATAAAGAAAAAATGAGTTGAACTAGAATCCAAATACAAAAATTTATATTGGCTTCTTGGGAAAAAATCACCCGTCTCTCTAAACAATAAGTTAATGACATACAAGCAAGTCTTAGCTTCGGTGTTGACGTATGGAATCCAGTTATGGGGATGTGCACCAAAATCCTCTATTCAAAACTTTCAAAACAAAGTTTTAAGAAATTTAGTCAACGCTTCGTGGTTTATTAGGAATACTAACCTCCATCGGGACTTGAAGATCGAATCTGTGGCTGCAGTAAGTTCGCGGTAAAGCACTAAAAACGATTACAACAGCATCCAAACGAGACAGTCAACCATCTGTCTAATACATCTGGCCTGCTGAGGAGACTTAAACGAACAAAGCCTTCAGATATACTCCCGAATTAGTAGTGTAATAATAATTTAGATTACTACTCTATTAGCACTATGTCTTTGACAACTTCACAATTCTAATAAGTATTCTGAAATGTAACAAAACTGCTTGATAGTTCTTTGTATGAACTAGTCGTAGTCAAATGAAACATATATTTATATTATTGTACATATTGTGTTTCAAATAATAAAAATAAAAAAAATAAAAAAATTTGCAGATATTAATTTGTTTTACAAAGTTAATTAAAAAATATTAACATACCATTTCCATCTTGATATTCAATTGCTGCTTTAAGGTTCAGTGCTTGCGTAATGCCAGACAAAGATATAGTAATGGGATTGCCCACACTGCGTGCACTACCATCGGTATCTATCTGAGCACCGATACCCAACTCCGGATGATTGCGAATACCACGCTCTACAATTTCAGCTGATGATATATAAAGATGAATGTTAATTCGAAATTAATGTATGACATACTAGGTACATGCTTTTCTTAAATGTGTAACATTTTAATATAATTAAA
Source organism: Teleopsis dalmanni (assembly GCF_002237135.1). Classification (NCBI taxonomy): domain Eukaryota; kingdom Metazoa; phylum Arthropoda; class Insecta; order Diptera; family Diopsidae; genus Teleopsis; species Teleopsis dalmanni. Next base: position 143,748,798 of record NC_051847.1, on the reverse strand, counting down.
TACTTTATTATTTAAAATATTATTTTAATTATGAAGTAAAAGTATTTATATATATACAAATTATTAATAAGACTCCTTATACATTACGTGAAAGTGATATAAAGTTTTTGTTAATTAAATAAATATTCACTTAAAATTTAACACACTAAAACCTTCTTTTTAGTAATGAATGGAATGGAGAAGATTTTCAGCACTGACCCAGAAGGCAGTGTAGGAAACTTTATTCCACTAATTACGACAGAGTGTGGAGAAAAAGATGCTTAGTAAGACCAATAAATATTCACTTTTTCATTTTATAAACTTTACACCCACCAGTTATATCAAGAGCTTGAGCCTTTTCTTTTTTACGAAAATGCGTCAGAGCCAGGTTGTAGGCAACCAAAGGATTGAAACCACCTACTTGTAGTGCTGAAGTAAAACGTTGTACCGCTTGCTCATACTGGTCTGCCTGATAAAGCAAACAACCCTCATCGTTAAGCGTCTCTGCCTTACCACCTGCACGCTGATTAAGCACACTCTGTGCACCTGCAAAATCCTCGCTGGAATATAGAATAGCACTTTGCAATTGCAAGCACTGCTCCTTCAATTCTTCACTTCCATTGATTTGTTTTAGTAAACGTAAAGCTTCGTTGAAAATGCCTGCCTGATAAAGCGATTGAGCGCAATAGAATCTAAAATTATTTATTTGTAAAAGAAATAATTATATACATTTTGTTATTACTAGTGGCTTATTTATTTACTTATATTTAGGTTCTCTGGGTACCAAGTTGTACAGTTGCTCATAGCAAGTGGCGGCTTCTTCATATTTCTGTGCATGATAGTAGCAATAACCTAATGTCGAGAGCCCTGCTCTTGTATTTGCCGCTTCGCCAAAATTCAAAATACATTCTATAACATCCTCGTAACGTTTATCTTTGATCTATTTTTATATAAATAAAATATACTTACCATAGTTAATATTCTCAGTATTATAATAAATCAAAAAGTATTTACCAAATTATATATTGTGCGGGTCATATGACCTTGTCGTAAGATAATGCCCTGATGTAACATTACATGTATTATTATTACTTTATTTGTTATTACTATAATAATAATTATTACTATAATAAAATTTATACAAATTTTTCTGTTTTTTAAACAATATATACTTCACTTTTTAATTACAAAACTACAAGAAAATAATTTACGTTTTGCTGTTTGTTTATTGTTTGGCCGGTTATATCCCCTTGGAAACGGCTGTACTCGTACTAGTCAACTTGACTTATTGTTAATTAAATATTTATTCTATTTTATATGAAGACAATCATTTTATTCACAGTATTTAAAAAGTATATGAACTGTCTCCAGTTGTAAATTATGTATATCATTTTTTAAATAAATGACAGCAATATGATATATTCTGTAATCTGCATCTTGTTAAAGTTCTTTGGCATCGACTACAAAACTTGATACTAATATTACCAATCCAGAACAGTTCCAAAATTGTTCTATATAATAAAAAATTTGTTAAACTATACTTTATTATACATCACTACAAACAGTACTGATGTTGTGATAACATATCTTCTTTATAGTATTCCTTAGATATGTCATTGTTCACAAAAATAGCGTATTTTGCAGTACAATAATTTTTTTTAAAGCAGTACCATCAAAATAAGCAATATGTATGTGCAATTCGGATAATCCGATATATAGAATAATTCTTTTCATAGTGCTATACCTAAACACGGGAATGAACCGTGGGCTCCATTTTTAATATTTTTTGTTATTAAACATCGAAATGCTTTTTCATAACTATTTTTCATTAATAATAAGTCATTACCATCTATTAATGGGACGCACTGCCAATAAAACATAGTAGACTGTGTCTTTGAATAGTGTAGAGCTACAAAATTAAGGATTCTCAGAGAAGGACTCTAAAAAGTGCATATATATTTTATACATGCTCTCAGAGCAATTGCAATCAGAAAATGGATTACGAATAATATGACTTAACTTATGCGATAATGTAAGAATTTCTGCAATAATTTTAATATAATACAAATGATAACAAAGAATCAAAACAAAAATTTTTGCGTCAAATCCTGAAAGACTTTTTCTTGCCTTCTTGCGCCAGACAGACGGTTATAAGCGAGTTTGAAGAGAACAAGCACATATACAACAGCTACTTAAATAAATTATAGCCTAACTGTGGGCGCCAATCTAAAATATGTAACTGTTATACTGTATAAAATTTATTCTATATCGATTTTAAAAAATTTAAAAATGGTTACGCAGTATAAAAAAATTATATTAGAATTAATAATTTCAGTACACAATAAAAACATATTTGAATTGTAAACGATGTAATATATTTCCTATTAAAAGATGAAGTGCTGTATTTCTGGAAAAATATATTGTTTGCGAAATATTTATACACTAATTTGATTGTAAGTCCATTTATCTATAATCGATATAGTATTCCGTTTTCAGACTTGAAACATAAGCCGTAATTTTTTCTTTCAGAGTAGCAAAAAAATACTCTAAACTTACGAAAGGAAACATGTGAAGCAACAACAATGCTCTTAAAATCCTTACAGTTAGGTTTTACTAGCAAAAAAATTTGAGACTAAAGTTTTAATACGACCAAATTTAAAAATCAGTCTATTGTGAATGTTCACTTGAAATCATGAGCATTTCATTTACTAATAAATTTAAATAAATGAATTGTACACAACACAATAAAAAATATATTACAAAAATATGCAATTAACATATTTTAAAAGTGATACCAATTTGTTTTAACCAGACTTAATGCTTTTTTTTATAACTCAGAAAGAAAAAATTATGGCTATAGTTACAATATTAAATACAGCGTAAGTATTCATTCTTGTATTAACAGTAGGCCTTTTCTTTTGTAAGGGTGTCGCAATAGAACAAGTAAAATAAGCACTACTTTCGCTGGCAACTCTGGACAAAACGGAAATTTTGTTAGGCTTACATATGCAAAACACATAATAAAATGTAAATTTAAAATTTCAAAAATGAATAATAATTCTTTGCAATTATTGGTACGAAAATTTTTTTTTAATGATTCAAATATGAATTTTCATGCTTGTATTTGTTACGAACAATAATAACTCGAAATACGAAGAATTAACGAAATCATTCGTTGACAGTTAACTGAAAATTTCATATGTACTTCCAAAAATCATTCACAATAGACCACGTTTTTAATCTTGGCAACAATGCGATTTGAGCTGCTTATTAGTTAATCGGTTTCAAAAAGGTTGGACTAAATAAGCGAGCAGTGTTGTTGTTTCATATTTAGTTATTTTTAAATTAAGCGGTTGTTCTTTTGTGATTTGCTTACAAAAGAAAACGCCTACTATTAAAATCAAAATTGGTTGAATTTGGCTGTCATATGTGGTATAGCTATGTATATACCATTTGTGGTATGGTACAGTTGAGATATTAATTATAGTGTTATCGTCCAAAATATTGTATTTAAAAAAATTATTTTTTATTATTTATTCTATTTTGGCAATAAGTAACACTCTTTTCATTTAGGTATCATATTTAATCCAAATTAATTTGTTGAGCAATTAATCTTCTCAATATAATTGTTATTCAGATGAACTTGTAACAAACGTAAAAGCCTTTGTTGTTGAATTCTCAATACCTGTACATTATATGATATTAGTTCATTTTCGACAAAGCCAAAATTAGCTTTGCCAAAATTGAAAGTAATATGTTTCTTAACAAGTACTGAACTTACTATCATTAAATTATTTACACTTATATACATTGTATATAAATTGTAATTTTTCTAAAATTTAACTGATATTTAGTAACTACATGTGTTACTTTTATTACTCCTTCTATGAATGGGACTTCTACAATATTTATAAATTTAATTCTGTTGTTAGCAGCTTGACTGATTTCACTCCAGATATATTCAGGTGTATTCACCTGTTGCACCAGGCTATTAGCTACCCTGGTCGTCAACGTTATTCGGTTTCCAGTTCCGAGGCACTCTTGCGTCCTTCATTGGTGACTGATTTTACGTGACGGGTACTAAACCCTGTGCACAACCCAAATTTAAAGTCCTGGGGATGAGACTCGCCGTACGCACTATTAGTGATCAACTTATTTTCATATTCTTTTCTTGATTTACTATTCTTTACTGCACGTTTTTATCTAGTTTTAAGACTCTGTTCGGAACAAATATCTTCCGGATACCTTACCTCAAAGATTCGTCTGTCATTCATTTATAAACCAGTTTTTGCTCAATTCGCTTAGATTTTTTCTAAAGAACTTGGTTTTAGTTGATGTGATTGGAGCGCTCTACTTTAAACAGTAGTCCAAACACACTTTTTGATTTGTTTTTACTTCCATTAGATAGATGCATAAGCTATATAAGCTAAATGGGAAATAATTAAAAAAATCGTTGTACGTTTCGTAATTTAATGTGCAGGCCTTTAGTCACCATATGAGCACGGAAAGATGAGATACCTGCTAAATTCTGGTCATAGTTGTTTGTGATTGGTTAATTTGTATTTGTATTGACACACCTGACTAGATGTAGTTGAATACACTGGCGATGTATTGAAGGCATGAGCCTATCCCCATTGATAAGCTCATGAAGATGACGGAGCTTCAGTCAGCTAACTGGTGACTGAAGATCTGGACATCAAATTACAAAACGAATATCTGCATGATACTTTTAATAGTAGATAGAGTTCTGTATTTTGAGGCGATGTTCAAACGAAAAATGGCCCAATAGTAGACTACTAAATATTTTGTATGTATTTTATTTCTAGCAGTAATAATACTGTCCTAACTTGTTAATTATTATATTTAAACATACTTTAAGAACATTTTAGTTTTATTTTTTTTGCTTTTAAAGTCTCAAATAGTATTTTAGTAAATTTTAGTTTTTTTCTTTTGCTTTAAAAGTCTCAAAATATGTTTTTCATGGAATCACAATATATAAAAGCTGATTAATGAATGAATTTAACAATTTTAATGTATTGTAAATTTTTTTTATTAAATATATGTTATGAATAAATTTAATGCATACATAGAAAGAAGAACTTACAAAGAGGATTATTGTTTATTAAATAATTTTTAAATAATATTATATAAAGAAATGTAACTATAAGAGAAAAATAATGCACAAGAGGTCTTAAGTCACAGAATGAATGAAGTAATATGCGATAAAAAAACATTAAAAACTATTGTAAAAAATTTAATTAAATAAATTTAAGCTAATCTCGCGTTCGAAGGCATAAGTTAAGTGTTAATAATGTTATATAGTAATGATTATATGCAAAATACATTATTTATTTTATTTGATTTCATAGAGTTGTTAATGTTTGTTTAATAATATAATTACTATTAATTAATAATAATTAAATTAAGTTTTGGTTTTGGTTCAGCTCGTCTAACTTAAATAGTAGCGTCCTTAGATTTTGTATACATGTATGTTTGTCTATATTTGCTTTCATATGTTTGGAGTTTTCAAAAATTTGATGAAACTACGAACGTACACATACATTTTATAAAAAATTATTTCATCTTCTATTATACCATTGTGCGAATTGAAATTTAAACTCTGGTTCTTTGTCTACCAGAAGCCGGAAGATTTGCCACCTGGTGGATTTCGTACTTTAATACAAGCGCGATTACCAGATTTATCCAGTTCCTCTGCAAATTTAAATACATAAAAATAGATCAATGTGAAATTTTTCTTATGTTTTCGGAGGGACAACACCTACCGCTAATGGAAAACGTCGATTCCTGTTGATTGCGTGTGCTCTCTACACGCGCACGACCTGATGGTGTGCTAGCCAAAGAACCTTCACTTGGCATTGCTACATTACCGGCCATTAGAGCACGCGATATAGGTTCTTGGTATGGTATTTCAATTTCTAACGCAGCCAAATTTACTTTCTTTAAACCACCATTAAGCTGCTCTTCATGATCCTCACCATTACGATCGTCGCCCTTTAACGATACTTTTCCTTCGAGTACATCATACACATATGGTGGTCTTATAGGTGTATTCAGAAAACGTCCATAGCCTTCTGCAACACGCACAACACCATTCTCTACGCAAATACGTCCGCGTACCAACACCATTTCAGGTACCCCATGACATGTCATGCCTTCAAATATATTAAAATCGCATGCATGGTGATGAGTATCTTTTGAAATAGTACGTGTTGCATTTGGATTCCAAATAACTATATCTGCATCAGAACCAACTGCGATGCGTCCTTTCTGTGGATATAAATTAAATATCTTCGCAGCATTTGTACTAGTGACTGCAACAAATCTGCATGGATCTAAAAGTCCTGCATGTACACCCTTCTCCCATACTACAGACATACGATCTTCGACACCATTGACACCGTTTGGTATTTTTGTAAAATCACCTTTGCCGAGTGACTTTTGATCCTTATTGAAAGTACAATTATCACTGCCGGTAGTTTGCAGATCATCACTATTTTGGGAAAGAGAGCACAATGTTAAAAAATAAAGTAATTTATTATTTGTCGAGTAATTGATATTAGAAGTAATTAAAAACAAATAAACACAAAAGTTAAATGTTATAACTTATGACTGATTTGTTTTAAATAATAAGATTCATTGCTTATCAAATAACGGTGCTGTTATCAACAATATTAAGTCCAATTTTTTTAGGAAACATTTGCAAATCTAATGCTGAGTTAACAATCGCAAAAAGCAACCGCACTATAGTAACATCCATAGTTCCACAAAATTTAATCAGCTAAAGTTTTGCGACAATCGGGAATGTTTTAGTCGTTTACATGGGGTCTAAATGTAGTCTAAATTGCTTCTTTGATATGGGAGCTTTGTGAAACAAAAAGAAATGAATACACCAGGCAATATGAAGACTCTGTACCATCATATGGAATAATACAAAAGTAATTTACCAAGCTTCGTGGTGGTAGAAGTATAAGCAGCAAGAAAGTTAAGGAGATAGATATCCTTAATAAGAATATGGAAGAAAAAATATTAAATCAATTAATAAAAGATCGTCAAATAAAAGTGCGTAAAATTCGTAGTTAAAATTGAGTGTGAATCTGTTTATAACTGTTTGTAAGAGTAATTACATATTAGAAATTTATGCCAATGTTGATGACGCACTTAGTAACAGTGGATTAAAACGCGCAAATTTAAGCACTTTCAAGCAATGTATGCAAGTTTTTTAGCGTAATCCCATTTCTAAAACGATTTCGGAGTAAACTGTATAATAGACATGTATACACCATTATACTTATACATCTGATATACATGCTCCAAGAAAGATGAGTACAGTTCAGCAAGAAAGAGTTTGATCTTTATTTTTTGAACTATAAATAGGTTCCTCAAAAAATGCAGAACGTTAACAGAGCAGTATTATGCTAAGCCTTCAGAATGCTTTTTAACTGGAACTAAGCCAAAGAGACCATGTGACGTTTTATAAGCTCTGGCATATGGCTTTTTTTATTCGTGTTTATGTTGAGATTGTTTATTTTCTATTAAAATCTTTTGCCTTACTTTACTAGGACTATGCTCGTTAATCCAAACTCTTCAGCAACTCTTTGGGGTTCACTATAATCTCCACTAAATCACTGAAATTTTCTATACTCGCTAGTCCCTATTTACAAACTATATTTTTAGTAAAAAAAAAGTAAACAAAAAAATATTCTAGCCTGCTTCTTTTTTTTAAATGCATTTTACGTATTTGATAAGCAAAGAATTATTTTATCATTTAAAATATAATGTAAACCAAGCAAATTTTCCCAGTTATGTCTCCCAGCAATGAAAATGATGAAATATTTTAGTAAAAACATAAAACACAACTTACTATGCCAATGATTTCATTAATTGTCTTGGTGTCTCAGCAGATTCGCGTATTGGTGGACTGGTAGTATATAAAACCTGATCCTGCTTTCGAACACCATTCATAGAACGTCCAATAGAACTTGCTAAAGTCTCACCAAAGACACAATAACCACTGCGTCTGGCACGACCGATTATTTCAGCGGATGATTTGCATGTGATGCTTGTTACATAAAGCGGAACTTTCATCTGTTTTATAGATGAAGTAGTATGTATGTAAGCGTTAGGTGAACAATGTTAAAAATACATATTATGGATAAGATCTTAATATATATTTTTTGCGTAAAAATAAATGAAAAAATAATAATTTAATAACATACATTTAACTTAAAAAATTATGAAAGTAATACAAACAAGCAAATATTAGTTGATGTATAGTTATTGTTAGTCTAATGAATTATTGTAGAACAATGCATTGACTTATGAAGTATGAAGTATGTGCAGTATTAAATAAGAATGGAACAACGATTCAAAAAAAAAAAACACTAAACAATTAACAGTTTTTGATGGAATTTTATAAGCAATTATAGAATATATCAAATTTATTAAAGGAATCAAGACGTTCTTGTTCAAAAACTGTTCTTTGTTTTAATGCACTGTGTATAAACAATTATAGTTTGATTTAAGTAGGCAGCTGGATATCGATTGCGCAAAATGGTTAAAAAGAGAGAGATATTAATTTTGTATCGATACAATTTTGTATTGACCTTTTAATGAGTAAAAACAAAATTTGGTTGAAGGTATTGCGCAGTACGATCAAAATCTACCCTACCCTTCAAATCATAATCTGTTAATGTTTCCCACTATATACAAAAAACATATCACATCACCCATAACTGTGGACAAACTTACTTTGCCAACAATTTCATCATAAATTCAGGTGTTGTCGAGTCGGGACGTAAAGGTGGACTTAATATATGCGCTGCGGCGTGATGGAAACATTCATGCTGATAATGTGTACCATCGGTGCCCAACGCTGCTGCAAGGGTTTCACCAAAAATACCTCGATTTCTGTAACGTTTACGTGCACGTGCCAATTCAATACCCGCCGATTTGCTCATAACATGTACTACATATAGTGGGCAATCAACCTGTACATGTATTTGTGTGTGTGTATATATATCGAGTGCGTTTATATAAGTGTTTTGTATTTCGTTGATTAATATATCGACGTACGAGTATGATATATTTACAGTTTGGATAGTAAATAAAAAAAATTGCACAATAAAACAAACAAAATAAAATAAACATAAATAAATTATAAGAACTTATACATATATATATATAAATTATAATATTATATATATTAGAGAAGTTGATATTTATGCTATAAAATGATTTAAAAAGTTTTTAAGTTTGTGGGTATCTCCAAAAGATCTAGCAAAATATCGAAAACATAGTATACCTCTAAAACAAGAATTAATTACAATTATCGAAAAGAGTTATTATCGCCTATTCTGGCTATTAAACTAAACTTACTAGTCATTACTAAGTCTAAGTTTTTGAAAAATAATAGGAACTTTTTACCGATGAATATATTTTCACAAAAGTTGTGTTTATTTATGTTATGTAAGTTTGTGTAATTTTGTCATCTTCACGTTGTTAGTGCAGTTAGGTTGCACTTTTGCTATTGTTTATTATGATCCAGAGAGAAATAAAAAGTTTAATTTACAATTGACTATAAGCTCACTTTTTAATGAGGACATTTTCAATGTCTGATTTAATTACATTATTAAATACAGTGTTAAAGTTTTAATACATTGATTAAACATTTTTTGTTACTATCACAAGTGTGAGGATGAAACTCATTTGAATAACTCATTTGAACACAGATCGTTTCGTGATTAAAATGTATGGTGGTCATTGGTGAAGGAAATATAAAGTACATATTTTTGTAACAAATTTGATTTTATGAAAAACCTAATTTTTGACTTTTGAAGTTGATAAGTAGATCTGCTATATTACAAAAGTTGTATAATAAATCTTTAAGATGCTGCCTCAATGAATGTGTAACCTATTGCTTTAATACCATTGTATCTAATAAAATGAGGTCATTCTGTATTAAATTAAGATAATTAAGATACTGTTTTTTCACTTAATATCTAACTAGAAGAGATTCTAAATTTTATTTAATATCTTTGAAGTCAAGTATTGTCGTATAATAATAGTTTATGTTTATTAAGCAGGTTTTGATATTTACAAGGTATATCCGCTTATAAAATAAAATACAAAACATAATTCTCAAAGTGTAAAATCTTAAATGCCAAGCTATTGATATGTACACAAGTTCAGATTATAAAAATGCTATACCAAAACCAAAAATACTAGATCGCATAATTATATTTAAAAAAAGAAAACAAAAACAAAAATTTTAAATCAAATAAATAAAAAATATTCTAATTTCTTATTCTAGTTCTTAACATATACCATAACTTTAGGATAATCTCTTATATCATTGATTTCATATTTATATATATATTATTACTGCCTTCGATTTGCTACACCTATAATGGCATGAGAATAAAACAACATCTAAATGGTATTATCTTTAACTGTAGCAAATGCTTGATATATAATTTCTTTTGTAATTAAAATAGTGTTCACACAAGGAGCTAAACCAATATAATATCATATCTTAGTAATTAGCTATGATGACTTGGATGTTATTATTCGTAACCGAAATAAAAGTCGCCTAGCTAAGATGGTTAGCATATCGAACGCGATAATATTTTAATATGAAATAATAAATTATATTTATATAATAAAATCATATATGAAATCTTAACTGTTCACATAAATTGAGACATATTTGAAACTCACTTGATGTGCCAAAATGCAAGCACGGTTCACAGCTTCCGCCTCAACTTCTTCCTGCCGTGACAATTCATGACCTTCTGGTCCAGTTATGCCAGCTGCCAACAATTTACCAACATTTTTGGCAATCACGTCACCATTTTCTGCATGTACCTAATTAGCATAAAAAACCGCAATGCAATCAATTTGCAGTTAAAAATAAATAAAATTTTACAAATACCTGTGCGACACCGCCTAACGAGCGAATACGTTCGAATGCATCCAAGAGTTCAGTGTCATTTAATTGATATAAGCCTTTGTAGGCCATAAACATTTTAAATGAGTTGATACCTAGTTCTTCGCACATTATTCTCATTTCATCGGCCACTGATTTAGACCACCAAGTAATGCCAACATGAAAAGCATAATCACAACAAACTTTTGGGTCTGCCCAAGCACGCCATTTGTCATAAGCTTCAACGAGTGATTCACCTTTATCAGGTAGCACAAAATCAACTAGAAAATAGAATGGAGTATAAGTAATTATTTCAATTGATTATAGGCACTATGTACTTACTGATGGTGGTGGTACCACCAGCAATGGCAGCTTTTGTGCCATGATAGAAATCATCTACAGCAACTGTGCCACCAAACTTCAATTGCATATGTGTATGTGGATCTATGCCTCCGGGTATTATCAATCTGCCCCCTGCATCAATTACTCGTACACCACCAGGTATTACAATATCAGAAGATGAACCAACAAATCTTTGAAATAGAAATATAAAAAATTTTATAAAATATAGTGATCATTATAAATAAATAATATAGAAACTAATTTTAATCAGTTTCCCTAGATTACTGTACGAAATCATAAACAGGTTTTTTGAACAGTAGTGAACTACAACAATAAAAATTCATTTTATATTATTTTAATTAATTGAATTTTTGACTGACCATACGACTGTTTCGAGTATTGCCAAATATGCATTCTCGGTGGTCTTGGAAATAATTCTTGTATTTAATTATTGGTAAATAAATTTTTTTGAAACTGCAAGTACCAGGAATAGAACTCATGTTCTGCCAAATTATGTCAAGTTATAAAAAACAAGAAACGCACGTAAATAAAACATTTACGATAATTACTACTTAAAAAAAACTATAACTATTAAAAAACTATTACGAGCATTACAAAATAAATTGAACAATTGACAAAATATTATTCTATTAATAATCACACTTTTTTCTCACCCACACTACATACCCGTAGCAGTCATCTGGGACTATTATATTTACTTCTTGGCGTATACAGAAACCCATTAAAAAGGACGTTTTCAAAAATCATTTAAAGTTTATATTTAATATTCAATTTAAAAAGTGAACTAGTATATTTACTGTAATATGGCTCCAAATATTTTGTTTGGGTAGCTTGAATTCCAAACCCTTTTACTCCCCTTGTATACACCATTGTACTTACTGAAACTACAAGTCCGATCGAAACCGAAACATTTGTCAATATTAAAAACATCTTGTCTGCAGTTAATTATTGTAGTTACTGATATTATATATATTAAGTACAGCTTGTAAAAAGTGAATAAGACTACAAGTATCCGTTTTTTTTTTTGAAGGATTTTGATTTTTTAAAATTTAATCTAAATTATATTATTCCTTTTGTTATGTGTCTTTGATATAATTAACTGTTTTAGATCATGGTTTCTAATTTCATAATCTGCCTGTGATCATTAAAAACTAATTTCAGTACATGATTTTGATTTGAAAATTTGTCTTAAATTATAAAGAATATTTTTTTAATAGTAGTGAATTATTTAATTCAACTTTTGTCTGACATGGCAGCTGTTTCGAGTATTCTCAAATAAGCTATCATTTGTGACCTGTTGGAAATATTTCATATATATAATTATTTTTAAATAATTTTGTAGAAGCTCAGAGTCAGTGTTGCTTAACCAAGGGACTCAAAGCCGTAATTGATTTATATTATTGTGACCTGAAATTTTGTGATTTACTGTGAAAGTTCTTCTGAAATTATGTTTTTACTTTTGTTATATATCTATCATGATATTTACCATATCTTAAACAGGGTTTCTAATTTAACATTGGTTTACATAAATATATTAATAATTAATTGTTTTAATGACCAAATATTTTTAATAATAATTTTGATTTTTTAACGTTCAGTAGTAATTGTTCAGTAGTTAATACACTTTTTTAAAAAATTGTTTTTGTTTTTTAAAAAATTTTATTTAAACAATAGTCTATAGTGATCATCATCAGTATATAGTATCCTGATGATGACTATAGATTATAGTCGAAATATCGGATTAAATAATATTTTTTTAAAAACCAAAAACAATTTTTTAAAACTGTTTATTATTTAACTACTGACCAATTACCTTGTTAAAAAACAAAATTATTATAAATATATTAATGCATTATACGTTCACATGGAATTGAAGTCAACTATCAATCAAATCTCAAAACTACTATGATCACTAATTCTATGTTTTTAATACAAAATATAAAAAAGTATATAAGTATACATATATCTTTATTTTTTCTTTCTAAACTTATGAACATGGTTATTACATTTAATAATTCTATATACATATATATACATAATTACTATCATATATTAAATCACTATCATTTTCCATAAGTTAAATCTCAAAACTACTATGATCACTAATTCTATGTTTTTAATATAAAATATAAAAAAGTATATAAGTATACATATATCTTTATTTTTTTTTTTCTAAACTTATGAACATAGTTATTATATTTAATAATTCTATATACATATATATACATAATTACTATCATATATTAAATCACTATCATTTTCCATAAGTTTAAAAAGAATTATTGTTTTATGGCTTGCTTAATATACACATCTTATTTCTATGTACGTCTACATAGGTATAGAGTTTTCATATATAAAGTAATTTTCGTTACTCAAGATAAAAGTTTTCATAAGTTAAGTGTTTCAAAACTGATGAACCTTACTGAGTCTAGTCACTGATGAACCTTACTTATTAGACTTATAATTTAATTGAATAAGATAATGTGTAAAGTGTTTTATAACCAATATACTCACTTTATTGTTCCATCCTCAATGTAAATGTCAGCCTTAAAGGTCCTATCGTGATTAACTATTTGTCCATTTTTAATGTAGACCCTATTTTGAGCGCTCTGCGAAAAATCAATTTATTATATATATTTCAACAAAAATCCTTGTATTTACCTGCAAATGTATTGGAACCTTTTTTACTGGTTTTGGACTGGTCGACATTTTCTGTAAATAGACTAAAAATGTGATTGAAAATTAATAAAAATATATTGACGTAGGTTATTAATATAGGTCACAGATTATAAGTACTAATAGTACAAAAATTAGTGGCGTTATAAATTATAATTTGAAATATTACGAAATAATTGACTATTTTCAAGTACAGCACCACATGAAGTTTATGATAAGCAATGAACTATGAAAACATTTCATTTATTTAAAATTAAACGTTTCTATTTGTTTATAAAATAAATGTATATATACATTGTATATATTTAGACAATAAATTAAATATATATTCTGAAGTAGTAAATGGTTTTAAAGATATGCGTACAGGTTGTTGTCTTTGACTTTAAGAAAAAATTGACTGTTGCCCATACATTGTTTATGATTTTAATCTGGCAAACAATATTGATAAGATAATATTTTGTGCAAATATCTGTAAAAGTTTGTATAGATAATTTATACATTATGTTAAAATATACACTATCTCAGATACCGAACCTCAAACGTACAGAACACTTTATGTTTTTATAAGAGGAACAATCGTATTCAATAGAGCGATAATTTACTTCATATTCGTATGAAAAGGCGTGTTTATTATTCGAATACTTGAAGTATTCTTAAAATGGGTAAATGTCATAAATTATTGCCTAAAAATTTAAATTTTTGTGATCTAATATAAATAAATAATATACTGAACTAATTATGATAATTGCATTAAAGTGTACACTTAAAAGTTCTTAAAAGCCTATTAAAGTTTTAAAGGAAAGTGAATGGGGTTTTCCAACATTTAAAACATGATTTGGTAATTGCTTACATTAACTACTAAAACAGAATGTTTCGATACAATACTCGACTCTGTTTAATAATATATATCCCCTAAAAAATAAAAGCTTATAAATTCATTGTTTTGTTGGATGAAGTCTCTGAGTCTGAGATATTATTTTGAGATTTACGAGTAGTTAGTAGTCACTAAAAGCCTTGCAAATTCAGTGACTGGGGACGCCATTCAAAGTTTAATTTATGCATTTAACTATAATAAATATAACTAACTATATAATATAATGCATTGTGATCTTGGTAACAGACCAACTTTTTTCGCTATGGGACATTATTTTCTTAATAGATGCATCTTCAAAAACATCAATGACCGACTATAATCTTCGCAGTTAGACTATTTGTTGGTTTTCGATATCTTCTTTATTTAAAATACACTCCACAAATTTACAACTGTTAAAGATATGCAAATTGAAAATGTCTTGATAGAACTGTAGAGACCATTTTGTGATGACTCATAAATAAAAATTTTTGATTTTATGCTTGGGGTTGTTTCCGCTTATTTGTAGAAACAACCCCAAACTTTTTAAACATAGACAAGTTAATGAAAATTGTGCTGGAATGTATGTCTATTTAATACAGAAATACATGAGTCACTAAATACTCAAAGCTGGAGTAATTACATTAACTGATTGTATAAATGGGTTGAACACCCTTAAAAGCACAACAAGTACAAATAATTTACAATAAATTCATCTATACAACCAATTGATAATGCTAGTATGTATAATATTTATCATTATAACTTAAGATTTGACAATAAAAATTTGCTATGATTTTCATTACTCAATTACTTAAACCAAAATTACATTTTAAACAGAATTACTTAATTACGATAATAAAAATATAGAATGACAAATAGTACTGACGTGGCATTATAAAAACTACTATACTTATATGTGCGAGTATGTATGAATTATTTTAAGAGTATTGTATGGATGAACTTATCATTTAAAATAATACACATATAAAGACATATAAATAATACATTACTGTATATTAACTTTAGCCAGGCACAAAACGTTTTTAAAGTGGTTTGAAAGAGTTGGCTAACAGATATATTTTCTATAGCTGTGATGTAGTATTGATAAAAATATTGATAAATTGATTAACCCGTTCATACAGCAATAAAGCATCGTTAAATTTTTTAGCAAAAAAAAAACATGTATCAAGAAATTAAACTTTTTATAATTTCAATCTGGATCTATATACGCCAGTTGAATGACGCAGCAGGAATGTTTATGTTTCAAAAA
>NC_051847.1:143663169-143732612 GCF_002237135.1 Teleopsis dalmanni | reverse complement strand
TAATAAAAATATATTGACGTAGGTTATTAATATAGGTCACAGATTATAAGTACTAATAGTACAAAAATTAGTGGCGTTATAAATTATAATTTGAAATATTACGAAATAATTGACTATTTTCAAGTACAGCACCACATGAAGTTTATGATAAGCAATGAACTATGAAAACATTTCATTTATTTAAAATTAAACGTTTCTATTTGTTTATAAAATAAATGTATATATACATTGTATATATTTAGACAATAAATTAAATATATATTCTGAAGTAGTAAATGGTTTTAAAGATATGCGTACAGGTTGTTGTCTTTGACTTTAAGAAAAAATTGACTGTTGCCCATACATTGTTTATGATTTTAATCTGGCAAACAATATTGATAAGATAATATTTTGTGCAAATATCTGTAAAAGTTTGTATAGATAATTTATACATTATGTTAAAATATACACTATCTCAGATACCGAACCTCAAACGTACAGAACACTTTATGTTTTTATAAGAGGAACAATCGTATTCAATAGAGCGATAATTTACTTCATATTCGTATGAAAAGGCGTGTTTATTATTCGAATACTTGAAGTATTCTTAAAATGGGTAAATGTCATAAATTATTGCCTAAAAATTTAAATTTTTGTGATCTAATATAAATAAATAATATACTGAACTAATTATGATAATTGCATTAAAGTGTACACTTAAAAGTTCTTAAAAGCCTATTAAAGTTTTGAAGGAAAGTGAATGGGGTTTTCCAACATTTAAAACATGATTTGGTAATTGCTTACATTAACTACTAAAACAGAATGTTTCGATACAATACTCGACTCTGTTTAATAATATATATCCCCTAAAAAATAAAAGCTTATAAATTCATTGTTTTGTTGGATGAAGTCTCTGAGTCTGAGATATTATTTTGAGATTTACGAGTAGTTAGTAGTCACTAAAAGCCTTGCAAATTCAGTGACTGGGGACGCCATTCAAAGTTTAATTTATGCATTTAACTATAATAAATATAACTAACTATATAATATAATGCATTGTGATCTTGGTAACAGACCAACTTTTTTCGCTTATGGGAACATTATTTTCTAAATAGATGCATCTTCAAAAACATCAATGACCGACTATAATCTTCGCAGTTAGACTATTTGTTGGTTTTCGATATCTTCTTTATTTAAAATACACTCCACAAATTTACAACTGTTAAAGATATGCAAATTGAAAATGTCTTGATAGAACTGTAGAGACCATTTTGTGATGACTCATAAATAAAAATTTTTGATTTTATGCTTGGGGTTGTTTCCGCTTATTTGTAGAAACAACCCCAAACTTTTTAAACATAGACAAGTTAATGAAAATTGTGCTGGAATGTATGTCTATTTAATACAGAAATACATGAGTCACTAAATACTCAAAGCTGGAGTAATTACATTAACTGATTGTATAAATGGGTTGAACACCCTTAAAAGCACAACAAGTACAAATAATTTACAATAAATTCATCTATACAACCAATTGATAATGCTAGTATGTATAATATTTATCATTATAACTTAAGATTTGACAATAAAAATTTGCTATGATTTTCATTACTCAATTACTTAAACCAAAATTACATTTTAAACAGAATTACTTAATTACGATAATAAAAATATAGAATGACAAATAGTACTGACGTGGCATTATAAAAACTACTATACTTATATGTGCGAGTATGTATGAATTATTTTAAGAGTATTGTATGGATGAACTTATCATTTAAAATAATACACATATAAAGACATATAAATAATACATTACTGTATATTAACTTTAGCCAGGCACAAAACGTTTTTAAAGTGGTTTGAAAGAGTTGGCTAACAGATATATTTTCTATAGCTGTGATGTAGTATTGATAAAAATATTGATAAATTGATTAACCCGTTCATACAGCAATAAAGCATCGTTAAATTTTTTAGCAAAAAAAAAACATGTATCAAGAAATTAAACTTTTTATAATTTCAATCTGGATCTATATACGCCAGTTGAATGACGCAGCAGGAATGTTTATGTTTCAAAAACCCTATATCGTTATAGTTAGATATTTAGATATAAATGATTGCAGTCTCAAAAAATTATTTACAAATAATTAAATATAAGAATAATTTTAAGACCACTAATGATGGGTATTTGGCAATACTCGAAACAGCTGTATGGTCAACCAAAAATTCAATTAATTAAAATAATATAAAAATAAATTGTCGTTGTTGTAGTTCACTACTTTTTGAAAACCTCTTAATAATAATTTATGAAATTTTCATTTCGAAAAAATAATTTATCTATTTTTCATCAATATTATTCAATACTTCCTCAGATACTTAATTGGCATATAATAAATCTGTTCCCGTATTCACTTGTGAATTTTTAGTTGGAACTACCTATTTTACATACCTGTATCCAAAAACGACTAAGAAAAGCACAAAAGTGCTTTGATTTTATTTAAAAAATTTGTGAAAGTAAAGTTGAAAAACTGCTAACCCAGGGTCCATCCCAATTTTCGGTGTACGCTGATTTGACAACGAATCTTAGTAGAGTTAGCTGTTCTCAACAACTTCTTTACGATATTCCATAAAACGATATAGCTTACTGCTCACGATAATAAGGTTTAAAATTGTTAGCTTTTTCATTGATCAATGAAAAATCTACACACCCCATCTAATGCTTACATGTCTAAGCAGTTGTTACATAGATTACAAGAGCGATTAATAATAATAATAATAAAAAGCGCCAGATTGTTGCTAAGGGTTTTTATGTAAAAATTTCCAAAATTAAAGACCAATATCTCGAAAACTTATCAATATTAGTGTAATGAAAAATTGTTTATAATAGCTGTTTTTCTTAAAATCTGTCAAATGGGAATTCCCGGAATGTCGAAACCGGGTCGTAATGTTATAATTCTCTACAAAACGTAGAATATTTCTTTGGCGAAACCAAGGGAAAAAAGAAAGATGATCCCAATGTATTTTCGAAATAATAAATTCTGCCACTCAATTTCTAATCTAATTATTATGTAAAAAATTAAATACTGTAGTATTTTTTGATAGGAATATCGTATTTTATCCATATCAAAGGATTACACAACTATAACGATTTGTCGCACGGATTGCTGTGTCCGTGTTGTTTGTCATATAAATATATTTTTTATCATTATTTATGAATATTGAATAGCAAATATATACGTATATACTCTTTAACTAAATTTTGAGTTCAAGTCAAACGTTGTCTCGTATATGCACACGTGCTGCAAATTTAGCTGCATTCTGATGCTATGAAAACACATGAAGTTTTTTACTACCCTTAAAAATTTATATCACGTTCTGCTAACCCATTATGATGATTGTGGTAAAATGTAACAAAAACCACAGTGATATTTTTACCACATTGAAACCCCCTATACTGTCAAACAGAAGATGTAACGATATGTGAAGAGAAAAGTTACAACAATGAAATGATTTGGGGATGATGAACTTCCTCAATAGGAACATAAACACTTAATAACCGTGCTGCCTTGTGTTTTGATTACAGTAGATGAGTATGGATAAATAATTTTTTGAGATACTTTAATGCACGAAAGACGACCTATAGCGAATGATTTATATGCAACGCGTGCTATTAACTGCAATGGAACGATTAACAGCAGCACTGCAATGCTGCAGATAATTTGAGGTGATAAATTATTCCAAGTTTATATTACAACTATTCCAAAGAGAAAATATTTATGGTGTTGTTAAAATATTTAAATAAGTTTGTGAAAAGTTTAAAAGACTTAACTTTAAATACTTCAAAGCCAAATATAAATATTTATATGCTGTTACTGAAATGTACATAAAACTATTTTAATACAACCAAACGGTAGTATAAATTACTGCATTTTATTTTGCATATAATTTAATTAAAAAAAATTAAATTGAAAAAAAAATTTAATTGAATTTTACTGGGCTTAACCGCTAAGCGTTATCCATTTATAATGCCGACAACGACAACATAAACATTCATTAACACATTTTCATTACCGACAGAAAATAAAGAAAAAAAACAAAGACACCTCATATATAATGGAATGGCCCGATTTGGAAGCAGCACTTCCATCAAATGCCATTTCCTGTGCTTTGTACTTGCCATGTGAGGAAGCATTGTTTATTTTTATGTGATAATGTTGCTCCAATGTGTACTGTCTGTATTTGTAATATATTATACTGCTTTTAATGCCAAACAACGGGTGAAGTGACACTTCATCTGCAATATCTAAATTGGTATACATAAGTAGTTCCATACATGTCATATAGACATTCGTACCTACATTATGCATTATTTAATATGCATATCGTATAATGATTTGAAAATAAAGCATTTTTTATAACAAAAAAAAAGCGTTTGGGGATGTGAAAACCCTAGTAACCTGTACACCTGTAATTGTAAATGAATATAATGTGTATAATATGTATTGGAAGTGCTAATATAGCATAAGAACTAGAATTTGCGGATTTGAATTTTTAATCCTAAATTTTGATCAGTAATTTTTGATTCTTCATATCGTTTATATAATTATTTCATTCAAAACTCTTATTATTGTTTATAAGACAAATTCTCTTCGGAACAGTAAATTTTTGGAATAATAGTGCAAGTTATCTGAAAACTGATCAAATTTGTAAATTCAGTGCAAGACATATAATGCGAATACTTTCTCATATAAATAATGAAACAAAAAAACAACTTTCACTAAGAGAAAGAACTCTCCAATGAAGATTAGGTCGCTCCATGCCAAGCAAACTGAAAAAAGTTCTTTAAATATGATTACTCTCATAATATTAATTCCCTATATTCACTTGCCTATATTTTTTATGTTATTGTAACTATTATAATTATATATAATTATTGAATACTGTTTTGATAATTACTTTTCCTTGTAGATTAAATGAATTATCAAAGAAAAAACTATTATTGTTTTAAAAAAATTATTGTTTTAAAGAAAATCTTTTTATTGGTTAATTTCTGATTTCAATACCGAAAAAAATTCAAATCAATCTTATGATATAGTAAATTAACCTATGGGCTATTTCTCTCGGTTAAGGTTACGGGTTACGACTCTCGATGCGAGTATTAAACAGTAAATTGTTATTGAAACAGATCATGTGTCATATTGTGAGATTTTGTAAGACCAATGTCAATGCTATTGCTTATATATTTAAAAAACGTTGTAAATAAAAATATTTTTTTAATAAAGTTAAACTTTTAATAAATTCTTTACATTTCTAATAAATACTACTACATATTACTGATATTGATAGTTCAACCGTGAAGTTCACTATGTAAAAAGAACGAGAAATCATTTCAAAACTATGTTGATTTCACTACATATACATATTACAAATATATAATATATTCATAAGTGTGACCTTGTAAATTAATGTTTGTCGTTGTTGTGATTTTCCAGACAACGCATTGCCAAAAATTATTCCATTAAACAGCATAGTTAAACTTATGGTTTATTTAGTTAACCTCAGTACATTCTGGACTATAGACGTTAAGCCGTGGAAACATCTATCTGAATCGATAAACTCAAGACAAAGTAGCTATTGTTCTCTCCAGAGCACTTTTCCACATCTGCCATTGATTCATATTAAAGAGCGATTAAAGAATTGAAGACGACTAATGAATTGAAAACGATTAAAGAATCACAATATTGCGCTAGTATGTTGTTTTTTGAAAAAAGATAAAAAAACCTTGCAGATCACACACAAAGCAATGAGGTGTTCTATTGCCACCTATACTGACTCTTATGTAGGCAAGACCCACTGAAATAATATCTATATTTGAAAAATGTCAGCTCTGTGCATTTTAATCGAAATTTGGAATACTACACCCTTCTAGAAGAATCAGTTGATTAATTATATAAAATGTAATTATGCATGTACGTAATATCTAAGTAACAAGTCTTCTAATGTACAGTACTAATTTGTTGCCGAACAACATTTTTTTTATTTTCGACTATTAAAATAATTTATACAGAAGCATGTAAATATAAAAGTACCTAAACTGGCTAAAAATCAACTTTCTCAGATCCACGCTTCCATACTTAAATAGTTGATTTGGGAAAATAAAATGTGCAGGAATTATAAGAAATGTAATAATTATTGTAAAAATTCATATTTATAGATACTATAAAAAAACATTTTTGTTAAAAAAATATAAATTCACTCTTATGATTATATACAATAAGAGTATCCGTTTTTTTTCCCATTCTCCAAATAAAATAAAAGTTACGCAGTAACATTAATTTTAATATAAACTATATCTGCTTTTGTGTGAGTATCTGCATAATTAATTGAAAAAAATTAACTCAAATTAACTTTCTTATTAACCTTTTGCTAATAATACAATGTGCTTCATATTTTGCTACATGCCTCGCTCCCAACTTTTCAATTTCATTGTAATACATTCCACTTACAACCTTTCACTTAGCTTCACTGGCTCACTGAAATGGATGAAATGGATGAAATGACTAAATGGTTAAGAATTAATATTAATTTATTCCCAAAAAATTTCAACTTTAATATATTGTATAGGAAAAAAAATTTATGAGGAAGTTAAATACATTAATAAGTATCTAGAACGAGCGCCCCTTAAAAAACGGAACCACATCGACCTCTGACATATTTTCGGTTGTTGTTGTATGGTAATCCTTAAGCGAATAAAAGACTATACTTTTCTAATAAAAATTTATATAATGAAAAAGTAAAAAGTAGGAAAAATTTTGGATCTAAGAATATTAATAGAAAATTCCAAATATGGTATACTAAACTTTAAAGAAAAGCAAGAGTTGTCTTACTGCCACAATACTTTTTTAGTTTAGAATATTTTAAAATTAATAGTTTTTTAATGATTATTTTGTTGAACTTGTTTTTTGAGTGAGGTTTTCACTCTAAACAAATATAATAAATGCTAGAATATGTCGCTCTTAAAGTTTATGAGCTTTTTTCGAAGCGGTCTACCAAAAGATTCGCAATAACAATTTGTTTTACCACACTTTCTTAATTTTATATTTTGTTATATTGTATAAATATATATATATAACTTCTAGGAGGAGCGTATAGCCGCATCAACGATTTTACACTCAGTATATATATATATAGGCTAGGTCTGCCCCTTCTTCTACTACCCCTCGGGTTCCACTCAATCGCCATTCTTGTGGTATCACCAATTGATATTCGCAAAGTGATATTCTTATTTTAAAAATATAAAAAATTTTTTTGAAGAGAACTTGTGACCCACAAGCAGTAAGGACATGACGGACGCGCTAAACATCAACTACATGACAGTTTAGGATTATTAAAAAAGATCGGGCTATGCAAAAACGCTTGATGTTTAGGTACCACATGAACGAAATAATCAAAGAAAAGTGACTAGAATTGACCAGCAGAAATGGGAAGATGATAATACCAGGTCACTCACCACACATCGTTGATAACTCTTTGATAGACAAATTGACGATACTTTGTTAGAATGTTTTGATGCATCCACTGTATAGGTCGACGTTTGTACCATTCGTTTCGGTCATTGCAAAACTCTCTTAGTTAAAAAAATTGGCCTACCAAATAACCGCTGACAATCACTTGAACAACTTTTTCGCTGTTAAACTGCAAAAGTTGTACACCAATGAAGTTACCCGGAGAATGGCAAAATTTCTTAAATTTAATTGACTAATATAAACTTTATTAAAATTTTTGTTCAAAAATGTATCAAAAGACGGTCGATACTTTATATATCACTCAATAGTACAAAACAAGAAGTTCATACTCTGGCTGCAATCCTGGACAATCAAGAAATCACGGTTACGAGGCTTCTTTCATCTATTAAAGCTACAAAGATAAGTTTAGATCTACAAGGCGTACATAAATATATTAATTCGAATCAAATTATGACAAAATAACAAAAATGTATGATAATAAAAACAGATGACTCGGCAGATGAATACGTCTAACGCCGCCATCGTTTCACAAAATTTTGATAAATTTTGACACAATGGTCTACTTTACTACCTATACCGACTGCTACTTACCTATTGTTACCTAATACTATAGGTAATTGTATTTATAGGTAATAATATTATTTTATAAAATCCTTGAAATTCCTTGACATTCATTACTCATACTATTAGTGTTTTGATTCTGTCCTATATGTGTTGTATCCAAGTGACTTTAGCTTGATGCATTATTTGATACAAGATTTTGATAAAGTTTGACACAATGGTCTACTGTTCTACTACCTATCTATAGTGATCTATAAACTAATATAGATTTTATAAAATATTTCCTTGACATTCTTTACTCATACTATTAGTGTTTTGATTTCTATATTGTATTGTACCCAAGTGACTTTAGCATGATGCATTGAACTCAATATATTCATAACCGAATTACATAAAATTACTGAACGATACAACGAAGTAATTGCATTGCATGTTGCATTAAAAAATTCTATAAAAATTTACTTGAAACTATTACGGTCAAATTATAACTCAATTATTTAAGACAAATAAAAACCAACTAATAATTTAAACCAATTTGTAGGTTAGCACTTAGCGTCTCTAAACCCGATTAGCACAAATTAATTTAGTTCTACGCTATATTTAACGTTGCCACAAAAGCACAAAGTGCAGCTGAACACAAATAGCTGCAATTTTATTGCACAAAGTTTAATTGAGAAATTCATGCAATTCAAATACTATAGAATGCATACTAATTAAATTAATTTACATTTTTAGTGAAATAAAAAAATGCAACCAACCTGTATATAGAACTAAACAAAAACTACTTAAATGTGTGAAATCCGCTTAGGTGACGTCATCACATTACAAAATATATCAAAATAAATACATGTATTGTACTATATAGTATACTTAGAGCAAATGAAATGAAATAATTCATTCGTTTTTAAAAATAAACCATTAGAAAAATATATTTGGACTCAATAGATATGTAAGAAATATGTAAAATATATTGCAAGAATATATGGTATACACATTTTTATTGATATAAACACTTTCATTATTCTAATATTTATTAGAATACCGGCGTTAAAACTTGTACTAGTGTAAACTATCAGCTAACCTCTAATTCACAATCTAGGCAATAAAGCAAACTAAGAGGTATCCCACAGTCAAGATGTTATCAGTTTCTAATTTTTAGACGTTATGTTTTTTAAAAGATCTAATATATAAATACCCACACTATATACTCTGGATTCTAGGGTATAAACCGTAGTTGTACTTGTATTCATATCATAGTTGTATTTTAATTTAATATTAATTAAAATTAGAATCCTCCAATCTTTTAGTCGGTTAATACACAACAAAATTTAATTACATTTTACATAAGTAGTATTAACGTTTTCTGTTGGCTGTATGAACTTTAATCCACGTTTGTTGCTCAAGTACACTTTTAAATGAAATCATCAAGTGTATAGGAGTATGTTTGCAGTGCGGGTGGCATTCACGCTGTTATGAATGAATAGGATGACAAAAAAATCTGAAGAGAATGAAAGCAAGCAAGCATGGAACCATGTCAATATGCGATGGCTTGGGAAATGTCATTTATTCAGGGAAATATTGCAAATATGTGCATTTGTATTCATGAGCCAGTTTAGCCGTTTACGAGTGCACTATTTACGATAGATACCTAGAAATAGTAAAACGCATTTCCCTGTAGAAACTATGCAGTGTCATAATTTTATGGAAAAAATCGCAAATAGAGTCGTTAAAAAAGTTTGTAATACTCTATTATATTGAGGGAGTCAATGAACCTTTTTTTTTTTATTTTTCATATATTTATACTTTCAAAGTATAGAGCAACAACAAGCACAGACAGACAATTGAAGTAGTTTGGATGGCAAACTTCAGATCTAAGAAGTTCAAATACTTCAGAGTAAAAATAATGATAATGTAGAAAACAAGAAAAAGCATTTAGCGTAGATTCAATTTTTCTATATTATTTTTTTTACAATATACCAGTATTACACATTATGTAATATTAAAAATGAAAAAAAGAAATAAAAATAAATTTCAATATATGAAATTTTATTAAATTTTCGTATTCTTTGATTGTTAGACAGGAGAAATATCTAAAAATGTAATGAAAAAAGATAAAAATATGGAAAGTTACAATTGATTTAATCTGAATATAATAATTATTTAATATGTGTGATAAATACACATTTTACTAAGTTACTTATATTGTTATTTTATTTTCTTATTTTTCACCAAAGATCAGAGAAAAGAGTAGCAAATAAATTCTCTTCTGAATATATAAGGATAGTTCACGCATTTACATAACAAAAACGAATATTCTCAATACAATAGCTAAACAAACAACTCATTTAAAAATTATTAAAATTACTAGAAAATATTTTAAATAATTATAAATTTATTATTTCACAACTTTTAGTTGAACCATCATATAGCAGTTGCATCTAAATTTAAACCTATCTGAATAAAATAAAATAGTTGTATATTAAAATACATTTTTACACCATTTACTTATTTTGTATCGAAAAGAAGTTAATAATTTCTTAGGAAAGAAGTAATTTGTTGTCAGATAATAAATAAAATAATTTGAAAAATCCTCACATATATGTAATAGCGCTGCGAGGATTTCACAAAGGCGAGTTAAAATGTTTTGAAAAAATATTAATTAAAAAAATACCGTCCCATTAAGCAAATAAATAAATAAGTAAATTCTTGAGAAAGTAGTTATCAATATAAATTTAAATAATTAAACAATAATTGCTTCAACTCATAAGCTATCTCAGGCAGCCAAATAAAACAAAAGAAGGTGGCAACGATTTTACAGAAAATAAAAAATTTGATTTTCGATATATTAAGAATTGCTCAATCTATATTATACTGACCAGTTATAATATATACTGTATTAGATAGAATATATGATGGCAGCAGCAACAGTCATATCAAGTGTACAAATGAATTAGAGGAAGAGGAGTTTCTGGAATGTCAATATTTTGGCAATATCATTGACATTTATTCAGTTAAAAAAATTTAAACATATATATGTCATACAACAAGTAAAAGAGTTGCATTTTGCCACAAGAAAATGTATAATACCATATATTCTTTCTCCGGCTATCTAAAGGATCTAATGAGTCTGGCTGAAGCAACCGAATGTTGTCTCTGCTTGGAAGCGTATAAGACTATTGGTATTATTCTTTGTGACTGGCTGGCTTTGATTGAACTAGAAGGAGTATGCTAGGTCAGGAATTCATATCCCCATTCAAAGTTAGGATATTATCCATAGCTGATATTGAGGTCATGACTTTCTTTCGAAAGGCTTAATATCTTCACTCGAAAAGTAACAGAAAAAATCAATCATGATTAAAATGAATCGCTTTTCGAAAACCAGTACTCTATTAAATAATTAAAATTATATTCTTTATAAATACAAAATATGATTTTATTTGATTGCATCAAACCATCAATAGCCAACTCTACTTCTTTTTTATAATTTTAGAAAACAGAAGATATAATGTTTACTTTATCAGTGCATCAAAAATGATAAATATTAATTAATATAACGTTATAAAATATTTATATAATGAATACATTTTTGTATTATAGAAATGTATATAACATATAAATGCATATAAATACTGAATGAAAGAAACGACAAATATTTTCTTGAACTTTTTAAACTGAAAATTTATTCACTTGAAATAGTGCACACATTAAATAACTGAATTAAGTCAAGAGGTGACCTTCTTGCAAGTGTCAAGTTGCTTGCCCTAATGATTAACAATTCCACACGGCATTGTTACTACTTTGCATTGTGTTATTTTGCTGGCTTGCTAGTGATCTTAATTAGATTACTAAAATACAATACTATAAATAAAAAGAGTGAATCAAAACATCGTGAACACACCAAACCCACGCATTTTGTGACATAATTGTGTTAGGTTTGTCATGAAGTTAGTAGGTGACCCGCTCCGTACTGTCACTCATTGTGCCCTTGCGTGGAACAACTGTGGCATCATTTGCCACAATTTTTCAGAAGATTAGAAAAAGAGAAAATAAACGTTTAGTATTATTTAAAAAAAAAATGTTGTTTACATAAGTAAACTATTAGTTTCACACTGTTTACTTAGATGTTCCAATTTCTCTTTTACTATCGTGTATTAATTCCATCATTATTATGCACTACACTTTCCTCATTCTACTTCAGAACACGGTTAAAGAATTACCTTGAGTGTAGCGTTAGCTTCGATGAAACGTACTGAAACGTAAGATTTTTTTATACTTTTACACTACAGCCATCAATCACATAATCAATTAACAAATTACTTAGCCATTGAATCGATTAATAAATCAATCAATAAATTAAGTAGTGAGAATTTTAATCACTATCTTCTTTAATTTGGTTTATAAGATATTGAATTTAGTACTAATTAATATCTTGAAGATGATGAGTGAATTATGTGTGATTATAAGTGAATTGTATAATTAGTTAAATTTTTAGAAAAAGCTATTTCGTCAATCTGAAAGTAATAAAAAAATAAAAATAAAAATTTATAAAAACTATAGACAAAAATATCAATTTTTGTGAATCCTAAGTAGTTTAATTATAATCTGAACTCGAAACCCATAACAAAATTTAAATTATCTTTATACATAAAAATTATTTAGCGATAGTCACATATCAAACGCGAATGTAACTAATTCCTTTAAGTCTTATCATTAAAATAAGCAACAGTTAAAATCATACGATTAACATACGTTTGAAGATATAACACCGCCTTGTTAGATATATGTGTATATAAACGATTCCACAAGCGAAAGTTATAGTTTATCTAGTCAGAGACTATAATAATAACAGGCAATAAAAATAAACTGAGTACCTGTTTTTACATATGGTGCCAAAATGTGTTGATTCAATCTCACACTACTCCATTCCAAAATATTGTTCAGTAACTAATAACTTTATACGCAACAAGAAAATCGAAACGTATCTAAAAGCGCCCCACTAATTAATAATCTTTTTTTTTCATTAAAACAATAGTTATTAATAATCTCACTAAAAAAAAAAAATTTTAACTATTAGCCTTTAATCTATATATTTTATATAATTAATGTATATACATAAAAGAAAGTCGTATTAATTAGACTTTTATAACCCAAGAACGGCTGCACCGATTTTAATTATCTTTGATTTGTTGAATTCGTCTCCGCTTCGAATAGCAGAATATATTATAAAATATTGGAAAATATTGGAAAAATCCACTAATTTTAACATAAATAATAAATTTAGAAATTTCTGTTTCAAACTGTTAACAGCATGACAGTTTGAGTGATACTGATTTTCTTTTTGTATTTTTGTGTGTCATCAATATTTCAAATATAATAAATTTCAAATATAATAAATAAATACTGTCATCAATATATGAAGATTTCTCCAAGCAATTGCTGACAATCGGTTATGGCCGTGTGCCTGTTGAATAATCGAGCGGACTAATTGTATTTCCTTCAAATTTTTGCAATTTCGTCTCATCAAAAGATGAACTCATCAATGAAGTATTTCGAAACATCACTGATAATCATAAAAATAACAAATGGATGAGTGAACGAACAATTTTGGCTGCTAAGAACAAAGATGTGGATGACTTAAACTTTGTAATTCAAAATCAAATCGTTGGTGGTCTACATACATTCAAATCTATTGATTGTGTAACAAACGTAGACGAAGCTACCAACTATCCAACTGAATTTTTAAACTCCTTGGATGTGCCTGGCTTACCACCGCACAATTTACAACAAACGGATGATTCGGTAGTCATTATGCTTCGAAATCTAAACCAACCAAAACTATGCAATGGAACGCGATTGGTGATAACAAAACTGATGGCCAATGTGACTCACGCAACGATACTCAAAGGAAAATTCAAAAGTAATGAAATTCTCATTCCGAGGATTCCGATGATCCTAACCGATATGCCCTTAGAGTTTAAACGAATTCAATTTCCTATTCGGCTTGAATTCACCATGACGATAAATAAATCACAAGGCCAATCCTTGAGTGTTTGTGGTCTGAATCTAGAAAATGCACATTTTTCTTATGGTCAATTGTACGTGGCATGTTCACGTGTAGGCAAACCATCTGCTTTATTTGTTCTTGCACCTGATAAAAAAAATATCGTATATCACAAGGTACTTTACTGAAGAGAATCAATCGGAGTGCAACCCATAGCTTCTTGCTGACAGACCATTGAAATAATTGATTATATATTAATATCCTAATAAACTATTGAACATAATAAATTTTTTGTATTCATTTTATTACGTTAATAAATTTTTAAATTTAGTTTAACTAAAATTTAATATAACATTCATTGACTGTTACGCGGCACGAAGTTCGCCAGGTCATATAATATATAATAATATTAATATATCATATCATATCATGTATAATATATTTATTATTTATAGTATACTTTTAAAATATATATTAAAATATATACATATAACTAAAGCTTGGGTAGCTATTTTTCATTGGAGAATAATATTAAATATGACTCTAAAACATATACATATATCTAAATTTTGGATTTTTGATACGACAGTTCAAACAAATTAAGATCACAGCACATTGCTGAACTTATCACATTGCACTATCTGTTGTGTCTATAGATAATTAAAATGGCAATTTAAATTAATTATTTGCGCAGATCTTTAAAAAAATTGTCATTCAAGTTGAGACCATTTCTTTAACCAGATATTCGATTATTCGTATATATTATCTCTAAATAATAGAAGAAAAAAAAAACATTGAGCAAAGTAATTAAAATATTATGTGCTTCTCACGATCTATATGACTAATTATAGTGTCCACATTTTTATTATATGTATGTACTTTTTTTTTATTCGCGTATAACCCATAACTCTATTCAGAAACATCTCTGCAACTTTTTGTGGCACTAGGCTAAATTTTTCACTCTTTTTGTATCTGCTTTCGATGTTGCTTGTGGTGTTATTGTTGCTGTACTTAATAATCTAATATTTATGATTGTTGTGTTTATTTTTTTATATAATTTCGCTAGATATTTTAACAGTCAGTCTGTGTGTCAGTGTATAAATAATAGTTTTTACTTCGCTTCTGGACCATGACCAAATTCTGTAACTGTGCATTGTTTTTTATTATTATTTAATGAGGAAGCGCTGTGAAAATTTGCATAAATATTTTACAGCTTGGCAAGCCTTGTTAGAAAGTTTTTTTTTTTGAAAATTACTGTAATATTATATTATTTACTTATTTTTTATGTTCAGACTAGACAGATTTAAAACAAAATAAAGAAAAGATGATAATTACTTATCTTACTGATAAATACTACAAGAATTAAAGAAGATATAACTGAATCTTTGTTATTTTTAAAGGTTAAAAACAAAATTAGTATCATAGTTTTCTATTTAATTCAAGAATAAAAAAATCAAGTTGATCTTTACAAGTTGAATTTTATTTTTAAAATTGATACAATCAGGTATGTTCGTTGTATTCACGATCTCAAGTAACGTTGTATATCTGACAACGCTATACGGTTGTATTAGGTTAGGTAGGTTAGGCTATACCGGCAATCCTAGAGGGACCTACTTAGGCCCATTGTGCTACCGTACTATTAAAACCCCATGGGTTAAAACCGTCTAGAACCTTTGCCAAAGCTTATGATGCTATTTAAAGGGAGGTCCTAAAGTTAGCCAAGATTATCAAAAAAGAAAGCCCCTAAAATGTTAAGGCGGCGCCGTGACTGTACCGGACAGAAGCA
This sequence comes from Teleopsis dalmanni, assembly GCF_002237135.1. Taxonomy (NCBI): domain Eukaryota; kingdom Metazoa; phylum Arthropoda; class Insecta; order Diptera; family Diopsidae; genus Teleopsis; species Teleopsis dalmanni. Next base: position 143,716,759 of record NC_051847.1, on the reverse strand, counting down.
AAGTAGGTGGGAGGCGCTTTCATCAGCTTCACCACAACTGCGGCAGATATGGTTGAAAGGGAGATTTAGTCTTCTAGCATAATTACCTAGAATACAATGGCCTGTTAGTAAACCTACTGCAAGACTGATATCTCTACGAGGCATCTCTATGAGAGAGTTTAATTTTCCTCTATTAAACGGTTATATTAAACGACTACGTTCTTAAAGCGAATCATTGTAGGCGATGAGATATGGATTAAATATTAAAATGACCATCCAAAAACGACTTCAAAACGTGAATTCACAGAAAACAAAGTTAGTTTAATTTTGTTTTTAAGTTATTACATCGAAAATATTTTGAAGTCAGGTTTGTTTTTTAAGAATCTTAGCTTCTATTTCGATCGTTATTTTTAGTATATTTCTAAACGTATTGGGAGAATTTCTAATATTAGGAATTCCCATCCAGAATTTGGTGGGACTGAAAGGAAATTACTTCTTGAAAATACAATCAGTTACTCTTAGCAGTGAGCATAACTGATTGTATCGATTTATAAAACAATATTACCTCCAAAGCTAACGTACCAAAATACTTCTAAAAGCTAATTACTGTGAATATAAACAAAAAATAGTTATTTATTTATTTTTGAGTTAGTACTAAAATTAATTTTAAAGTTAACTAAGAATAAGGAAATGGACTATTAGTTCCTTCGCCCTGTAATTGAGTCGAGTAATCGAGTAATCTCGAGTAATTGAGAAATGTAACACTGTAGACTACAAACAACTGAATATAGGTACTCCAAATGTATTTTGTCGTTACCGCCTTGCACTGTTACTATGTTATTCGTTACGCTAGACCGTGAACGCCCCTCTTGTAACAAAAGTATTCACTAATACGAGTAACAAGCTCAGCAGTCACGTCACGCAATTGTTGTTGCTTTGAACGCAAAATGAAAATTTGACAGTGACAACTCATTTAATTTTTTATTATAACTGCGTTTCATTGTTACAGCATTACTCGGTTACCGAGCTCATTACTTAAAATAGGGAATACCCCTGTTATAACAAGCGACTTAAACACGTTTCGAGTAAATGCATTTTCTTGCTATTATTACTAAGAGCTAGATGCTCAAGATCAGAAATTATCCTATAGTTTATGTACGAGTGTTGTTTGATCACATATTCATTTCATATTCATCGAAAAAGCAAAACAGACATCCAAAGTTCGGTCGCAAAACTTTTCGCACATGTCTGTATATTTCAAATATCATATATACTAAACATAAATATAAATTAGCATTGAAAGATTGTGCAGCCTTGGCTTCTTGTGGATAAACACAATTAGTCATCGCTTCTAATTTGACAGGCACGAGTTCTAAGCCTGGCACTTGCAGTCCAAACAAATTATATACGGACTATAAACTAATTAAATAAAATTCGATTATTTCCAAAGACTACTGATGAAGAGTACTTGACAATACTCGAAACAGCGTTGTATGGTCAGCCAAACTTCAATAAAATTAAAATAAATTTTTGTGTTTGTCCTTTATTTCTTTCTTTGTTATAAGCTATAATAATGCTTCTTTGTCACTATACAAAGAAAGTCTAGCTTTACAGCAACACGAATACTTTATTCAAATATAAATTATTATTATATTTTTTTAAAACTTGCTTATTATCTTAGATAAGATCGCATTTGTATAATTAACTTTTAAAAAAATCATTTTTTTTTATAACTCATGTTTTTATAGAGAGGTTTCTAATAGTAGTAAACTACAACACCAAAAATTGTTTTTATATTATTTTAATTAATTGAATTTTTGGCTGACCATACAGCTGTTTCGAGTATTGTCAAATAATTAAATAATAAAAAAATCATCATAATTTTTTTTATTAATTTTTTTTTATTAATATGTAATAAAATAAAATAAAATAAAATTTAAAAATAAAGTTTTAAATTTTAACTTAAATTTAAAAAACAATTATGTTTTTATTGAATACTTTATAAACTACATATATTTGTTTTTATATGTTATGTCTATCAAATATTTTTGTTGTCTGTGTGCAGTGAAAATAAGTTCAAAATTTATCAAAATAAATTTTATTAGAAACATATGTGCATGTGTACTATACATACATATATTATATATACAAAATATATACGAAATTAGAACACAACACACAGAAACAATATTACACGCAAATGCATAAAACACTTGCACTAAAAATGAAACTCTGCATAAATACACTAAGTGTATAGTACCTCCATCTATCCGGTATTAGTAATTATTGCTCGTCATTTGCTCTTAGACTTATTTCTATAGCATCGTGTGTATTTGTCATTAACCCACTAGTTCTTTTAAGTAAATTTGTTCATTTGAATTGAAAAGCCCAAAGTTTATTATCTCATCACCCTTGCACCATTTTCATGGATATTAGATGTACTTTCACAATAATTTCTCAACATTAAATTTCATAAAACATGAAATTTTCGTTAGTTTTGCCATATTTCTTTCGGTTTATTTGTGTAGAAATGCATTTTATGGCTTTTTCAATAAGAAAATAAATTTCTATACCAATTCGTGAAAATTATTTCTAACGCATGTTGCACTCACAGTGTGAGTTGATCTCACGCCGTTCCACATATACAGCAATTCACACTGGCATTCGTGCTACTTTATCATTTTTCCAAATATCCGAGATCAATGCAAAGATAAAATTTTTTATGAAATAATTAAAACAGATATTCTTCATCATCTCCTATTGAAATACTCATATTTCTGACTAAAAATAGTCACAATACAAATAAAATATTTATTACTATAGAATAGAATAGAACTAACAGTCTGTAAGTTTGGGGTCTTCACATCTCATTTACAACTTCATAAATTTATCCTAAATGAAATTTTAGAGCTTTAAAGAGATTGATAAGAAAAATTTTATAAAGATTTCAGGAATTTAAGTTTACAATTCAATTTTTTTTTTGTTATACCATAAATTGTCCTTCAAAATTAAATTCATACCATTTACTAATTAAATATTTTCCTTCCACCAACGCAAGAATCTGCTTCAATTATTAAGTTAACTCATAAACCTACATATAATAAAATAAGCAAAAATCAAAGTGCTAGTTTATGGCACTAAAAAGCATTAGTAAATAATATATTTACTGTTATGCTTGAAAAACTTACTGTTATTTACTATTACATCTATTAGTTAAAATTCTAGTATTATGAAATTTATGCAGCATATTTATCTTGGAAATGAATAAATAATGTATCAATCATTTAGAAATTCTGTACTTAGATACTGGGAAGACCTCCACTGTAAAATAAACTACATAACTGAAAAGGTCAAAAACAGGTTAAGAAATTCATTAACCCACCTAAGACGGTATCTAATAGACTTGTTATTTTGACCAGAATAGATATAAAAATTCTAACCTGCTTCTTGACAAAGCACTGAAGTATCTGATGGTTTTGTGAATGCCATAAACTGAGTAACAGTAAACTTATCCATTTAGGAAATAAACTGCTCTTCATAATATATTGAACAATTCGGAACAATCAAGCTCATTAAAATCTTGTTGATCGGTTCATAAACTGTAATTGCTACAATAGACCATCTGAGCCACGGTACATCAATAATAAAAATAATTCAGTACTCTATAGGAAGTTATGTCACATCTCATATTGTTTTCTACTTAAACTTAGTATTAATTTTATCGTAAGACTCAAAAATGTGCCACAGACTTTTTGTTTTATATGATATTAAGGTCAAATGAACAAATTTCACACCAGAATGAAAGAGGTATATTGCATACTGTACATATATTGTTAATAACAGAATATAACTTGCTACATGTAATGACTCTGCTGTAGCATGTTAAAGTCTGGCATAGTATAAAATAACTTTCAACTGCCTTCTACTTGGGTGAATTCGATTTCAAAAATAAACACTTTTAAAATATTTTGAATAAAAATCTTTCACGCCACTTATATGGTAAGTGTTATCAAATCATATATAAAAAATATTAAATTGCATATGAATTGCCCTACTAAATTAAATTCATATTAATTACAAACATATTTGCTACACACCACAACAAAAATATAAAAATGAAAACATTAGCAAATGAAAGTGCTAGCTTACAGCACCAAAATTTTTAATTAAGTCAAGAAAATCTATCGTTAGGGCTATAAATGTTTGAAATGCATCTATATAAACATTCTGGATTTTAGTAGAGTCAGCTATTTGTATTAATTTTTCTACTACACTACGTCTTTATGTTGTTAGTGGGTTTCATTTTCAACATTCCAGCCCGATATCTCAAAAACTAATCTCTATTGACATAAAACATAGTTAAAGTTTTACGAAAAGGCTGTCTTTACTTAAATCTATCAGCGGAAAATCGGAATAGAGCCCAGAATATATCGGAATAGAAAGCGAAAAGCATATAGCGCAGCTAGAAATAAATTCCGGTGTCGTAGTGAACCTGTATACAACGCTTTATACAAAAAGAATTAATAAATACTATATATAGCATATATATATATAAAGTTTAAAACGCCAAATACCAACCGAAATACCTGAAGTAAAAATACCAACGCACTTAAATTGCTCTAATCAGAAACTTGATATTAAAAGATTTATCCTATATGAATATTTAAAACATTTAACCTAAACGAAATTAATAGTTAGTAGAGGAAGTAATTTATACTTTTACTTTAAACAATTTGCATAAACAAATAATAATTTATAACAATAAATTAACATAAAAAGTTAAGCATATAATTAATACAAATGAGAAATTATTATGAGGTTCAATGGCCCATATTAGCATATGGTATGTAGGCTACCAATTTATTGCTCCCACACAAAAATTAATTAATATTTAATTAAATAAAAGTCTAAGCAATTTGAAGGAATACAAAATTGTTAATATTAGAAATATTAGTTTATTTAGTTTGCACTTGAAAAAACTGTTTGTTTCATTTGTCAATCAACAAAATGAAGTTAAGTCTTATCGGATGTCATTAAATTATTAAATAAATTGCTCTTCTTTAATAAAAGTGTAATTATTTCGCGTTATTATCGTTGGAATTTGAAAACTAAATCAATTCTATAAAATGTAGTAAATATAGAACAACACATAAAATAGAAATATATTGCAAAAAAATTCTATTTGACGTCAAACCCATTTGTATTTATACACACTAATATCCACATATACAAATGCATGTTTCAAATTATACGAGTAGAAGCAATAGTTGTTCTAATCTTTAAATAATTTAGATTAAAACATCTAAATTATGTTGAACTTTATTATTACTGCAAGTATTTATAAGAGTAAATAGTTTACACAAAAGAAAACTAATACAAACACCATACCTTATTTCATTCATCACTTAATTCTTTCTAAAACATCATTAAAGACATTATTATATATATTTCTTCAAAACGATTACATTCCATAATTGTTTAATTGAAATTCTTGTTATGAATTATTTAAATTTCATATTTAGATCATGGATGTTATTAAGATTTTTATTTTCTATCCTTCCGAAGGGTAAACGAACCCCTATAACCACCAAACCACCAAAGTAATACCCACTTCACATTACATCAATAAACCCCTCGAACACGTACTTTTTACGTGATTCAAATTTATTCATTTACTCGATCTCAAATATCGACCGCATAGCCGACGAAACTTTCTTTCAAAATCCTTTAAGCTTGCTCGCTATCTGAATTATAATAAGTATTCCTTCGCTGAAACTACGGATTTAAAGAACCTCGCCTATGTATATAGTCATATTTTCAACTTCACATCACATCCAACTTCACAAATCAATTCTACCTGACTCTACTCTACTCTAATCTAATCATACTCATATCCTCTAGACTATGGCTTATATAGATTTACTTCTACTTCTTTCTTTATTCAAATAGAGATTTATATATATTTACTTTGGTAATTAAAGAAAGCAACTAAATAAGGAATATACCACATGACATAAGCCGTAACTTGAAAAATTAATTAAGTGTGTATAGTAAAATATATAATATAAATACATTAAGTTATTCCTAAGGAATTCTTAGGTTTAAAATTTCACGGACACTAGTTGGTATCTGTTCTCTATATATTATTTCCCAATAGTTTTAAAGGGTCAAAATTTCGGATTACGGCTTTAGATGCTTTGTATTTACTAAAAATAAAAACAAATTATTATTCTGCTCAAATGAGACATATATATGAGCTTCTAAAATTTTATTATTATTTTTTTAACGAGCTAATTGGTCATTTGTCCCACTGAAAATAACTATAGACTATAGTCGAAACATTGATGACAATAATATATAAATTTTAAACATAATTTAAAAAGTTATGTATGATTTAAACAATTGGCCAATTATCTTGTTTAAAAATCAAAATAATAAATAAAATTTTATTCATTAAAATAATAAATTTTAAGATTTTAAAAATAGTTAAAATATAAGTGAATGAAATTATATTATTGAAATGAATCATCTTTTAATTATTGAATTTTTTGGCCTAAGATTTAAATGTTCTTCAAACATATTTTAAGTCTTGAAAATCATGTGACTAGACTTTCTTGAAACCGCTGGCTAGACTTTTTGCTAATCTGACAACTTCCTCTAGAGTAAAACGAAATGATAGACTCGCCATCCTGCTTTCCTAAGGTTCACCCTGATTAATTCAACTTATACGCCGTGATATCTAGTAAATAAGCCCTGGCTACTTATTCAGAGCCCCTTGAAATAATTTACAAATCATTATATATTTCATTATAGTATGTTTATACAAAATAATTTTTAATATAAGATTCTAAAAGTTATTGTTATGCTTTAATTAAAAGCGATTCAATAAAGACATATTGTCAAATAAAAAAAAATGTTCTAGAGTATCTATATCTGGTGTAATTTTGCAAATTGACTTCATCTCCCATACTTTTTTATTCGTTTCTTGGACCAAGCAATTATCTACTACGTTTACTCTTTTTTTTTAAGAAAGAACTCTGTTTATAAGTATAAGTTTATAAACATGTTGGTATATAAATTGTTATCAACATATCTTAACTCCTTTGTGAATTGCTTCAGAAATTTTATTTCTACATAACTTTATTTTAAGAAATTATAATTAAAGTATCCTTTTGTGCAATTAACTTTTTTTTTTAAATATTTCCGGCTTTTTTGCCGTCAAAACATAATTAAAGTTGTGCCCTCAGTTCGCGTGCGTATATCCTTATCCTTTGCCAAAAGGTTTGCATGGTAACAATTTTCATGTGCACCACAACGCCTAAAAGCGAAAATCGATAATTTTCTTCAAGCGTCTAGTGTGCAATGAAACTTTTGTATGTACCATGAGAATAAAAACAGTTTAAACAAAATAAACTAATTTTATTATAATAAAAAACAAAAAAAATAGTACTTTGACTTTGTTAAAACTTTTAGTACATCCTCACACACACATGGTTATTTTTTTATATTATCTATTTTAAGTTAATGCAAAACTTACAACACCTGTAGGAATTATAGAGCTAAAATATAACAATGAATGTGTATCTACAGAATAGAAGATAACAAATTGTGAACAACTAAACAATCTGGGTATATCGCTAACATCATGTAAATTGTTACTGAATTTTTCCTGTACTGAAATTTTTAACAAAAGATAGAAAGACTCAACGATATGCAGACATCTGTATGAAATTCATTCCAATAAAAGGAAATCCAAAATTCTCATTGACATGTCCCGTAGAGATATAGGTCTTTTGGTAGGTTTACTTACAGGTCACTGTAAACTAGGGAACAATGCTAGGAGATTAGTTCTCCTAGCATGGAAGGAGATCTCATCGTCTTCTCATCTTAGGAAGACGATGAGAGTACCTCTCAACCGACATATTATTTTTTCTCTCACTCTCAATTTTATTATTTGCATTGAAAACAACAACAATGAAAGATGTCTCATAAAAGATATAAGTCTCATTATCGGTTTGCTAATAAGTTAGTCAATTGATAAACAAAACTATGAAAATAAAACTATGAAAAACTTTTTTCATTAACTCTTGCCCAAACTAAGTAAAAAATTAAAAAAGTAATTAATATCTGCTATGAATTATGACAGTATCCAGCACATACACAACATAGAAAGATATGTTTCCAATTTATTTTGTAGACAATCTTAGTGAACTGCAGGATCCAGTCTTAAAGATTATTTAACGATTTCTAAATTAAAACTCCATTTACGTCCACTGAGTTTTATATAGCTACACAATAGTCTAAGTGGATCTTTCAAATTAGTGTAATAACCGAATTTAACCCTATATGAAATGATTCAATAACGGTTAACCAAGTTCCGTTAAATATGTATAATAAAGATAATATATTAATTCAGAATGTAGCGAATAAAATCAAACCCTTGATTTGCAAAATGTGTTTTACAAACTCCGCCGCACACACTTGATCGAAATCATATTCAAACATGAATGACAAGCAAACACATTTTAAATAAAAAACAAATTAATGGAAATAACCATGATTTCAATGTGATGTATTTCAGTTTAAAAATCAAAGCTGCAAAAGTAACATTATATAATACAAATAAAATAACAACCACAAGTCCTTTTGTTAAAAAAAAAACAATTAAGCTATCATATTTTCACTAATAGTAGTTGTGAATTTTAATATTTGAATAATTAATAACACGCTGCCACTGACGAGGCACTTCGGGTAACCGCCAAACTAAGGAACAATTTCATTAAGAACTACCAAGTGATGTCCCTCCACAATGGAATAAATATAAGGTTACTTAACAATTGATCTTAAACTATTTTAGCGTGTCAACGGGAAGGTTATATCTTAGCTGACAAAATGTCACCTTTGCTTGGAAAGAGATGAAATGTCTGGGTCTATTTCTTGTAAATATTCGGCTTTGATGTAGACCAGAAGATCTGCTAAGTTTTCATTTGACATGCTAAATATATTCTGTTTGATTAATGTCAGTTATTAGCTCAAAAAATCTATTGTGGTCACAATGCACTGCTTTATTAATAACAAAGAGCTATTATTCTTCTCTAAACTGTTTTATTTTATTATTTTTATTATTTTGCAAATAATTACTAAAACTTCACTGCGTTCAACGTACTAAACCTAACTTTATTTCAATATTAAATAAAGTAAATTTGAATTTGAACTGTACAATGAACTGCGAGTTTATACTATATTTCAAAACTCTTATTAATTAAGATTAAACTAAAATACCATATTATATTAAATAAATATTTTTACTTTCAAAGAAAATATTTACATAAATATTATTTACATAAATATTAATACTTATACGACGTAAGCAACAACTTTATGCTTGTCAAGATGCTAAAACGTGTGCATCCTCAACAACATTGTATGTCAACATGTTGACAAACATTGATCCTTATCAACATAACATACCATCATTTTGACAGGTTACGAGCCTGTTATTTTGTCGTGATTGTCATAGCCATATTTTAGTCACCTAACAGATTACATATTTTTAATTAAACTATTTTCTACAAGTTCAAAGAAATTTTAATTTAAAGCTAAATCGATTTAATATAATTGCAGTTTTGAAAAAATAAAAACAAGTTCATTTTACTGAACTTGTTGAAATAACCATAAAAATAATATAATTCCATATGTAAAACAAAAAAATATTGACAATGAAAAAAACTTCAAGTTTGTTAAATCGATAAATAATTTTTCTTAAGACTTGAATTAACGTGAATTTTCTTTTAAATATTTTTATCATTTTTACATGTAATAATTTTTTATAAATAGTCAAAACCACTTTCTGAAGATTATAAAACTAATGCTGCATTTATGGCAAACTTTATTGGCCAGCATATTTTTCCCTTTAAATGATAAGCGTCTCAACTGCCATTTAAGACGAGACAAGTTAAGTCATACATTTTGCCATATGTTATGTGTTGTTGTTATTGACATTGCTTTATTTATTACTAGTTATGCTACCGTTTTTCACCTCTTTGCTTGCTATATTTCTTGTTTTTATTTTACCAATAGTTTTATGATTATTATTGTAGAAACCAAGTCTGCGCGAAACACAATTATTTCTTTGCAACTTGCGTACATAAATAGTAAATTGTGGTAACGTACCAAGCAAATAACGGTTTTGTGACTACCAACAATGTTGTTGTTGGTATTTTTATTATATGCGTTAATAGGCGTGTCAAAATAGGGAACTAAAAACGAATAACTCAAAAGAAACAAAATCTTAAAAATAATGTAGAAACCGAAAAATTCAATATTCTACTCAGCACATACATATGTATAATAGTCAATTGGATTTTTTTTTTAAATAGCAACACATGATATTTCAAAATTATTAATAATGTATACACAAAAAATTAAAACTTACCTTTTTAATTTATGCAAAAAACAAAACAATTTAATTTGTAAAATATGCCGCTTATTACGTATTAAACTAATATTGCATATATATATATATATATATTGTTATTAATTTCGCACACCGGAACACCTTTAAATTTTTTACTTTGTATGTTTATCCCCTGTTTTCACTTAAGCTTCTATGATTTTCTTATTAGATTTTCCGATTAAAATCAAGAAAATTCAATAGCACTTCTATACGCTTCGTTGTGTGTGTAAACTGTTTTCAAATGAGAAAATCGTTACAAACACCAATATTATATTCTGTATTTTTCAATAGCCACAAATATGTATAAAATTATTTATGTACACCCACTCTAACGTAGAGAATCACTTGGCATTTACGTCCGACAAAGCTCCGCACTCGACTGAAATTGCAAAGTGGAAAATTTTAGTTTTGCTTACAAAAATCACAATTGGAAAACTTTTGTGCATGCGCTCTGCTGATCTTTTATGTACTCATCATTATTATGTAGCATAAGGTTGCCAATACCATAAAAAATATAAATCTCAACTGAAACAAAGTTTAGATAATATAAATTTTATACCTTGTTTCCACTGCTTACTTAGTAAGATACTTGTAACATTAAGCTTTTTGTCGTTTACATTAGCACAAGTCATCGATAGCAATAGTACTTCTGTAGTCACGTTGCGCTGGCTTAGTGCTGCTTAGTCAGACTATTGAATCAAAATAGAAAATTATTCATTAACTGGAATATATATTTAAAGTAGTTGATGATTGAAAATTTTTTTGAGCGCTATTAACCAAATTTGTCAATTTTATAAACTTTTCAATTGTGAATAATATGTTCCTATTTTTGAGCTCAAACTTCATAAAATAATGAAAATTTTAGAAAAAAATTTATTTTAAAGGAAAGCCATATAAACTAGTATCTACCATAATATAATATTATAATGGAGGTATTTAGGCATACCTCCGTAACTCTTTAACGTCGTAATTTCACAAAAATAAACACATACCTATACACAAAATTTTACGATTTTACCAAGTTATGACGCTACTGAGCGCGTCTAAATATAAAATAATATTATGGTAATATATGTTATTTAAAAACCGATGTTTTTGTCGGAGCGAAAATCACAACCGACCCGATTTTTTTGTTTTGAATTGGAACGAAAACCGAAACAGAAAAAATAACGGTTCGAAGACTTGCAGAAAACACAGAAAATGCAAAGAAATTAATACATAATGTGTGTGATATTGTTTAAAATATGAATGCAGCAGTTCTTGCATATTAAATATATATTTGATATATAAACTCATTTATATATTTTTATATATCATATATATTTTTTTCATAAAAAACAAATATTTTAAAAAATTCTTAGTTCTTGTTTATTTTGATTTGTTTATTGTTTGCATTCACATTTTGTTTTATGTGTCAAAAAAGTAAAATTTCGACAATTTCGATCATTTGCAATATTGCATTCGTCAATTTTGGTCTTACTATATTTTTAAGTAAGTTAAAAAGCACGGAATCTCTTTGTATAGTTAATGAAATTTACTTAGCAATCTTAAGTAAGTTAAGTGTTCTAACGAAGCCAGTGGAAACATACGATTACCTAATTGCTTAAAATTTTTATACCATATTATATATTATTTATATAAGTAAAGTTGAACAGAATAATTATTTTTTTGTTATGAAGATCAACTGTAACTCTGCGCTAGTGCCTTAATTACGATTATGCCATGGGAGGATATACTAGAAAATATTTTTTATCTACATTTTCACTAAATTAATTATAATAAAAGAGAAATAAGGAAGAAGATGCCGAAATCCTCCAGCAGTTTACTTAATTAATTGTCAAATTATAATTATTAATTATAAACACATTCATATTTGTATATGTATAAAGTAGTACTCTTATTGGTATTATGCTTAAGACACATATAAGAGAGTCATATAAAGAATGGTCCAGAAAATTTTATACTCTTTTAAATCATGATCCAAGGCATTTTATATAGAGTGTCATTTGAAATTTTTGTTGTTTTCAATGTAAAATGAAATATTGAGAATGAGGGCAAGCGATAAATTGCGATTTAAATTTTGTCACAGTGACGAGGCCTTGCGTACCTTGACACATTGATCAAAACAGCGTTTCTCAATAATAAATGTCAAAATTAGGAGTAAAAATATATATCTTTCTATTAAAAAAAACTAATACGTGACAGTGTATTTTTATAATTTATAACATCAGCATGCTCGTGCTATAGTGCAGCATTATTTTTACGTTTTTGACGTCATCATACTTCTCGTACTGCAGATCAATGTTATTTTTCTCAACCTTTGTGCCGTCGTACATTTATGACGGCATCATGCTTCCACTCCAATGTACTGTTATTTTTATTATTAAAAGAACAAAAAAATAAATAATTGGTCGTTTACGTTTCAACTTACCTGATGCAATCGAAAACAATTAAAAAAATATACAAAAATTTATATAAAGAAAAATATCAAAAATTAAATAAACAAGCAAATAAAAAAATTAAAGGATCTTAAAAAAAATAAAAAGAAGTGAAAAAAAATTGAGAAATGGTTTTAAAAAAAACTAAACTAAAAAAAAATTTAAAAATATTTTTTTTTAACTTTAAGATAAAGTGTAATGCAAAGATTTTTTCATAAAATGCACAAAGTCCACAATTTATTTCAATTGTAACAAATAATATATAATTAATATGAAAATATGTCTGTAAAAATATGTACGTAAAACTACTGATTACCAAGTTATTTAATTCTGTTTAAATGACTACGTTTACGCGAGTCTTAAAATCACTTTTAAAACTGATTTTAAAATTTGTTCTTAGAGCGTTTACGCACAAAAATTAAAAGCACTTTTAAGGTAGCTGTCAATCAATCAGCTGTTTAACAGTAAACAGAAATGTTGATTTTAAACATTTTTAAAATGAATAGAGTAAAACTACAAATTGTTTTACTTTTATTGCAAAAAGAAATATAACCAAAATTGTAGAAAATAATAATGAAGCAACAATGCAGATTTTTAAAACATCTCGTAAAAAATTTACAAAATTACGAGAAATGCGATTGCAGCTCTTTAATAAAATGGCAATAAGTTCCGCTAATGAGGCTTTAATGAATGTATGTAAATGTTTTTATAAAGTTTTTCATAAAATATTTAGAATGCATTTTTGTTTTTAGCTTCCACCACGAATAAGAACTTTTAGCAAAAGGAAGAGAAGTTCGGAATGGTGGGATGTTGAAGTTCTGTAGTTCTATGACGATGAACAATGGATTGTTGATTTTAGAGTGAATCGACAAATATTTTTCAGGCTTGTAGATTTATTTAAGGATAAAATGGCACCAGCAGAAAATACTTTCGTTGAAGGGTTGAATATTCCCAACCTGAACATATGTACAATCGACAAAATTTGTCGTCCGGACAACTTATGCGAGATCATATATGCGCGTACTTGGCGAGAAAATTTCCACTTCTACATAGAAGCAATTAAAAAAATAATGTAGAAGAAACCAATTTTAAATTAATTAATTTATAATTTTTTTTATTTTTTTTTATAATAACAATATAATATATATAATATAATATATTTATAACAATTTGTGCTTAATGACAAATTTAAATAATTGAAAATAATAAACTTAACTTAAACTAAACTAAAATGTTTTAAATATATAGTCATCATTACGGTAAAGTTAAGATTTTCAAATAGAGAATAAAAAATAAACAAGTTTAATTAATTTAGATTCTGGGATGCAATTAGGCTTTTTCTATATTTTTTGCCGTCTAACAATTTAATTATTTGTTTTTCTGCAAATATTTTAATTAAACATTCTTTTTCCTCTTTCATCCAATTTTTTCTTTTCATTTCCTTTTTCTTCATATTTTTAGTTATTTGGTTAGTGTTATTTGTAATAAAATTCAAATTATTTGTACCTATTTACTGTTAACAGCTGACAATTCAAACCTTAAACTGCTTTTAAGGTGTTTACGCAAAGATTAAAAGTGACATTTCTTACTAAAAGTGATGTTAAACTACATTTAGTAAGCTAAAAGTGCTTTTAAGCAAAATTCAATTTAGGGTGTTTACGCGATCTTAAAATCGATTTTAAGAGCCTTAAAACAACTTTTAAGGCTCGCGTAAATGTAGTGAATACCTCAATAATTAATTTGTGCAACAAGTTCACAAAATCCTTGAAAAATCAATTAACCGATTACTCATTTCAATATAACAACATTTTACAACACTGGAAAATTCGTAAACATTTGTTTATTACTGACTAGATATAAGTGGTTATTTGAGTACCTCCCAATATATTTATAATAATGGCTACAAGTAAATAACAATTATAATAATGGATATATTTTCTAAGAATTGCGTTGCTTTATTGTGCATTTGATTGAGCTATATATGTTGCTGGCAGAATATAGAATAACTAAATCTAAAATAGTTAACCGGCTTAACCTGTTAAAACCAATTGGAAAATAAAGCTGCAGTTCATATTGTTTTATATACAAAATAAATATTTCATTTTTTTTGTAGCGGGCGTTTTATTTAAGAGCTCCGCAACATCCGCTGGAATAGCGTGCCTATTTTGTGCAATATGTTTTTTTGCTTTACGTTTAAATATTCCATGGTTTCGCGCAACACAACTAAATACCATTTTTGGTGGATACGTTGGATCTTGGCTGTTTTTAATGAGTTTAACTGCAGTGTCAAATATTGAAATGATATTGTTTGGAGCCGATTACCAAGCAAAATTTATTCCGGAGATTTTGTTTTGTATAACTTTGGCTACAGCCGCCTCAGTTATGGTCCACCGTGTTAGTGCAACATCTTGGTAAATACATTACTTAATTGTCAAATTAATTAACTCATTAAACAATTGTTTTAGTGTTTTATTCTCCATTATTACCCTGTATTTTGTACACGGAGTTTCGGTGAAATATTACGGAAAGGGATTAACAACTGCGGAGGCGATATCAGCTACAAAAAAGGGTGGCAATAAAAAAAATAAATGAATTGAAAAAAAAAAGTTAGGCAACAAAATATCAACTAATAACTTTTGTATACAAAACTCGAATATAATGTATTAAATTGTAATGTTCTCGTATTAAAAATATTAACTATACTTTAAAAAATATTTTCGCAATTCGAACATTCCAATAAAAAATATGGTTGCTGAATTATTCAATTGTTTTAAATTTATTAACTATTGTAACTATACATATTTGCCAAGGGTTCTAGATGGTTTTAATCCTTGGATTTTAAATAATACGGATATAATCTAATTATACATACATAATTTTTATACCTAATTATATATAGGTATAGTAATATTTTCATTAATCAAAAATTGATTCCATCCAACCCTATATTATTTTATGTTTATACTATACTTACAATTATCAATATACTTTAGCCAGACCCTTACGCAAAAATGTACTTTACAACGAGAGGGTGCTATTGGATAATTCGGTTATGATACATACATGATAAATCTACGTATATGTGTTTGTATCATGACTACATACGTATAAATATAGTTATTCAACGAATTTTATGAGGCTTTAGCGGACTAAGCTTTGCCATGTATTTAGCAAATTTCTGTATGGATTTTGAATAAAAATAATAATTATTACAGCAAACATACTTAAAGATAGAAGTTTAATTAATCTATTCTGCCTGTTTATTTACAAAGAGATATGTCTTTTTTTCAAAGGTCTAAGTCCATACACCATTTCTTGAAGATTTTGAATAAATTGATATCATACAAATTATTTACCTAACACAAAACTAAGAATAATTATGGTATATGAGTGTGTGGTTTCTCTCCGCACAGTAGCCATTCTATTCTGCATTGGACTGTTCCAAAGAGTGATTGTGCCAAGACGTCGGATTCCTCAGAACAAAAAAGATATAAAAGCTGCCTTAATAAAGAATTATATACATATGTAAGAAATTGTATATTCAAATCACAAAAATCTAACAATTTTACATATAAATAATATCAAATGTTACGTATTACATTCTGTTGTCATATCTAATGATCTACATCAGGACTGTCTAAAGTACGGCCGCATGTGGTCCGCGGCTAATGTTTGTGCGGCCTGCGACATTATTTTAATGTACTACAATTACGCAAATATTTTTTTAATGCACTGGTAAAACTACATTATTTTATTTTTATGGTATATGGTATCTTTATTTTTCTCCAAAACAACTATGAACGTATATATCTACGGCCCTCTAATCTGTACAGTGATTTGTATTGGCCAGCGATGGTGTCTAGTCTGGACAGCCGTGATCTACACGATAGATAGTAGAGTCAAATAGCAATAAAGTTACTTCTATTTCAGGCCGAGCAAACAAAATGTCACTTTAATAAAGCAAGCAAATGTCTTTTATGACTATATTGGTGATATTGGACAGACGTTGCAAGAAAGAAAATTCTGTGGCAAGAAATGCTTTGGGCATAAAAATTATTTCAAATTTTACGATATTGTTTGTCATACTATATTATTTTTTGGCCATTTATTCAAATCAGTTAGATTTAAAAAGACTCCAATGAAAATTGTTAATTTTATCAGAAATAACTTTTAAATAAAAGTATATCGTTTTTTGTTTTTACCCTCATTCGTACCTAAACAAAAGAACCAGTAAAAAAAATAGTAAAAAAAAAATTTGTGAAAAAATAAGAAAATACAACTCTCCAATAAAAATAAATAGGGGTATTCACTCTCTCTTGCAAACTCATTGCAAGGTGCAAAAAATGCACAGATCTTACAAGCATGCAATTGATAACAACAAAATACGTGCACAAAGTTTCATGCAATTTTGTGAAAATTATTTGCAATTTTCCTATACTACAACCTATGTATATTTGCTTGCAACAAAACAAAAATGCCAGAAAACAGCTGTTTTGACATTTATTGCTTCTCATTTTTAAATTTGAGTTTGGTAGCGAAAGGTAAGTTCGTTAAAATATACAAATTTTGGTTATTTAAAATTTTCTAATTATTTTCAGATAAGAATAGAAGACAGAGCACCAGCAACTAAAAAGAAAAGGTTGCAGCTCCAAATAATAGAATTTCTGCAGGAAAAATAGAATTTATATGTTATATGTTAATACCTTCAGTCAGAATATTAAAAGCATTATTTTCAATTAAAATATCTATATATTTTTGTATTTCACTTGTTCGCGGCATTGTTATATTTTTATTTTTCTTTGCTCAATCTGATACGGCTGCAAAAACAGCTGATTCATTTTGACGACGCAGCAGAGGTGTTTTCGTACTCTTGCAGTTTTTGTATAGCATTCTTCTATTTCGTGCTCCTTATATCGTATTGTATCTAAACAATCAGTAAGACATACTGATAAAAATCCTCATAAAAATAAGAAAATAAAATTCTCTATGTTTTCTATGTTTTTACCCGTATATCGTATCGCACCATAACAATCAGTTCAAAATAATAATAAAAATCTTAATTAAAAATAAGAAACGTTTTTTTTTTAAATATTTATAATTAAGTTTATTAAGTTCTTTCTTTCCATAATCATTAATCATTTTAATGTTTGGGATTGGTTTAAAGATTTATTAATTATTTTTTATTATTAATTATTAATTTTAATGTTTTTATTTAATTTTTTATAATAATTAAATTAAATTAAGGGACATACATTTACATACTAAAAACACTAACAACTACATTCATGTATTTATATATAATCGTAATTTCATATCTTTATAATGTATAGATTTTTAATTATGCATATTATAATATATATTCAATACATTCGTACATGTTTATTTTTATTTTTTTGTTATATATACCTATTATGTATATAGTTTTAAGTTAATAAAATTATAAGGATTTTTTTATGTATACAATCATTTTAATTTATTATAAATTAATTAAAAAATATTTTATTAGTTTTGTATACCAATTGTGTTTCCATGTTTCGTTTTATATTTATATTATGTATTTATGTTTTTTGAACAAGAAAACTTTTTCATTTTTAATTTTTATATTAAAAGTTAGCATTATATATATATTTTGTGTATTTAAATAACTGTGTCATCCACTTGTCATTTCAATTTGCAAAATGTATTCTATTGTTAATTTTCTTTTCGCTTATCCACCATAATTTAAAGAATTTTTTTAAATCACTTTAACCACTTTTTATAAGAGTTGGCATTTATTAACAACGTATTCAGTTAATAACTGCTTGTTTTTTTGTTTTTAAACTATCATTAATAATTTGGTTGTGTTTAATAATATATACCCATTTATTTATATCTGTATATATAAATTAACATTCGTAATACATACACTTTTTTAAATAGAATTGAGATAGTTTCAATTTTAAATATTTAAAATTTTTGTTTTAATCCTAAATATTTTTTTATTTAATAAAATTAAATCAAATTACGAACTAAAGTTAGTTGTAAATTTGCAAATTTGTAAAAGAGAAGATATTTTTTTTTTTATTAATTTTATTAATTTTTTAAATTTATGCAAAAATCCTCATTTAATTTTAAATTAACTTCTATGCAGTTTTAAATTATCTTAGCTTTAAATGTCATCAGCATCACCATTTATATTTTTTTAACATATTTATTTATAAATAATAAATTACACATACATAGTATATTAATATTAAAATAGTTAATATTTTTTACATACAAAGCCATTTTTTATAGATATCGGAAAAGAGTATATTCATATATAATATATATATTTCTTTAATTAAATACTTGAAATATATTTCTATTTTTTATATATCATTTATGTGCTTACTTACAATAATTTCTTAATATATTAATATTAAATTAAAAAAATTCTAAGTTACACAAAATTTCTTTCGTAATAGGCAATATAAATTAGTTAATACATATACTTTTTACATATACTTTGAAACTATGTATTTATAAATACATAAATATTATAGTTTAGTTACTACTTAATTAATATTTTTGTTAACTGTTATAAACACAGTTAATAGCAATGTTTTATTTTATATATAACACGTTGAAAAATTTTGTCAGCTATTATTTGTTTGCTTTTTACATATAAAAAGAAATTTTATAAGTTGCATTACTTTATATTTATAATTAAATTAAAAAATTCGTTCACGCATTATCAAATGTGCAAAAAACTATACATTAGTATTGATAATGAAAATATACAAAATGTTAAGTTATTAAATTTTTATAATAGCTAAATTATTACATATTTATACAAATAAAACAATCAATTTGCAGCTAAGTAATAATAATAATATTCACGTAAAAATATATAAAATAAATAAATCACATCTATAACAATACAACGTGAGTCGAAATAAATTAAAAAAAAAATAACGTGAGCTTAGTTAACACAATGTAAGATATAGACAATTCTACATTTAAATAAAAAAAATAATATGTATTGAATTTCTATATTAGCAGTACTAAACAGTTTGGTGCTTGTAAAAAAAGACAAATTTTAGTCTATTAAAAACATTGAAATTAGCTTTTAGAAAATTTGAAATATTCATTTTAACACACTGTGTTAACAAAGTCCTAATGTATTATAAATAAATATTTATTTTATAGAATTGACTTTGCACATTTCACTCTAAAAATTCAAATTTTTCTTATTACAAAACACATCATATCACCTATAAAAACTTACATAGTATTAACTAGCTTTAAGAAAAATATATACAATTTTTAAAGTACCAACTTTACAAATTTTATAAAATTGAAATATGCAGTGAAAGTGTAATAATATAAACCGTAAATATAAACATATAAAGCAATCTGCTAATATATATACATATGTTGAAATCAAAAAGGAAATGGTATTTGTATGTAAATATGCAATATTCGATCAATTTTTAATATCTGAGCATAAAGATTGGCCACAATGCTAAAAAAATGAAGAACGTGGTGGACTACTAAATTCAAATAATATTTGTCAAAGTAGCTCTCATTTGTTAAAGTTCCACTACTTAATATAGAACAGGGAATGAAATTAAACTGTTAACTATTGTTAAACGTTCAAAGTTATATAATTTTATAAATACAGAAATTAATGTAAAAATAATTTAATAAAATGAGTAACCCACAGAATAAATGAACAAAATAGTTTCATATACTTTACACATACTCGATTTTATATAATACAATTTTATATAAATAAAAATAGAAATAATTAAGAAAACGAACATTATAAGCAAAATAAAATAAGAATTATGTATTTTAAAAAGTATATAATAGAATTAAAATTGAAAAAAAAAACCAAAAATTAAAGAATAATAAAATATAAATAATATATACTATATAAATAATGAAATATATAGTATATGTAAAATACAAAATACAGAACTAAACAATAACGTTTGACAAAAATTTAACAAAATTGTATATTTTAAAAACAACATATATCTAAAACGTAATTTAGAAAACATATGCAATATATACTTCAAAAAATATATATAAATTAAAAAGGAAATAGAATTAAAAAAATACTGAAAATAATTGCAGAACATATAATTAAAAAAAATATTTATAATTTAAAAAACTGTATCATAGATAGATACAGAAAAATAGATAATTTTGAAAATAATTATAATTTAAATTAAAAAAATATATAATTGAAGAAATATATATAAATTAAAAAATATATAATATAAAAATGTATATATAATTTAAGAACATTTATTTATAATTAATATTTAAATATGAATAAAATTAATTAAGATATACAATTGAAAATTATATATAATTTAAAAAATATATCTAACTGAAAAAATTAAATAATTCAAAAAATGCGAAATTATAAATAAATCAAAAATTTATACAAAATTTGATAAATCGAAAAATATTTTATTTTGAAATTTTATTTTTCTAAAAATATGTAATTAAATTAAATTTGATAGATACATAAATTTGTAATTCACTTATAATTTAAATAATATATACTAATAAAAAATGTACTTTAACACCCTTAAAAATATTTAAAATTGATCATAACAAAAAGTTTAAAAAAAATTGATTTTTGAAAAATTTATTATATAAAATTTGAAATATATATAAAGTTCGCTTGAAAGTGTAATTTATAAGTACTTAAGTAATTTCTAATAATAAAACAGTAAATGGTAGCATATATGTAGCCATCAGTAAAACAATTCATTTTACCTAGAGATGCGTTAATTATAGTTTATAAAATATATTTAACTGTGCTATGGTTAAATAAAAAGGTATTGTGCAATGAAATAGCAATTTTTGGAAGTATAAAGAAAAAATAATACATCCCCAGTTTATATCTATTATGCGCATTTCACTAGTCATGTAGACAGAGTCTGTTATAACATTTTTGGTACTAACAATAGAGTTGTCCATTTTGAAAGGATCTAAACTTAAATATGCTCTCGAAGTTTAGGGAAATAATTAACCTATATTATTGCACTTTACATACACTACACTGTTTGAATTTGTTTGGTTATTTTTTAATAATAACACTTAATATATATATTTTTATTTAATAATTTACAGTTACAATTATATACTTGCTATTTTAAGTTACATTACATATTCCAGTTAAATTTTAAATGAGTTTCTTTTTTTGCTACTTTTTTTGATTTTTTGAATTAATTTTAGTTAATATTTTATAAACTGCTTAAAAATATAAAAAGTAAATATTTAAACATAATAAAGGAAAAATTTTAATAATAAATTTACATATACAATTTTATGCAATTAAACTGGTTTATTAAATAGTTTTACATATCTATATATATGCATACATATATATTACATATACATATGCATATATATCTATACTTAAAATCGTACATTTAATTGCATGCACATTATTACTTTAGAAATTATTTTTATATAAGCTTTTTTTATAAATTATTTCTGCTGATGCTTGGTTTTCGCTATTAATTATCAATTTCCATAAATATAAAATTTTAGCTATATAAGTGTATGAAATAAATTATAATATATGTGTGTATTTATAGTTGTATTATTGCATTTATGTTATATATTTATATTTTATAAAAAAAACCGTAGTTGTTTTTATTACTTCTTTTTTTTTGTATTTTAATAAATTTTTAGTAGTATGAGTTTCATAATTTTATACCTATTCAATTTAATATATTTTTTTTTTTAAATACGTTTAAGCAATTCTTATGTGTTTTTTTACAACTTATTTAATACATCATAATACGCATGACAAATAAATTTTATTTATTACTATTGCAGTTTAACATTTTGACATAATTTTTTACTAGTTTGCTTGTGTGCATAGTATTAGCAACAATTTCTTAAACACATATATTTTGTATTTATAAAAGTTTAATGCGACTACTATCTGATTAAAATGTTAGGGCGTTTTGTTTTGTGTTAAATTTATACAATTTCAATTCATACATACAATTTGTCAACATTCATTTACTAACACAATAAAAATTTTTTACTATTTTATTTATTTGTATTTTATAATTAATATGAATTTTAATATCTCGTTTGTTAAATATAAGTTTTACAGATAGCAAAAAGAATTTATTAAAATATTGCTTTAATTAAAAAAAAATATATATGTATATTCACAAATGTTATAATATTTTAAATACAATATTTATGTTTAATAATAAATGCTATCGAAATAATAAATGTAAACAGTTGTTTTTAACAGTCAACTTTCAAAGTATGTGTTGGTATTATCTTGATTTTTGTATTCAGATTGTATTCGGATTCTATTTACGTTATAAAACAAATGAAGAAATCTTTTAAGTTTGAGTTATTCAGTCGAAAGAAAATTGTTTAATTTTACAAGAATACCGAAATACATTTAACATTTGCGTTTGACTTATATTTTATTATAATTTTGTACACAAATATAATGAAATCTTATATTCTTATTGATGAATTATATCTAATATTTCTTTTCATAAATTTAATCACATACTAATCGCATTTTTATCTTATATAATCATATTTATTAATTTAAAATAAAAATTTAGACTGTTTTAAGTTTTCCTTCATATTTACAAAATGTACTACTTTAGCCTTCTGTCTAGATATAGTTGCAAGGAGTGTTTATGTGTTTATCATGTTTTGTTTATAATTACAATAGGAATATATATGTATTTGCTTCTACTTGCTGTATTCATCTTTTGGTAATGTACAAATTTTACATCTACTGTAAAAGTATGTTTCTGTACTAGTTAGAAAATTCTAGTATACGTGTTATAAAATTATTGAAATACATAAGTGCAGATTTGATAACAGTTATATTCAAACTTCACACACCATTTTAAAGTTTTATTTTTTTATTTAGACTAGTTAATTATATAAATTGTGTACCTTATTTTATAGTCTAATTAAAAACAAACTCCTGATGTGCTTCCAAACAATGAAGTTTGAGGAATGCCCAACATTTTTTAATCGTTTAAATCTGTACCATTTTGTGTAGTAGAAATTTATTGTTCATTTAGTTCGTCTCTCGATGTTGTCCCCAATAATATGTTGTATCAGTTGTCGTTGTTGGGACTGCTGTAGTTGTCAACGGCAACATTGTATACTACGCAACCGCGGCGGTCGTTGTGGCAGGTGGTGCTGTGGGTGTTGGTGGTGCAGGAGTTGTTGGCGCTGCTGCAACTGCTGTCGTTGCAGTAATACTATTGTTGCTGCTATTACTACTGTTACTACTGTTACTGCTAGTATTATGTAAGCTTATGTTGCTATTATTAAGATTTGCTGTTGTACTTAAAATGTTTTTATTATTACCAGCAGTTAGCAATTGGTCTTTATTTGTTGCATTTGTCGTAACAGTGCTTGATAATATTGCTGGCGTACTTATTGTTGATTCGCCAATATTGTTTGTGTGTCGGCTGCTTGTACTACTGTTGCTCATATTACTGTGACTGCTCGCCGCAGTACTGCAACTATTGCTGTTTGTACTGCTATTGCTAACATCGTTAAATGCTGCCGCTGGCGTCAATTGATTACTACTATTACTATTTTCATCATGTGTTGCGTTTGTTGGTTTATTACTGCTTGCAGTAGTGCTACTGTTATTTGTTACTGTTGGTGTACTAATATTGGAGTTCGATATATGTTGTGCATCATTTTCTGTTTTTAATTCGAATTTTAAATCGGAACTAACAGCTTTACGTTCACCATTTTGCTGTCGTTGCTGTAGGCGATATTCCATTGATGGCATTGGACCAGCACCTCGTGACACTTGAAACAGCACACGTGATATAATGAGTGCGACTTGTTGATCGAGAATATGTGACATAACAAGCCCTAATAAACGTTGTTCTTGTTGCATAAACAGCAGTCGATTATCTGGATGTTTTGCTAAATGCAATAGTGTGCCAGCTGCACGACGTAGCATGTCTAGACTTGTACCCATTGAATCTGGATTTTCTCGCAAATAATTTATACCATGCTGATTTGCTACTCCAAGCGCTGTTTGTTCAGCTTGCTCAATAAATGCTACTAAATATGAAATACAAGGTGATTGCAAAGCTACTGTCCGCGCCATTGCACTATCAGCTGCCGCCAAATAATGTAGCAAATTAACAGAGAACTCCCGCAATACTTGATCTTCATTTCGACATAAATGTCTTGTTAACACAGCACATAATTTTTCTAACCGTGAATGAGGTGGCGTCGCTATAACCAAATCCACATTAGCATCAGTTACGCATAATTTGCATAGTGCTTCCAAAGCCAACCTTTGAGGTGAAAGTGCTGAACTGGGTCCACAAGATGGAAATGGATCTTGACCGTGCGCACTAGGACATACTGCCCAATGAAGTAAACCATCTATAAGTGGTCTTGCAATAATTTCTTCGTAACGCGATAGTTCTAGATGTCCAGCTATATTTGCCATCGCTACTAGCATATTTTCTCGTATACTAATTAAATAATCCCACCACCATTCACGTTCACCTTGTAGTGAACTGCAAGAATCTGAAAAATCAGTGTCTTCTTCACGATCATAGTTGCGGGTTTTAGGAGTTCGTTGCAGGTGTTCATGATTTAGTAAGAGTAAACGTCCGAGCACAGCTAGAAAACGTGTTGACTTAGCTAGTAAAGCCTCGTTGCCGGGTACAAAAGTTAAATTACGAAAGATATTTGATAAACAAATACACCGCCTTGCTAATGAATCCTGACTTTCATTTACAAGATATAGACTGGCTTCATCACGTGTATAACATTCATCCTCATAGGTTGAATCTCTCCTTCGTTGTTCTAAAGAAGCAGCCTCTCGCATATTAGATTTGTTAAAATTTTTATTTAAATTATTTGCTCCATTAGAAAGTCGTGCTGCTTCCAATTCCATGTCAATCTCACGACAATCACTATCTGAAGCTGATGTTGATGCAGTAGTATCAAGATCTGAGTGTTCCTTTTTAATATCTGGTTGTGCAAAATCCAAATTGGTTGAATTAAATTTAGATCTTTTGGCGTTACTACCTTCACCAATATTTTTTGCATTTATGTTGGCATTTTTATTATTTGTGCTATTGTAAAATCTTCGTTTTTTATAGAACTTTTTAAGCAGTCTGCTGTCTTCATCATCCCCATTATCTATTTGCATATCGTTATTGTTGCAGCTTCCTACTAATTCATCCTTTCCAGTCTTCTGCTCGTCATCAGTACTATTTTGTTGTTTATTGCGTATGTACCGTGCAAATGGAATGTCTATAATTTCCGATTTGAAAACGTCTATTACCCCATCATATGGGTCTCTTTCTGTTACACCGTATGTCCAAGCACTGCTCCCTATCGGTGCTGTCAGTTCATATAATTTATCGCTATCTATATCCCATAACTTAAGTTCATCAGTCACGAATATATCATCGTCAGCAGGTGTTATTCTTACTGGCAAACCTTTTCTTGAAACTAAAGTATAATTGGGAGTGTTTGAGAATATCATAATGCGTTCTTCAGGATTTGGTGCTTGATATATTTGACCAAGATCGATTCCTTCATCCTCGTCCAAAATATTATCTATAATATCTGGATTAGTTTCTGTCTCTTTAATGTCATTATTTTCATAATGTCGTCTACGGTTATAACTACAGATGCTACGTACACAACGAGGATTGGTTTCTGTCTCATCACCTTCATCAAACATCTCAGCGAGATTCTTTTGGAAGTGTGTTAAAAGCAGCGGTAACAAGCCTGGCAAATGCGATAAACCAAAATATTGCACTGTTGTGTCATCGTACAATAACACATTAAGCACATCTAGAGCCCAAGTGCACTCTGTTAGCAATCCAGAGCGCATTGCCATAAATATACGCCATGGATCGATTGGACAAACTTCAGCCTTATTTAAACGTTTACGTCGATAAAGCACAGGTGAGGTAGCTTCAACACTATCTGGCGGGAATATAATTTCTTTCTTTTGTAAAGGTATACCAGCTGGTTGTGGGAAGGGTGCTGCGTTTTGTTGCGCTATAGGACCACCTAATTGTGTTGGTGTACCAGTAGGTTTTTGAGCACTCAATGCATTTAACGGGGCATTTGCAGGACCAGTAGGTACTGGTGGACCGCAAGGTGCACCAGAACTACTCGTTTGAGGCGGAGGCATAGAGAATTGTGGCTTTGTCATGTTACTAGGCATATTTTGACCTGGAACTGGGCCAGTTGCATTTTGTTGTTGAGGAGGCATCCCAGGACGTTGTTGTTGCTGCGCACCAGGTGGTCGTTGCGGAGTTCCAGCCGTACCTCCAACTTGCGGTGGTTGTGTAGAAGCCATTTGCGCCCATTGTGAAGGTTGTGGTGGCTGTTGCTGAGTTTGCGGCTGAGCGTATTGAGGTTGCTGTTGAGGTGGTGGTGCTTGCTGTGGTGGATAACGATGTTGTTCCCATTGTGCAGCAGCAGAAGCTTGCTGGTTAGGTGGACCAAGCGGCCCAGCTGTAGGCGCAGCTGATCGTGGTGGTGCGCCACCCCAAGATTGCGGTGTTGGTGAAGAAGGATATTGATTACGATACTGATTTGAACCTGCTTGCCAGCCACCTAATGATATTTGTTTTATACAATTAAAACATAAACAAAATTTTGTATTAATATATCATACCATAAATTTGCGGTCTTGTGTTGTAACCTGAATAGGGCTGTGTATCCTTAACAAAATCGGGATGTCGACGTGGTTGTTGAGTCTAAATTATGGAATAAAATCAATATTAAAGATTTTATATATGTATGGTTATATTATCAATTTACTTGATCTGGTGGCCTATAGTAATCTTGTTGTGTGGGTGCACCTGGTGGATATGCACCACCTGGTGTAGCAGGACCACTTGCAGGCGGTCCACCTACTGCATTTGGTGCATTGGCAACAACTGGTGGTGTAGTTGTTGGAGCACTACCTTGTGGTTGTTGATTATATGGACGATTGCCATATGGACCGTACTGATTTGCTCCTGGAGGCGGCCTATAACAAGAATTTTTTATACAATTTTTTATAATTTAATCATAATTTATTTAATAAGAACCGCTTTTTTAGCGTATGAAAGTAATTTGAAACAAAAA
Source organism: Teleopsis dalmanni (assembly GCF_002237135.1). NCBI lineage: Eukaryota > Metazoa > Arthropoda > Insecta > Diptera > Diopsidae > Teleopsis > Teleopsis dalmanni. The sequence continues at coordinate 143,688,763 of NC_051847.1, read as the reverse complement.
CTATACAAGTATAAAAACTCAATCTAACAATAACACAAAGACAATGAGAGAGTAGAAAAGGCACTCACGCTTCCCCCTCTGGACCATAAGGAGGGTACATATTGCGATTCTGCGGCGGAAATTGTGGTTGATTCTGTCCAAATTGGCCAGGTGGTCCAGTTGCATTATATTGATCGCCCGAATTGTATTGTCCGTATGCACCAGGTTGACCAGGATAAGGAGAGCCTGAAAGAGTTAATATTTAATTTAATTAATTTAAAACGAAAACCATAAGATAAACGCAAATATAAATACAATTGAATATATGATTTTAGGAATTTTACATTATTAATATTAATAATGAATCAAAAAATGCCATATATGAAACTGAAAAACCATGCAAAAAGCATATAAAATACAAATCTTCTTACAGCTTAATAAAAATGATACACTTTAAGTTAAAAATCAGTTATTTGTGAAGCTTGTGTGTTTTTTTAAAATTAATGTATGAATTGTAATAATTTTTATTATTTTATTATTATAGTAGTTAATTTCAGAATTTAAATAAAATTTTAGAAGAAAATATTACTTTGTTTTAGAAAATTCGAATAAAAATAATTTACTACAGATATTTTTCTCCATTTGAAATCATTATGAGAGTCGGCTACAGATACAATTCCTACAATATAGCAATATATCAAATATAAACAGTTGCGGAATGGGAGAACTTAATAGAACTTAAATTCATTTGAAAAAAATCATAAAATTATATTTAATCCAAACAATAAACTCAGACATTTTCACAAAATAAAAAGTTTAAAATTACCAATGTACACAAATAAAAACACAAATGTTTTACAGAGCACAAAAAAAAATTGAGAAAATAAACAAAAAATATCATTAATACATAATGCATTAATATGCAGTTTTTAACATAAATAAAAAAAAAAATGAAAATAAAATAATAATACCTGACGTTCTAGACACCGGTGGATATGTACTACCCTGTTGAAAGGGCGGTGCACGTGGTGTTGCACCTACCGGGTCATCAAATGGATTATTCACACTAACATTATCACCGGCTGTAGTTTGAGAATTGCCTATTATCGTTATCGTGACAGTGATAGTTAAAAGGTGATTTATACATATTGTTATGTGCATATTTGATGTTGATGTGCAAAATGATGATTGATATTTGTGGTGACGATTGCAGTTATTATAATGATGAATAAAAATTAAAAAATCAAATATTATTAAACAAAAAATATCTTTAAAAATTATTAACCATACACCATCATTAAAACTTCTAATAAACATGCTGAAATTAATGTTAATTTTTTTAAAAAAGCGAGTTAAATAATATCAAATTATTATATTATATAATTTTATGCATTTATATAATCAACAATTTTGTATCAAATTATTAAATGTAATTGTCAAAATTTATGTTAAAATGAAAACCAAAACTAAAAAATAAAATAATATAATACAATATTACAATTTTGAAAAACTATTAAATATAAATTCTAAAATTTAAATTTAAAAAAATGTTTAATTGTATAAAATATATAATATAACCTTTTTGCAATATACAATTTAATTAATAATTAGATTACTTATTACATTATAATGATGACAACATTTTAGATTTAATGATTAGTCGAATTATATTACTAATAACAAATAAATTAATATGCAAATTGTATATAAAATAATTCTTTCTACTTAATTATATATATTAAAAAAAAATTCTTTCCAATGTGAAAATAAAAATTATGTTTTTAGTAAATTTTTTAACAAATTATAACTGTATTAGCAAATTAAAAATAAAAATTTAAAATTAATGAATTATGATTTCATTTTGTTTTTTTTTTTTACAATGCCAAAATGATTTCTAAAAGTTAAGCAACGACTATCACCCCGTAGTCCTTTTAAGAGTTGTACATACTTGCATGTGGCGCTTGTGCGTTACTTTGGGAGGGTGGCCTTTGCATTTGACCACCAGCACTATAATCTGGTTGGGGCCCACCACCAGGATATCCACCCGGGTAGCCAGGATAGCCATCTATATTAGTATTTGGAGCTCCACCAGGCGCTGGGAATGCATCTTGTGAATTTGAAGAGCCTGCTGGCGTATTTGGTGTATTTATAGCATCCAAAATACCACCACCGATTGTTCGTAATGTAATTATTTATATGAAATGAGATGAATTATGTAAAAATTATTATTTAAATATATGTTTCGGTGGATTAAACAAGTTAATAAATAAACTTATTTTTAATTTTAATAAAATTATATAAAATCAATACTTATTTTAACTAAGTATTGATTTTAACTACGAAACATTACTAAATAACTTTTTTATTAACAAAATAAGCCACAATTAATTGTAAACTTAAATTAAAGGCCACTGCACTGAAATGTGATATGACAGCATCCAATAGGTTTAGTATTATTTATATTTTATCAAAAAGAGTAAAATTGATTACTATAAAATAAGAATATGGGATGTTATTGCAAGTTTTTAAAAACTTTTGGATTAAGTTTTTAAAAATTTAGTTTATGTAAAGTTAAAAAAATGTTAGTTTATATATTTCAACCTTTCATGTCCAACGTTGCTTATAGACAACATTAGCCATTAAATGTAACAAAAAACAAAAGGGAAATTGATTTGTTTTTAATGTTAATTGTAAAAAGGCTATTCTATTCTAATAAAGAGCAAACCAGGATACATATCATTTCTAAATTTATATCAGATATTAATTATTTGTATATAATAATAACGTTTATGAAATTACATATTTTTAAGCGCTCCGATTTCAATTTATGCATGAAACGGTTAAATAAATATATTTATATTTATAAAAATTAATTTATAATCTTAAATTGTTTCAATTTTTTCCACATTGCAAATTTTAAACAAATATCAATGGACTAGTAATCAATATTTCATTGTTTTGTAAAAAAATACTTTTGAATGCACGTTATCAAAATATGTATTATATATAAATATATTATATATTAATGTATAAATTTATAAATATATCAATATATATTATATTATTTATATATATATTTAAATTAATAATTAACTTTACAAACAACTGTATAAATTGACAAAATTACGCATATGGTTTTATTTTTTTTATATTTTGTAATATTGTATCTAAACTATATTATGCTATCATAGTAGTTATAATTACCTGGCGATGGTACTGAAACGGGTTTCGTTGTTTTCTTTTTGGTGCCAGCTTCTACTTGTTGTATTATTGGCAAAGGATCAATATCACCACGATCAAAGTGACATTCGAAAGCAAGTAAATTTTTTGTGTAATGTTTACGAAGCGTATAGGCTGCACTACTACTAGCACCGATACCCAGTAATCCAGCGATATCTTTCCATGTTTTACTTTTGGTTACCTTTTTTGTTTATTGGTACATTTTTGATGGTATAATTTTTATTTGAAAAAAGATAAAATTTATATTGTTAGGATATTTTAGTTAAAATACATAAATTCCATATAAAAAATGACAGCAATAAATTGCAAGCAAACAATGATTATCAAAATGTATTGAAAAAAATTGTTTGTATAATATTATTTAAGACGAATGTATAAATCGTTTCTATTAATATATATCTATTAATATTGCTATAACTTAAAATATGATTTAATTGTATTTTTATAGTTCTAAGTATCTATTCAAATAGGTTAACTGCGATTACAGCATATAATCTCATAGCGTTGATGAACACATAATTATTTCAACTTCATAAGTATAAAAGGTATACAATTTTATAAACAATCAGATTGAATAAATAAACTCAAGGCTATTTTTCAAAAAACAAAACGTGTTCTTAACGCCTAATTAGTGAAATATAAGATAGGATAATGTAATAGCTAATATCAATACAAATAAACACATATTATGTTTGCCTTTTTCAAGTGGAAAGTCACAAAAAATGGGCTTATATAAGATAAATCCTCATTATATACTCCCACATATTCTTACTTTATATTCAGGCGTTTTTAACATATTTGTTTTCTATATTACTATTCAAATTTTAATTTGCTTTCTTCTTATTTAATTAAGTTTCCTATCTACTAATAGATCCCAAGGTATTGATGATGTTTTAAAATATGTATCTAACTACTATTGTAAATAGTACCGGCACATACACTTTTATCATACTAAACTGGCTTATTAATTATTTAATTTCAAAATAAAAAAAGATCAATTATTAGGTGATTACATCATTAATGTCTTATGTAGTAACTTTAAGGATGATAAATAAGATTAAAGAACGAATTAAGACTTTACATAATATACATGATAACTTAAGAGACTATATTGTCTAAATTAATTCCCTCACTTTTATTCAACATACTAAATGAAATAGGTATTCATTCCATGGTTCTAATTTAGCAGCTTTGTGCCGCTATATGTGATGGCAGATACTCATCCAAAATATTTTTATTTAGCATAAAGTTTCTTATTTTACAACATGTATCCTCTACCAATATCGCTATACGTGTTAAAATTAAGAAAAATTATTTCATACGTCGATTCTATTGAAAATCTTTTTAAATTTTCTTTAATAGATATGTCAACAAAATTGTTGCATTTGGGGGTAGTGAAAATCCACAAATTGAAATTAAAAGTCCATTGCATTGAAAAAAACACCACTGTACTATATACTGCTGCATGTGGTCTAGAGATATGAAGGGTCCGTAATTTTTTGCAGATAACGATAGAATGTCACAAACCGTCTGATCGGCACTATCAAATTAAAACAAATTTTTGTTTAGGCGTGAAATGTAAAATATAGTTGTGAAATATATGTAGTCTTAATATTCTTGATTTATCTTTGTTAAGAATGTCCCAGATATGTAATTTGGTGATGAGCAGTAATCATCTAAATAAGTACCAACAAGTCATCCAAAAGTACCTCAAAAAGATTTAGTACTGCAAGTTATATTGTTGAGACTATTTGAATAACTTTGTATTTAACATCTAATAATAATAAGATTCCAACAATATATTAAACTAAAAATTAAGTTGAAATCTCAATAACATATGTGATACTTCATTTACTTTTACTTTCACAACATATTAGTAATATGAAAAAACTAAAAAATACAAATTAGCTGCGGAAGGAATTTCATTTAGTTATCATAAGAATTAGCTTAGTTTAAATTTCTTTCTTCAGCTTATCTAATTTTTTTAACATTGCGTTATTTTACCAACGAATAAATACATTCTTCTTAAATTTCAATTATAAAAATTTTTTATATAAATTATAATACATAATTATGAAAATGTTTGCATATGTTTTGTTAGTAATGTTAAATATTATTGAAAAATAAATATATAAAATAAAACATACAATTTTAACTACTTACGATCTATATAATAATATAAAAAATCACTACTTTGGACTTAAGGAAAGGATAATACTACTTGATTGACTGAGGGATATGGGTTTACATTTACATTTTACCAAACCAATGTAAAATTTGAACAAAAATTTCAAAATTTTTGCATTCGAATTATTTTAATTTTTTAAATTGATGATAAATATTTAATAAAAAAATTCAACACACACTCAAATATTCAAAAAATTAAAAACAAAACATTGACTAACATAACATGCAGAAAATTGTCATGTGTAAATGAAGAAAAAAGTTTAGTTAGTAATTCTTGCATAATTAAAATTCATTCATTGCACGAAATGCAAAAAAAAAAATATTTAAAATTCGAATGGAATTTTTTAAATTATTAATAATATTAAATTATTATTTTTAGAATGAAACTATATTAGGATGAAAAACTATGCATTCGGTAGTTGTACTATTGGTTGGTTTTTGTTGTGGTGGTTTTTTTTTGTTTTTTTTTTTTAAGTTGGTTTTTATTAATTTAGTAGTTTTGCTAGTAAATCTAAAAAGAAGTTAGTAAAAGGAATTACTACGGCACCTTGCATACCTCGACGAATCCTCCACGTTCTTTTACATAAATATATAACCTATATAAGTCAAGTGGTTGTTTTGATATAGTCGGACAGGCGGTAATTGGTGTTCGACGATCTTCCATGAATGCACGCAATTTATCTAACCAACCACGTCGTTCAGGATTTTCGTCCATTTCATATAGTTTACAGAGACTATCAGATTTTTTATTGGACGAACGAAAAGTTTCTTGTGGAGGAACATGGCTATTAAAAACCTATAAAAAAATGCAATAATTATATTATTATTATATTATTATTGTAATAATGATATTTCAATAACTTACCGGACTAGCTGGTGGTCGCGTCCAATTTGGTGGAGAACTCATCTCATATTCTTCCCCTGGAGCACCTGGATGACCAGGATGACCACCAGGTGATGTACTTGGCGGTATTAAATGACTTTGGCTATATGGATCCGTTTTTCGGGATTTGGGTGTTGTACATTGTGGATCCTCACCAGACGCTTTGTAAAAAAATATATGATTTAATATATTTGCTATATACATACACTTATTGCTATAGTTGGACAATTATTAATAAATTATATAAAAACTTCAAATTTTTAGAACATATATGTATGTATAAAGTTACACATCAAAATAAAAAATACAACAATAAAGTATTAAGTTATTAAACCGATTATAAAATTTCTCATGTGAAAAAAAGTAATACAATCACATAAATAATAAAAAATAAAAATAATTAACAATATTAATTATAAATAACTTTATATATTGATAACTAATATTAAATTTAATAACAATTTTAAATTTTCAATACACTTAGGCTATGGCATATTTAATTAAATATGTTAGTAAAAAATAATTGTAATACATATTATATATAAACAAAAATTCATAAAAATACTTTTTAATAAAGTCATACACAACACAATTTAGACATTCATATAAATAAACATTGAAATATATAAATTAAGCATATGATAGTTTAAAGTTTTAACATTTGACCCATATACACATATATATTCCGATTTTATTTATGTATTAATATGATAGTTTTGTATATTAAATTATACATAATTATATAATATAAATATATTATATATTGCATAATACAAATTAATTATCTAGACTCACATACATATTCATACATATACATCTTTCAATTTTAATTGATATATAATAATATATAATTATATAAAATAATATATAAATATATATATAAATAATATATAAATATATATATAAATAATATATAAATATATATATAAATAAATTTAAATTTACAAATAAATATATATATAACATAGATATAATTTCATAATATATAAATATTAAAATTATATAACGTTTAATTAAAATTAATATATCTATTTATAATTATATACCAATTAATATTAATATAATATATATGTATATACTTATATTATTATATAATGAAATAAATAATAAATAAATCTGAATAACTTTTATTCTTTAATAATTTTTCAGATACTAAATGTTGTGTAATTACCTGCTGAAGCATTCGATAGTGTGCTTTGCTGACTAACTTCATCCATCGGCGTGCCATCTGGTCCAGTTGTTACAACAGATGTTACTGGATGCGGTCCTGATGCTGTTGATCCTGATGAGCTTATACCATTATCTTGCGATATATGTTCGGAATTGCTACCATCAACGCCAGGAGGTACACCTCCAACCATTGGTTGTGGAGGTGTACTAGTTGGAGGTCCCATATTTGTAGGACCATGAGGAGGTCCCACATGGTGTGGTGGACCCATTGGCATACCGGGATGCACGCCGGGACCATTACCATATCCCTGTTGTGGAGTAGGACTGTTACCATAACCACCTTTGTGCTGCAAATGTTGTTTAAGATAATTTAATGGTCTAGGTGAGCCACCACCCTGAGGACCAACTGGTGGTGGTGTACCTTTGCCCTGCACATGATTGCCCATATTACTGGCGCCAGCACCACTGCCTGGACCACCAGGTGCACTTTGCGGTGAGGGTGGCATCCAATTTTGATAAGGTGGATATTGTGCATGCGGACCGCCACTACTATGGTTTGGCATAGGTCGACCAGGATATTGTTGCGGACCACCAAGTGGCATACTATTGGCAGATGTTGGCTGATTAGTTTGTGGGGGTGCGGGGACATAACTGTTTGGCGGATATTGCGGTCGTGGCGGGTAATTGCCTAAATTAGATTCGGAATCTTTATTTAATTACAAACGTATTTACCAATTAAGCATACTACCTTGCGTATACTGCTGTGTTTGTTGAGGTGGTGGATAACCAGTAGGCATGCCTTGTGGGCCTGGACCAGATGTTTGCCCACTACCTGGAACTGGCAAAGGACCACCTAACTTATAACCACCATGCATATGTGGTGGTGGAGGGTACACCCCTGCACCAGGTCCACTTTGAGGTGATGGTGTGGGCATATTATTCACCGTTTGATTAGGCGGTGGTTGTTGTCCATTGTTAGAACCTGTTGAGCCTGACTGTAGCTGTTGTGGTGAATTACTCGCCGATGACGATGAATTCTGTCCGCCTATTGCGTTTTGTTGTTGAGATTGCGATGTTGGCGCCGCCACCTGCTGTTGTGGTCCACTGGCGCTTTGCGACATATGAGGGAGAGGTGGTGGCGGTCCAGCGCTACCAGGTTGTTGCATGGGACCACTACTTGATTGATTGCTCGATGGACGTGATATGGGATGATTTTGAGCTAAAGAAGTACAATTCACTACTATTAGCATTTGTATGCACAAATATATATGTACGTATGTTTGTATTAAGTATTAGTTAATTTTCATTACTTACCTACTGCCGGTGACATGGAACGTGAACCCGATGAGCCTGTTGGTGAGGGCGTTGGCCGCATTACCTGTTGAGGGTTTGGTGTACCCGGTGGACCTGAGCCCATGCCGCTGTGAGCGCCTCCGCTAGAACTGTCATTACTATTTTGCCCAATCAACTCCTAAAAGCAAAAACAAAAAACAAACAAACACATTTAATATTTCAATTCCACTCATTTCAACATATTTTTAATGAATGTATGGATAAAAAATAAAGTACTGTAAACAAAAAAGATTCCATACTTTATACATATTTTGAAAATGTTCCCAAGGCAGTCGGTTTTTCGCTGTGTTGTTTGTTAATTTTTTATTCGATTTTTTATATTTCACTTTTTTAGTGTATGCCTTTTTTTTTAAATCCATCCTTTAACTTTTATTAATTTAACGTTTTTGTACAGAATTTTAAATATTCTGATAAAACACGAATTTTATTATGTGTCAATTCTTCGCTTTTTTTAAGTGACAATCGCATTCATTTTTTATTCCATTTTCTACTGTCATGAGCTTTAAAACGACAACAAGAGAAAAATGTCTGAATTGATTTCGTTTCACGTAATTGTGTGTTGGTGTTATACACACACAAGCATGCATGTGTATTTGTGAGCTAGCATATATAAAATAGTGTCCGGTAAATGAAAGCTATTTTATACTTACAGGGTGTATATAAATTTATGGATTTTTAATTAGAATTAGAAGAGGAAATGACATGTGCACAGACTATGAAGTTTTTACGTTTTGAGGGTAAAAACGTAAATTTACTTTAATGTGTTTTATGATAAAACCGTTAGATATGTCAGAGAACAGTTTACAGTGTTGTAACTATTTTTATTTAACATTTTTTTATCTTATAATTATAATTATTTTATATTAATATTATAAAATAAAATTAATATTACATTTTTAATAACTAATGTTTATTTTTCTTATATATATGTTATTATAACCAACTTTTGAATATAATCTAGGATTAAGTAAAATTTTATTTATTAAATTTAGTTTTGCTCATTGAATCGCTTTTCGATATTTTAAATTCCATTTACGGCATGAAAACTGTTTCCGGATTACATAATTTTTACTTATTGTTCGCAATTCTAAGTTTTTTCTTTTAAGTATCTGTTAATACAGCTTCCTTTTTTCTCCGATTTCATTGTCAATTGATTATATTAGATTAAACGTGAATTTTGAATTAGGTATTTACGAAAAGAATGTAAATTTATAATCTGAAGATCCATTATCTCAATGACCAAGCCACATCGACATATAACTAAGTGAAAAACTTGCGCAAAATAGCAAATTTATAATCGTGAACTATTTAAAATTGTTTTTATAGCAATCAACTGTCAAAATGGCGGTAACCATTTGTTAACCCCATATCTAACTTATAGGATTGCATACTGCAATTACTAAACGTAATAGTTCATTTGAGTGTTACAAGCAAACTACATAACTGATAGGGGTAAAATCATTATAACAATCATGTCAACTTTAAAAATTTTCAATCATATCATGTCAACTTTCAATTTTTTAATACAATGAAACAATTTATCTATTATCGTTAAAGAGCTATGAAAATAGGTTTTGAAAAGTCAGTATATAAAATAAAAATAAATATTTTAAAGTAAGATATAACTTATATAAGTAACAACACTTTAAAACTTGCATTGACTTTATATAATAATAAATATCATTACTTTTTGAATAGATGGATAGTTTTGATTTATTATAGGACGTGTGCGAGTTAGACTACGTTGATGATAAACCAAATGGGAGATTTTTTGGGATGTTTTGCATTGCACACATTTAGCCATTTATCAACACGTATCGACACATCACTACATTATCGGCACATCTTCCGTTCTATACAAAATGGAAATACAACCCCGCGTTTTAATTGTAATAAATCTATTATAATAATCCAACTGTAACAACAATTGTACTGTGTTTACCACGATTCATGTCATAACAAATGTTATTTATTTTAATAAATGGTAGTTATTATGATATAGTTTTCAGCTTAAAGATAATTAAACAAAAATGTACACATAACAAAATCAATCTGAGTAACATTTTCCACTACGACGACTAAACACAAAAAGTTACCCTACTTATGAACATATATTAACAATATATACTTGTATTTCTATATTATTTATTATTCTATATTACATAGTATTACTATATATATATATATATGTATAATTTAAATATACTACACATAATTTAACAATGAATATAATAGTACTACTTTCAATAATATAATATAATCATTAACATTAAATTTTGCGAAAAGAATTATTATTATACATAATGCCTGGTTCACACCGCAAATTTACATGCAAAATAATCACACGCATATAATTCAGATATAATTCAAACGTATGTTAACTTTGTGAACCAGTATAAAAATAAAATTAATTATAATTATTATTAACTTAAATCTTATGCCCTAATTTTATATGTAATATAAAAGAGTTATAAATATTTTTAATGCGAAAATATTCACCAAGATTACAAAAAAAAAATACGATTTACAACACTGAATTTAATTTCTAAAGAACTTTCACATAAGCTCTAGCAGACTAAAATTCCAAACAAAAAAATTTATTTATAATCAGTTATTTTTTAAAAATACAGCATAAAATTACTAGTTAATATACTATATACATACATATCTATATCAATTTTGTATTTTACACATTATATGTACGTTTTATGCCCTGAGTGTCATACCCTTTATCACTAAGTCTAAAATTATTTTCATTATCGCATTTCTCTTCAATTTTGCTTGTATCGCATTGAAGAATTGCAAGCAGAAGTAAAAAAAAAACAATAAAAAATAATTATTAAAAATATTTGTTTCTTTCTAACAAACTAATATTAAATCTACTGGGCTTTAAAAAAGCGCACACATGTGTTTATGTGTACGTATATTGAAGAATATGATAAGAAAACAATAAAACAACGAAAACTGCGGCAACAACAAAAACGCTTAAAATAATACAAGCAAGAACTCTCATATTTATAATGATTATGTTATATGTTACAGTATTTCAATGGTTTAAAATATTAATAGTTATCTTGAACAAAATTAAAAAAGCAAAAACTTGCCGGCCGGTATTTTAATAAAATAAATATGCAAAAATAGATATTGATATTAAAAACCGCCCATAGTACAATACCATAGTTACACACACTCGCATATAAAATTAATGAAAACGTAAAATGGCGGCATAATTAGTATTTTGTCATTTATTTTTATTATTAGTCGTCTTTGGCTTAACGTAATAAAATAACTGCTTTAGTTTGTTTTTTGAGTAAACATATATATGAGTAAAAAGAAACTCAAAAGCAAAATGTAAATAATGACAAAAAAAAAATATTTACATCAGCTGTTTAATATCAAACACAGAAAGTGGATAACAAAAATCTAAGATATTAAATTAAAAAAAAAGTCAATAAATGTTATAATATATAAAAAGAATATTAAACAAAGCAATTAAGTTACATATAAATGTAATATTATATAAATATTTTGGGTTTAACAGTTATTAATTTTTTAACAATAGTTCATGTTCAATTAATGTTTTAATAATATTATGGAATATATCTATTTTTAGACATATTAACGTAACGTCTATTAACGTTACATTTTTTTAACTACAGCATATAGATAAAGTTTTGTGTGTATAACAATAAATTTTTAACCAACCAAATGGGGATGTAAAACAATTATTCATACTGATTAACTTTAAAAATAACCAATAAAAGTTTGCCTACAAGACAAAATACATTTGTGTATCCATTACGTACTAACTAAAATAGATAGTACACTTTCAAACAGTAGTGTCTATAACAAATAACTCTACAAATTTAATATGTCCAACAAATTGCATGAAATAAACAAAGCTATGTGGTAGCTCATCACACAAACCGTTAATGATAGTAAATCCAAAAATAAAAATTATTAATATATTAAATTATTTTTTATTGTACTAACATCATATATAAGCTATAAATATGACCATACGAAAATTAGTTTTATAAATATATAGACTCATTATTAATTAACCAACATTACGTATGAGTAATATCGAATCGGAAAGTTAAAAATAACTAAAATTGTGCAACAACAGAAGTACATAATATACTGCAATAAACAATAAATATTTATGCAAACTGGCACTACATGTGCTGAGTTCAGCTACGGAGAATAAAATGTGTGTGTGACATAGCTTAAAAACATTATTATATGACAGCAGTGAATTTAAGGAGTGTGCGGAGAGTTAAGCTGAATTCGTAAGTATATAAAATATGGGAATGTGGTTAATGACAATCAAAAAAACAAAAAAAAAAAAATATAAGAAAACAACTGTTCAGCCGACCGAATGAATAACGAACATAACAAACTAATTGACAGTACGTACCAAGGAACAACAAAAATTACTTGAGTGCCAATTCAATTCAAAGAGTCAGTAAAGGCTGGCAAATTGCTGTTTTGTTTGAATATTGTATGCTTCTCTGCTAATTTTCGTAATGTTTGCAGTGCAAAAATGAGAAATGAGCTACGGTACAAATAAGCGCGGCAAACAGCGAAATTACCGATTAAACAAAAAATAAAAAGAAATAACAAAAGCTTTTTTATTTTTTAAGCAACGACCAAATTGAAAAGAAGATTTACAAAAAAAAAATACAGTAAATCAAAAACATGTGAAAAAGACTTGATAAAATCATCAGAAATAACCGCGAAGGAAAACAAAATAACAAAAAAAAATTGGCACACAGTCAAACAAAAGTGTTACATTGAAAAATAAGAAAAAGAAGCAATTTGAAAATGAAATGAAAAATTGTCATAAAAAGTAAATGCAATTTTGCGCGGTCAAAGATTTTTTTGTTTTTGTGTATAATAAACTTATTCAACGCAAAGCGGTTAATAATAAAAAAGTGGATGGGGAGTGAAAATGGGGTTGTAAAAACGCTAACTAAATCAATTTTTGTGCCTTAGATGCATAAGTATAGTTAATATACATATGACTAAAATACGCAAAGTTAGGCAAGTTAGTGTCTAAAGCACTTTCATTCAATAGTAGTGTCTGTGACTGATCCACTGTAACAAGAGCTTTATCAATTTATGTCTAAATCACTTTTATTCAATAGAGCTTTGCTTTATCGAATTATAACAAATAATTTGTTATAAAATATGTCAATTATTATAATAATAATAATTATTAAAAAAAAATATTTTTATATTTTTAATATAATCTAAGTATTTGGTTGGTTGTAGTGGCATGTCATTAGATAACTTCCATGTACCTCAATTAGCGATTTTTCGCCGTTTTTCCACAACATTCCTCGCAAAAATCCCAATTATGGAATAGTAGAGACTAAATCCCACACCCTCCGAATGTAGATAATTTACATAGATCTTTCGTCTTCATCGATGAACAGACTGATAAACTATCAAAGAAATTTCTTCCTAAGACCCTATATATTCTGAACGCCACAGCCGGGCATTCACAGAGAAAATGTATTATGATTTCTTTTTTCTGTGTGTTTCCACAACTTCTGTATTGAGGATTATGGGGAATGCGCAGTTTAGGATTATGTGGGTTCCTATACACCAAAGACCAGAAAGAACTGCAGTAAGCCTTGCAGTGTTCACGCGGTCTCTTTGGATGAGTTCCGAGGATCTATTTTTATTATAGGTGGGCCACGTTAACCTGGAAGTTGCACATGACTTAAGTGTTTTCCATCTGTTATTGGCAAGTTGCAGAAAGGAGAGGAAGGTACTTATCTTAATGGTCTCGTCTCTAGGGTAGTATAACCCGGTACCGCCAGTGACACATCCAGATCTAAATATTTACAATATGCTAATATATATATTAGTATATTGTTCTATTGTACAATAACAAAAAAAGAAACAATTTAGCAAAGTGCAATAGAACAACTATAAAACCCGATCGATCTTTTAATGATGCATGTTCAACAAGCAATACCAGCCAAAATTTTTCTGTTCAAAGAAATGAAGCTGTTAAATTAAAATTCTTAGCATAATTTTATAAAAAAAAATGTTCTTATATATTGCACTTGTGTATTTTGAACCATACTTTAAAGCACATATATACATATTTAGTTACGTCATATAAAATCAATACGGAAGAGCAATTTGGCACTGCTGACTTATTTTAATAAGAGAGTGAATATGTGAATATAATTTTGTGTATTCAATTATAAGATTCTGAAAGGATTGTGATAAAGCCTTTGAGCATTCACATATGTACAAACCTATAAATGATAATTAAGAGTCTAAATGATCAATTATTCGTTATTTCACAGATATAAATGATTAGTTGTCAACTTTCAATGATAACATTTAACTATAATTTTTTGTTCTTTAAATAAGAACAATAAGAACTTGTTTTCTTGTTCAATACTGGAAACAAGTCATAAATAAATTTAATTAATTTGATTTAATAATACTAAAAAAAATGTTTAGGTTTCCAAATACTCGCTATCCTTAAACCGAAATATGTGATCTGCCATATCAGCAAGACCTAAGATTCTTGATCGTGTCATGTTTTTTACCATTATCACTTTAATTTCTAATAAAATTATATTTAGAAATTGAATCAGGTATATGGTAGTAATTCTTTTATAATTTTAAAAACTTACTATTTAGTAATTATGTTCTGTTCGTATTATTCAATTTTTATATATAAACTATTCGTCAAATACAAATATCCAATTTGCATCCAATGGAATCGAATTGTTCGGATATTCGTTTTAAATCATTGAAGTAGTTCAAAATACTCGAATCGTTAAAATTCTGTGAATGCTATAGAAATTGGTGTTTGCATTAGCTATAATTCTCCGATGATTTATAGATATAGCACGATATATGACAACTTTTCGTTATCTGGTAGATGGTACAATAATGTATATTGGTTGTTTTAAGATAATTTATTACACCTGTTACTTTTAGTAGAAATTATAATTAAATCATTAAAATTATATTCTGTTAATTATAAATTAAACAAAAATAAGTTGTATTATTTTGATTGATATTTGAAGAAAATAAAAAAAGAATCTTAAATGTCAAAAAAAAAAAATCAGAAAATTAATATGTAACTTTTGATGACATTTACAAAACTCTTATAAAAACAGATTACAAATTACTCTATATTGCCATGGTCAATAAATATATACACATAGCCAATAAAGTCTGCGTACACCTTACGAATTTTGAAATGTGATAAACACAACATAATTAAATATTTTATATTAAAATTTTTACATATATTTATTCTTTGAAATCTTAAGTTTAAATAGCAAAAGACAAAAATTGTATTCGTTTGTCAATCTTGAGATAACGGGATAAAAGTGTCCCTGCATGTAAATATAGGCCCCATAAAAAAGTTGATAAAATCGGTAGAAATATTAAGAATAAGGCTAAATTTAATACTTTGTTGGGTAGCCACGCTATTTTAGAACTTCACTTAATCTGCTTGGAATGGAATTAACTTCTGAGTTTCTTCAGCAGTAATTTTCGCCCATTCTGCTTGCATTGTAATACGCAAAGCCTCTTTACTTGTTATCACATGCTGACGAATTCTTTTTTCCAATAAATCCCAAAGATGCTCAATGGGGTTGAGATCAGGTAATTGTGGAGGCGTTTTAAGTTGTCTTGGAACGTTGTACAAAAGCCCAAGTTTAACAATTCCCGCCGTGTGTTTTGGGTCATTGTCCTGTTGGAACCAAAATGACGTGGATAAGCCCAAATTATCTGCACTTTGTTTCAAATTTCTTCTTAAAATGTTTAAATAGCCCCATTTATTCAATGTCGGTTCTATAAATTTCAACTGGCCTGCACCATCAGACACCATGCACACCCATACCATAACTCCACCACCGCCTATTTTGTCTGTTTATAAGTGAAATATACGGTTTCTTTTTAGCGACTCTACCAAGATATCGAGCTTTATGTAATACTTTTTTAGCAGTCTTCGCACAAATACTTTTTTAAATGATTGATTTACATATTTCAAAATTTTCGAAGAAGAAACACTAGGGTTGATCTTCAGCATATGGACTATTTTTCGTATTTCTTGGACTTTAAAACTTTTGGACGCCCAGGACGCAGTTTAGATGTTAAAATTCCGGTTTTTTTGAAGTTGGGCTGATGAATGCGTTCTTTCAATAGTTTCACCAATTTTTCGGAAACTTTTTCAATCTTTCCATAGTTTAATAGTTATTTTTCTTTCGTGTACACTGATTTCTCATCCCCTTGATTCCATACTTTAAAGTGGTAATTACTTAAAAATTAATTGATCACTAAGCTCGCTAAATGTTCAATTCAAATGCTAAATAATATCAAATAAGCAAATATAAGAACAAACTGCTAAAAATTAACGATATTATCTAAAGAAACAAATTGTACGCAGACTTTATGGGGCCTATATTTACATGCAGGGACACTTTTATCCTGTTATCTCAAGAATGAACAAACGAATACAATTTTTGTCTTTTGCTATTTAAACTTAAGATTTCAAAGAAAAAATATATGTAAAAATTTTAATAAAAAATATTTAATTATGTTGTGGTTCTTTATCACATATCAAAATTCGTAAGGTGTACGCAGACTTTATTGGCTATGTGTATATAATATAAATTACGTTGAATATGACAATTAAAATGCTGTCTCTGAAAGACTGATATTAAAAAATAATATAAGTGGAGTTATTTTGTTAAGTCAGGGCTAAAAAATAAAACAAAAATATACATAGACTTCCACAATAAATTGACAACTCAAACGAATTAATGAGAAAAACGAATGCACAACTCCACGACCAACAAAATCAACTAAGAATACGAAATTTGGAACCCAGAAACATCGTTTTCAAAACAGAAACAGAAAAAAAAATACTTAAATGAAATGAACGGAATGACGGCAACGGCAGTGCGACGATGAAAAAAGATTCCAAACTTATACAACATGATGACAAAAAAGTAGATAAGAAACAGAAACATCACATTTGTACCGGCTGGCAAGGCAGAGCTACATAACAGAATAAATAATATTAAGTCGCACAAGCAGTAATGCAATGCTTGATAGCTTCGTAGCACAAGTAAACAAGCAGGCAAGCAGGCAGGCAAGCAAGCACGAAGGCAGGCAGGCAGGGTCGAAGATATAATAAATATAAGAACGTATAATAAAATTTGAAGAGGGGTGCCAAGTAAGCAGAAGCACAAGCACAACCATTGCGGTGCTGTGTGTGCTAAGCTACACAAATAATGTTTTTCATATTGCTGGCTGGCACTCACTTGTAGAAATAGAAAGAATGAATAACAAAATTTATATACAACGAATATAAAACGAATGACTATTGACGACGCCATTCGTGGACAACAACGTTAACGTTAACAACAACAAAAATATACGACGACAACAACGACTCTTCAAAACGAACAGCACAACAACTTAAAGGCAAATGTATATACTGAAACTCAAATCAACTCGAACGGGAACAAGAAAAAGCATAGCAAAATTAAACTTAAGTAAAGTATTGAAAAATAGAAAGACTTGGAATAAAAAAGCAAAAATTATTTAGCGATAGCAAAATCAGCAGTAACAACAACAACAAAAGAACTACGCAATCGAAATCAACTACACAACCTAAAAAGCACTCTAAGCTAAGCACAAATCGAATGTTTTTGTTTCTGTTTCAGTTGAAGTTCGTTCAAAGTATTTAATATGAATTGACATATAATGGCAAGCAGTACTGAAAGGGGAACCGAACCTTTGAACACAGCAAACTGCAATCATACAGAAAAGAAAAATATCTTACATTCACGTCTGAACTGTGTAGATAGATGATTGTATAAACAAGCAAAAAGACAGGCACACAAGAAGACATACTTCTGACTGACTGACAAACTGACTGACTGTGCTATTAGGGAGAATTTTTTGTGTTATGCTAGCAGCACGAAACGAAACAAACAACAGAATTTATATTGAGTTTATGAAGTTTTATTGCTGTAGAGGTCGAGATCACATTAGGTATGGGAAGAAAAAGAAATAGGAACGTAAAAAAGTTATGTGGATAGAATGAATTTAGAATTAAGTAAAATTTCAATACTTTCATATTATGTTCTTTCAACTTTGGTAATGTAGAAAAACTTAGAGGGAAGTTGCTCATTTTTTTAGATCATTAATTATTTTTATATTTTTAAATTAAAATATCCTTAATTTCAGATTAATCATAGTTTTGACACTATTGCAATAAATGCAAAATGTCAAATTACCGTTTCACTGAAGTTTCACACAAGCTCATGTAATCTTAAGATTCATGTTATAATTGACAATTCATTCTATGTTGCAAAATTTTAACAAATGATAAATACCTTTTTATTTATACAGTATTATCTTTAATAGTCGTTGTTGTTGCTGTTGTTATTGTAACCCACAAGTATCTATTAAGCAGAGATTATGAAAATTTTACAAAGAGTTATGGGTTACAATGTGTATAGGTTTAGGGGAGACCATCGTTTAGGAGTTTAGGTCTTAACAACAGCCAGGTATACGTCCTGGAGTGACGTATTAAACGTTTCGCTTAATGTGTCCAATTTTCGAATATAGATAGGAGATATGACTGGTTTCTGTTCAGCAATCCATTTTAAATAAATTTTTTTTTTAATAAGAGATTAAAAGACCACTAAAAAGATTTTAAAAAAAAATAAAAAATAAAATGTATAATAATAAAGTAGCAGTTATTTGATAGCTGCCTCTGACTAAAAAATCCCTCTGACTAAATTTCTTCGAAAATGTTACAATGCTAATTCTGCTTTTAAAACTGGTCAAATAATATATCTTCACTTTATTTAAAATTTTTGTATCTCAAATCTTTGTATCTCTAATCTCAAAAATTTCTTTCGAACTCACCATTCAAAAAGTCTTACAACCATACCAAAAACAAACCTTAAATGTTCATTTGTTTTTAAACTAGAATAAGTTCAGTATTTTTTTAGAATCATCAATTAAAAATTTTTTCTTTTATGAATTGAAAACAATTACTTTCAGCACAATAATTATCATATCGTTATATGTTCTCATAGGTGTACATAGAGCTACCATAAAAATAAACAAAACCAAACAAATTACGTGAATATAGTAACTTAACAAAAGAAAAAACCAACATTCAAAGATTTGCGCGCCAAATTTTTATCAATAGGAAAAAAATAATATAATAAATACAAGAATAAATAAAAAAAATATGAAAAAGTACTTCAAAAACAGCAGAAATGGCAAAGAAAAATTACTTCATAGCCAAAGGCAACAAAAACGCCATCAATAATGCGATCAAAATAAAAACCAAACAAAAATAAAAAGTAAAATAAAAAACTACAACTTTGTTATGAACGGTGATGCCTTATTCTTCTTTCAGCTTTTTATTGCTCTCTCGAGTCGAAGAAGTTAAGTTAGATGTGGCATAAAAAGTAAAATTATTGAAGTTTCTTTACCAAGAAATAAAAAGGTTAAAAAACATAAAAAAAAAACAAATAAATAACGCCAATGGTTAGAAAGGTGTGCTCTTTGCTCTAGCTTCTAGTAAGCTTTCTTTTTTGTTTTTGTTTCAAATATGCATATTTCTTGAAAGCTATTCAT
Source organism: Teleopsis dalmanni (assembly GCF_002237135.1). Taxonomy (NCBI): domain Eukaryota; kingdom Metazoa; phylum Arthropoda; class Insecta; order Diptera; family Diopsidae; genus Teleopsis; species Teleopsis dalmanni. Next base: position 143,668,296 of record NC_051847.1, on the reverse strand, counting down.
TTAAACGTGAACAAACATATAATTGGTTATTCAACTGGAGTATAGGTACGAAGAATGCTACGAAAGCGCATATCTATCTACTGAAATTTTGTACTGTAATATATACAGTTTTAAAAGTCAAGAGTCATGACATCTAGACACATGGAAATAGTATAATAGAATAGTAGTAAAATGAATTATAAAAAAGTACTTTTATGCACTTAAAATTATGTTAGCACATAAAAGTGCATAGGGATTTATACATGTTGGTTAGTTACATACATAGTTTATGTATATGTAAAAAATAATGTTTCGAAAAACAATATCCAAAAAATTAATTTTTTGATCTTAAAAAGTCTGCATATGAATATATACATTTAAAAAAATTAAAAAAACCAAATTAAAAATTTTTAATTTAGAATCTAAAACTAAAATATGATATTATGATATTATAGTTGAAATGATAAAACTTTTAGATAGCTAGTCTTTTATCAAATACAGAGTTCTTGGTCAAAATCCACAATCATTTCTTATCTATATAGAAAATAAAACCAGATGTTCCTCAAGCAACCCCTCCATTGTCTTCCTTACTGTATAATTTAAATACAACAGATTTTACTTTGGAACCGATAAACACAATTTTGTTCTTTGCTAATACCACCTGCATTCTGCATGTTGACAAAAATGCTAATTGTGTTGATAACAATTTACAACCTCATATTAATAATTTAATGAAATACTTCCGAAGGTAGAGAATTAGAGTAAATGAAATGGGAAGATCATGTAAAATACTTTGGTCTAACTTTTGACAGAAAATACAGCTAGCTAAAGAATATAAGACTCAAAAAACTGACTTGTAATATAGCTCTCTGAATGCTTTGAAATCATTAATACAAGGAAAGTTGGATTTGAAAAATAAAATTCTGTTTTATAAGTAAGCAATAAGATCTAAACTTCACCATTAGTTAACTTCGAACTTATCAAAAATATAATAATGAGATTCAGCATACACATAATCAATTACAATTTATTATTGCTTTATTTTTCACTATATTTTATTAAATTATTTCAACCAAGTTTTAAAATTCACTATTATAATTAAAATACATTTAATTTAAAGTCTAACAACGCATAAAGGTTAAAATGCATGAGAAGCTTAAAATTAGTTTATGTATTGTATTACAAATAAATACAATTGGTTGGGTACTATATTTTCTTATAATTAAGATTTGTTACTCTAAACCGTTTCGTGCACAGAAAATATATCTTCCTATTTAAATTGGTAGAAGATACCATAGTCACAAACCAAAAGAGATTTCATTACAAATTTAAATCAATTGTAAAAGTTAGTTTGTTTACATTTACTTTAATAATACTGAGATTCTCACAAATCAAACGAAATTGTGTGTGTGCTGTAAAGATTTTTCATTCACTTAATCCATTCGTCATTATTATGTTTACAGTTCAAGCAACAGAGCGTGGTTCATGACGCAGTCAACCAAGAGACAATCCCTATTACTTAATACAATTCAGACAGACAGACAACTATAAATACTTCTAAGTCTATGTACATTAGGTATATGCTGCAATATAAAATGCAATGCAGCAATAAAAATTAATTTGTGCTACAAAATAAATTGTACAATAAAATCGTACGTAAAGGCGTACAACTACTACTCTATGCCATCTAAATATATTTTCTGTTATAACATAAATGGAGCAACAACAACAACTACCAGTATTAGTAAGCCAAGTAAGTAAAAGATACAAGCAACAAACAACGTGAAAGCGAACAAATAAAACTGAAGTACAATTAAAACAACAAAACACTACAAAGTGTGCAATTCTATACAAGACGACAAGAAAGAAAAATTTGTTGGTTTTATTACATTATATTGTAATACCACGCTTTTTAACAATATTGCAGAAAAAAGAGGTTGTGCTTTTAAAATACATGTAGAACGAATCGCGCCAAAAATTGTTCATTGTAAAATTTAACTCTTTGAAATGATGTACTAAACAAATTTAACTCTATGAAATGATGTACTAAACTATAAATAAAATATAACAGTGTATAAGTAGTCAGTGCTCAGGAAAAGACACATTCACGTGTCTACGTATACGCAAATCTACTCCCATATACCAAAAATAAATAGATCTGTATGATAAGAAAAATTGAAACAAGGAAAAATTTAGAATCAGGATAAAAATTTTTTTGTGACGTATACATTGGGACACTCAATTTCAAAGAAGATATAGATTTACTATCCTTATGAAAAAGGTAATAATAGGATCAGGCGCATACCTCATAGACCTCTGGCAACATCAACTTATCTAATATATTGAATGTGACTACATATGTATATTATAAACATATTCAAAATCAACTCATGAGTCGAGTTGCATATGATTGCAATTGTTCTGGGATTAAAACTTGTTAAATTGTTTAACACGTTCCAAACTCAAGATCATATCTGATCTACACCGCCATATCTAACATGTTCAATCTGATGAAATATATATAAACAAGTTACTTTTGTTTGAAAATGTATAAATGAAAATTGTTAAATAATTTAACAACTTCCAAACTCAAGATTGTATTTAAAATTGTAATAAAATCTTCAAAATATCTTTGCTTTAACAATCACAAAATATACTTTGATATTTGATCAAGAAAACATATTTATATATATGGATGTACATTATCTACAATTCTAAACGTTTGCATTTATCATAATACATAACAATGGATAGAAATGCATTTTACTTAATTTTTTTTAATGTTCTCAGTAATTTTCATTAAAAAATAACACTGTTTTAGGAACAGTTATTCAGCATAGAGTGCCATACCAGCAAACTCATGACGACACATTTAACCATTTTTGTCGCACGAACTGAACTCAAACTCTTTTGGTTGTGCTTTGTCATTTTATTAAGTTAGGTTAATCTGACTGACCGGCCGTACGGCTCGGATAGATTTATTGGTCTCAAGTGATACCAGATGGAGCATTTTTGCTAATATATGGAGTGTTTGAAACTGCATTTCTAAGACGAAGCCAACCAGCATTTAGTGACCATTTTGTTAAACAAAAGCTTAGTGGATTTTAAACTCATACCTTGACTGCTATAGCTCCAGCACTCTTACACCATGATAAACCTCCAAGTACAAGTGAAGTGGTTCGTTCAAATTTAAAATTTCGTTAAATTTTTTCAAAATACACACCTCATTTGTTTAAAGTGCGGTTGTACTTTACTATAGTCTTTTTTAATTGACTGCAACTTATTTTAATTATATCTCTATGTTACCTTTAAACGCTTCCAAGTGTTATGTTTCATTTGATATTCATAAAGTTTGGCAAATATATATAATTTGAGAAATTTAGATCCTAACATATATTGTTATCGACAATATTATGGCAATATGTTAAAAACGTTACATTCCGTATATACACAAGTTGTCTATTGGATGGACAACTGTAAAGGATTCATTTTTGTAGAGAATACAATGCGATGTTAAAAACCAAAGCAGAACCCTAAAAAATACTTAATTATAACGACGCTACATTGTACGCACTAGAACTAAATTAAAGAAAATAACTCATACAACTAAGAAAATCTAAAATAAATTTAATAACAAAAATCGAAAACAACAAAAAAAGAAATAAAAAGAAGACATTCTATTTGGCTAAGGAGTGTATAAAATGTAGATATTTTCAAAGAAAACCTGCATCCTTTTGCAAAGTCACGTTAGAGGGCATTTTTTTGTGATTTTATTTTTTTCCTTTAAAAAAAAACCAAGGATTTGTTATATAGGTACATTGGGATAGAGTGAATGGTGGGTAATGCTTGGTTGGCACGACAGTCAACCAGAGTATGAAGCAAGAAAAGTTCTTGCTATGATGGAGTATATCATCATTGGAGTCGCAACGAAGCAAACTACTGCCGTGTTATTTCACTTATACATTTGGTTGCTACTTGATGCTCTGGCAAATAATATTGTTGAAATAAAAAATAAGACCTAGAACAAAGTGACTACGAGAACTAAACCAAAATCATAGACAGAGAAGCATCAAGAGCGGTACAAGAACAGCAGTTCGTTAGCTTTGGTTGGTTTTATGTGTGGCAAAACTGGCAGGCTGATGTAGCGCAGCAAATGGCACAAGGGACGCCAACAGCGCAGAAATAAATACTAAAATGTATATCATAGTACAGCTAACAACTGGTGTACGGGAGGCAAGTAATTTTAGCGACCGAACTTTTAAATGTACAGAAAGGCATAGCATGGTACTAAAGCGCACAGCTCTCTACTGTATGAGGTACGAATAACACACATCACAACGCAGTTGCTTTCAAATCCACAGTGAATGGTTGGAGCTTACTGGCAAAACGATGACTACGACAAAGCACAACGTTCAAACGAATACTGAAAATCAGTATGAGCGTAACAGACTGACGGCGTATACGACGACGACGACGACGACGGCGACAACTGGTAAAATGAATAACGACATCAGTCAGCTAACAGCAACGAAAAACAGAGCCAAACGTAGGTCGCTTATTGCAGCAAAAACAGCGGTAAGCAGCAGCAATGCGGCTTGATTCAAATGTGAGCTTGGCAGCCCTTCTGTAACAGGGCGAGTGTGCATGACAAAAGCAATAAAGTATGAACAAACTTTTTCGCTCTACACTTAAAAAAATCACACAATGAAATCGTACATTTTTAAAATTCAACTTTTGGTCATCATTTTGAATAACAAATAATTTAACTTAAATTTATGTTAAGTTCTGTTAAAGTAATTTGAACTTTAAAAATAAAAAAAAATTATTCACTAAATATCATATAAAGATTGTAAAAGATATACTGCTTTATATCCTTTGGATAATAAATTTACTGATAAATCATAAAAGTATTAATGACGATAACAAAAAAGACATTAGTTCGCTCAATATTTTGAGAATATCCGACTTTAACTAGATTACTTCTTCTTCTTCTTACTTCTTCTTTTGACCTTTTTCTTCTTCTTTCTGTTCTTACTTCTCCTTCTTTTTCTTCTTACTTTTTATTTTTCCTCTTCTTCCTCTTCTTATTTATTTTTCTTCTTCCTCTTCTTATTTCTTCATACTTCTTCTCTACAAACTGCAAAATAT